>NC_134531.1:146626218-146937156 GCF_050624435.1 Tenrec ecaudatus | reverse complement strand
AAATATTGAACAACTTTAACATGACCCTGGAAAGAGTACAACAAAAACACTTAAAATAATTCCTTCAAATTCTGTCCATTTACTTAAAATCAATTAAACTTAAGGAACATTAATACTACTATTACTAACATGATAAAATAATACAGCCTTTAATGGTTTACTAAATTTGAAATTAAACTAGAAGCAGTAAGAACACTTTACAAACAGAAAAGGAAAAATACAACATGCTTAGCAGTAAATGATGGACCAAAAGACTCCTGATTTTAATTAACCCACTTCCCATCAAAAGTAGAAATATAGAAAAATAATAATTCTTAGAGTAAATCAGCTAATAATATAAAAATTGATATCAGGGGATGAATTTCAGTATAAAAGGGGAATTAATCCTAAAAGAAACTATACTAGATTTGAAAGTTTCATTTTGACTCTAATTTATTAAACTAAGCCAAGTAGACTGTTACACTTTTCACTGTCCTTTAACTTGAATCTAGGTAAAAACATATTCTAAATGTCATTATCAGGGACTGAATGGTTCAGGGTCAATTCGCAGCAGATGTATTTTCATATAACCAAGCTGACCCCTCTTCCTGTATTCTAAGCCATCCTCAGAATTAAGCTAGTGGTGGCAAAAGTCAGGAAAGTGGCTGCCTCTCCGGGTAGGTGCACGGAAACATGCTAGGGTTGGAGAGATGTCTTTTACCCTTCTGGTGTCTGAGTTACAATGATGTTTGCATTTGTCAAAACTCATCCCACTAAGCACATCAAGTAATGTGCATTTCACAATGTATACATTATACCTCGATTAAAACAAAGAAAAAAATTGAAAAAATTAACTATCTAAAAATTCTTTAAGATTTTATTTTAAGACACAAGTTCGTTCATATGACTCTCATTCAATAGCTATTTAGTGGCCACCTAGCATGTGCCAGTGGTCCCTGGGTGGCACACACGGTTAAGCACTTAGCTACTAACCAAAAGGTTGGTGATTCGAATCCACCTAGAGTTGCCTTGGAAGAAACCCCTGGCGATTCTCTTCCGAAAGGTCACAGCCACTGAAAACCCTATGGAGCGCAGTTCTACTCTGAAACACATGGGGTTGCCATGAGTTGGAATTGACTCGATGGCAACTGGTTTTAGTAAGTGCTAGGCACTGTGCTAAACAAACGGATATAAACAGTTCAAAAACAGTCATGAGTATTGGTCCAAAGGGAGCTTTCAGTTCAGGTGGGAACGATAGGCATTAAAAAAGGAACACATTTGAATAAAATGACAATTTAGAAAAATCCCACAAAGCCAAAAGAATAGCACATTATAAAAGAGAACAAGAAGGGGAACCCTTTTCAGATTGGGCACTGAAGAAGGGCTCTGAGACATGACTTTTAAATTGGGAGCTAAAGAAGGATCAATGCTAAGCCAAGAGAAGAGGAATGAAAAGATATTCCAGGATGAGGACGGCCCTGAGGCAGTTAAAACTTTGGTGCATTCCAGACCAGTCTGGGAGGGGGTACCCAGCCCCTAAAATTCCCCCTCCAAAGCTATGTATTAAAATTTTTTAAATATAAAAACAACTTTATCACCTTCAAAATCTGTAATTCCATTCTTGGAAACATTTTTGTTTGGAAACTCATGTTTGGATTGCTGACAGCACCTCAGAACAAGGTTTGTCATCAATCAACATTTCACCTTTTTTTTGAAAGAAGAAAACCACTCATACACTTGAGTTTTTCCCATAGCGCTGCCCTTAGAAGCTGCGTTCAACATCACAATAGCTTCTGTGGCATTTTCCCAAGCAGGAAACAAAACTTCACAGACGTACACTGTTCTCTAAAATTGGCCATCACAAAAAAAGGTATGAACGAAAATGCTTTAACGAAAAAATCACTGTGACCAGAGAGAACCTTCCCACTGGGTGCACTGACTCACAGCGAGTTGCACGATGTTTGCCTGGGGATCGGGAAAATGAGTACTACGGAAGCTCCGTCCAGGGAAGATTTTTTCCACTAGCGGGGAGGGGGTGTTAACTCCCTCGTAGAGTTATATCATTCATGTCTTTGTAGGCCATGCTAAGGAGTTTATACTACACTTGATCTTAGCCAAAAGGCCGAGAAGCGATGCTGAGTTTATAGCTTACCATAATTGTAATGAGAAAGCTTTGAAAAAGCCTTAAGCTCTATGAGGGGGCTTAACAATATTTGTGGAAAAATTCCATTATATTTCCATCCCAATTTCCCATGAACTTTTTTGAAGTCCTTGCATATAAATAAACTGTTATGAAAGACTCCACTCCTTTTTGGTTCTCCCTAGGTAGAGATGAAGGAATGCTGGTGGCACAGGGATTAAGTGCTTGCCTGTGAACCAAAAGGTTGGCAGTTCCAGTCCACAAGCAGCACTCTACATGAGAAATCTGTGGCAATCTGCTTCCATAAAGATTATAACCTTGGAAACCGTATAAAGCAGTTCCATCCTGTCCTGTGAACTGAAATCAACTCAACAGCACATAACCACAAGTAGAGAAGATTTGTCTAATGGTACATAATGTCTTTCATTAAATATAACATTTTAGGTAAAACAATATAACAAAGCTAGTCAAGACACCAAGTGATTTACAGTTGATTACAGTGATTTATCACATGCTTCTTAAATCTGGTCACAAAGAAAGTGGAATCATATAGCAGTGATTAATGTATGGAAATATGCATGTGAAGTATACTCAAATCCCTAAAGCCAACATATGTTTCCCACACGGTTTCCACGTAGATTTGGTTTTAGAGGATCAAATGTTATCCCCACCCCCTTAAGTTACCTTACGAAATGCCGACATCAGGGGCGTGATTTTCCGGTTATCTACTGCATCCACATCAGCACCAGCTTGCACAAGCAACTGCACTACATCAAAATGACCGCCGTTGGCTGCCAGCCAAAGTGGTGTGTTTCCCTTTTTGTTACGAACATCAATATGGGCTCCCCTATAACATAAAAAAATGTTAATGCAGTTTGTTTTTTATGAGCAGATATATTTTCTAGTTGGTTTTTTGTTTTGTTTCTTTCCTGTTTACAAGGTAACATGCAATGTCAACAAAAATAAAACTAATTTTATTATCTTTAAAGGCTCTGAAAAGTGAAAGGGATGATAGGAAGTCCTGAATAGATTAATACCAAATGTACTCACCTATTAATCAGAAGCTCACAAAATTTGTAGTGACCTTTGTCAGCTGCTATTGTTAGAGCAGTGTCTCTCGAGGAAGGCACAGGGGGGGCATTGACATCGGCTCCTTTATCAAGCAGGACTCTTCCCACCTCTGCATACCCTCCAGAAGCCGCTTCCATCAAAGGGGTAAGACCAGTCTGTTCAAACCAAAAATTTATGCAAGTAAATTTCTATAATTATTTGAAAAGACTAAAGCAATGGATTTTTAAGAGAATCCGATCTGTGGTTGTACTTTTACTAAAAAGTTAATATTCAGTCTTAGATTATAATAAACAGCAAGTCAACAGTGTTAGAGATGTCAGAATGAATTCACTTGAACAGCATATTACAAAATTATAAATTTATACATTGGATAGTAACTTCTCTGTGCAGTAGATCTATTTGAGAAGGAATAAAAATATAATTAAATGAGGCACAATGTTCATTGGAAAAACGTTCTTAAGGATATGTTCTATCTGAGAATGCAGTTTGCTAAACTCAGCATAAATACCTTCAATTTTGCTCAAACTTGGTAAAATAAATGAAAATTTTTATTTATTTATTTTTTTAACAATTTATTGGGGCTGATACAATTCTTTTCACAGTTCATACATATACATGAAAATTTTTATTTTTAAGAAACGTGTTTTGAGCATCAGTCTCCAATGTTTTAGTCAAAGGATATTTCCTACCATTGTAAGCTGCCATCTTTTCGATTCTGACTCATGATGAACTTAGGTACAAAGAAGGTGCTTGGCTCTGCATCACACTCACAATTGTTGGTGTGTTAGAACTGTTACCTAATACTGTCCCCCAAACCAGGTGGATTTCTCTAGGACCGTTAGAAGGTAAATAAGCCATACTGAAGAATCATAATACAACGAGGAAGTGCTGGACGAAGGAAAGGCACATCTCGGTGTGTTGAAAAGTGTGTGAGAGCCACGTACCCTCATTTTTTAGATTAGAAGAATGTAAATGTTACTAGATTCTAAGTAGTGTGAGTTCAGGGAGACCTACACACTTCTCAAATCTCTCCACATTGAATTACCTCCCAGATTAGTTGATCCTGATTGCAAAGAGTTTCACGTTTTTTCCAGGGTTCTAAATCTCCTAACGGTTTTAAACAAAGAAATGCAACCCATATAGTTTCCAAGGCTCTAATTTCTATAGAAGCAGATGGCTACATCTTTTTTCGGTAACGCAGCTGGTGGGTTCAAACTACCAACCTTTTGCTTAGCAGCTGACCGAGTGTTTCACTACTACCCAATGAGGGCTCCCTTCAATGAGATCTTAGCAGTCTTAATTTTATAAGGTATCCACAAATTTTGCTAGGAATTTTACTAATCACATGGCACATTAAAGAAGCTCTTTAAAAATACACATAGATGACTACACATGAAATGCACATAAGGACATAATATGAAATATTAAAAGTTTGCATTAAAAACAAATGTTGCTGAGTCAATTCCTAAAGTACAGAATAGAAAGAATTGTCTTTTCAGGTTTCCAAGACTTTAAATCTTTACTAGAACATACAGCCTCATCTTTCTCCTACAGAGCACCTGGTGGATTGGAACCACTACACTTGTGGTTCACAGCTCAATAAGTTGCTCCCTAGGTTGCAGTTGGAAAAAATACTGATTTTGTTTCCTTAATTGTTTCTTAGTAAAGTCATGGATAATTGTGTGTCATTAATTATTGTATAACATAATTCTGCAATGGGATATTAGTTAGCTGATGACAATTGAAAATATATGTAATTTGAGCTTAAATGTCATGCTCTTTCTCCCAGAAATAGATCTAGAGTAGCTAACATGTCATAAAATGCTTACCTTTGCCCTGTGTTCAACATTGGCTTTTCGGTCCAGAAGCAAACTCACAACTTCTGCTCGGCCTTGGAAACAAGCCAGGGTGAGAGCCGTGTTCCGATTGGTCTCTATCTGGGCATTAATATCTGACCCCATATCAAGGAGTAGTTTTACTGCAGGGACATGTCCATTCATTGCAGCCAGCATCAGGGGAGAAATACCTAGCTTACTCCCAGTCCTAGGAGGGAAAAATGCACTTATAAAATTAAAGTAAGACGAGGCCTACTCTGTTTTTACAAACCCATAGTGAAAATTGAAGATGAAAGTGTTTCAGTAAAAAGGTTTCTAACACAAAGGACTAGATGTTCTTTTTTTAGAGTAATAGTCTAGAATAGGAAAATCTCACAATATGAAACTTAAGTCCTATTTAAGGGTTATAAATTTCCAACTATACATAAAAAAAAAAAACCACTTTCTGATACTTGGCTTTTAAAAAACCACCACACTGACTAGGATAAGTGGTCATCATTTGCAAGCACATCACAGAGAAAATTTTTTGCCTTGAAACCAATACCTTGAATTAATTTCTGCCCCGGCATTGAGCAAAATCTTAATGATATTAACATATCCTCCAGATGCAGCGAGACTCAGTGGTGTATAATCTGACACATTCCTATGTTCTTTATTTGCACCTCGAGCCAGCAGCAAGTCTACCACCTGCAATAGAAAAGCAGTTTATAGCACAGGTTCACTATGTAGTGTAGGGAGAACCACACGCAACAAAACCAAAAACAGGACCTATAACTTCATTGTCTAAAAATTTGATATTTTAATTATTTAATTAATCCCCAAATATTCATATATTCACACCAGAGACTCACCTCAATTTTATATTATGATATTCAGAGTTTTGAAATCCAATTATCTTGAGGCTATCCTTTCTATTTACTAATTAAGAAGTAATAGATTTGCATTTCATGTGTTAGGATCATGATGCATTCAACCCCAGATTTAAGTTAAAGAAAATGTTATTTGGCCCAAAGGAGAAGAAACAAATTCCTTAAAAGGGGGTTTACTTTTCCAATTAAACAGATGAAACCTCATTCTACTGAAAGTACACGAAACACGTTTAAAGAACATACAAGTTTTATTCATGTTGTTTAAATAATAATCATATGCATATTTAGCAATATAAGCAAAATGCTTACACAACAATGTTACACACCTCTTGACGTCCACCAGAGCAAGCCAGTGAAAGTGGCGTATCCTTGGTTCGTTCAGATTGTGCTTCTATATCTCCACCTTTATCTAAAAGGATTTCAACAACTCCAACATGCCCTGCTGTTGCTGCCAGTATCAGTGGTGTAAAACCTTTATTAGAATAAAATAAATAAATGAATGAACTCAAGAAGCAAATTTGCATTTTAAAATTTTACTAAGTCATTTCTCCATTCCTTATGGTTTTAATGTAATAAAAGGCCTGGAAGGGCAGATGAAAATCAAAACTAAACCCACTGTCATCCACTCAATTCTGACTAGCAGCAATCCTACAGAAGCGAGGAGAATGGCTCCTGTGGATTGTTAAGGTTATAAATCTTTACAGAAACAGACACATACCATTCTTCGTGGAGCGGCAGCTGGATTTTAAGAGGTCAATACTGAAAATCAGTTCACATAAAAATCCTCTAAACATTTATTATTTTAAAAATCATTTTATTGGGGCTCATACAATTCCTATCATAATCCATACATCCATCTATTGTGCCAAGCACATTTGTACATTTGTTGCCATCATCATTCTCAAAACATTTGCCTTCTACTTGAGCGCTTGGTATTAGCTCCTTTCCCCCTCCCTTCCTGCTACCCATGTCAAGAACCCTTGATAATTTATAAATTATTATTTTGTCTAAACATTTATTTTAATGGTGAAAAGGAAATGTTAAATCAACAAAAACCTTAAGTTTCTACTTATAAATTGGATACCTGCGTGTTACCTTTGGATTAAAGAAGAAGCAACTACAGATTGTTCTATGTCACTGACAGCATTCTAATTTTTGAATTTTACTGCTATAGTTACATAACCTGGATATTCTTAATTGTGGCAGTTACATATTCTGTCAACTTGTGAAAGGGTGGAGTCTAGCCTGTCAATCAGGTTGCAGTTTGATGACCTCATTTGGAGGTGCGAAGGAGTGGAGGCCAGATACAGTCTCTCCTTCACATTCCGGTTGACAAACCTCATGGAGCTACTATACAATCTTGGAGGCAGAGCCCTGGAGCTGGAGGAGCCACGTGGAGACCCACGCCAGATCTGAGATGCTTCCACCACCATTGGATATACAAGGCTTTCCACCCAAAGGCCTGTGATCTTCCTGCATTCGGCATAATTGCATGTGTTTTATGAGTCTAAAGAGGAATTTATGAACTGGTTATTGGTCATATGGCTAATATTGGACTTATGGACTTGATTTGCACTGAGCTGGGATTGTTAATATATAATTGCTCTTTGATATAAAGTTCTCTCGTGCACATGAGTCTCCCTGAATTTGTTTCTCTAGTCAATCCAGACTAACACACTAATTGAAATATGAATATTAATCTTTTCATGGAACGGGTTATTTTCGATGAGAAAAATGTTTCAAGGATGTTTTTAAGGCTGGTTTTATTTCTTTTTTAAAAAAAAACATTTTATTAGGGATTAGCTGGATTCCCTGTGCCTCCAGCTCCTATATGCACCAGTGTACAACCTCTGCTCTATCCAGATTTGCAAGGTAGAATTCGGATCATGATAGTTGGGGGAGAGGAAGCATTTAGGATCTAGGGGAAAGCTGTATTCTTCATCAGCGCTACTGAATGACTCATCTCCTCCCCGACCCCAGACCCCTCTGTGAGGGGATCTCCAGTGGCCGACAAATGGGCTTTGGGTCTCCACTCTGCACTTCCCCCTTCATACACTAAGGTAAGATTTTTATTTTTTGATGATGCCTTATACCTGATCCCTTTGGCACCTCGTGATCGCACAGGCTGGTGTGCTTCTTCCATGTGGGCTTTGTTGCTTCTGAGTTAGATGGCCGCTTGTTCACCTTCAAGCCTTTAAGACCCCAGACACTATCTCTTTCGATAGCCAGTCACCATCAGCTTTCTTCGTCACATTTGCTTATGCACCCGTTTGTCTTCGGCGATTGTATAATGGAGGTGTGCAGCCAATGAAATGATTTTTTGTTCTTTGATGCCTGATAACTGATCCCTTCGGGACCACGCGATCACACAGGCTGGTGTGTTCTTCCAGGTGGGCTTTGTTGTTTCTAAGCTAGATGGCTGCTTGTTTATCTTCAAGCCTTTAAGACCCCATACACTATCTCTTTTGATAGCCGGGCACCATCAGTTTTTTTTTGTTTTTTTTTACATTTTATTAAGGCTCATACAACTCTTATCACAATCCATACATATACATACATCAATTGTATAAAGCACATCCGTACACTCTTTGCCCTATCATTTTCAAAGCATTTGCTCTCCACTTAAGCCATTTGCACCAGGTCCTCTTTTTTGCCCCCTCCCTCCCCGCTCCCCCCACATCCATGAGCCCTTGATAATTTATAGATTATTATTTTGTCATATCTTGCCCTATCTGGAGCCTCCCTTCCCCCCCTTCTCTGTTATCCGTCCCCCAGGGAGAAGGTCACATGTAGATCCTTGCAATCGGTTCCCCCTTTCCAACCCACTTACCCTCCACTCTCCCAGAATCGCCCCTCACACCCCCTGGTCCTGAAGGTATCATCCACCCTGGATTCCCTGTGCCTCCAGCTCCTATATGCACCAGTGTACAACCTCTGCTCTATCCAGATTTGCAAGGTAGAATTCGGATCATGATAGTTGGGGGGAGGAAGCATCCAGGATCTGGGGGAAAGTTGTGTTCTTCATCTGTACTACATCGCACCCAGACTGACCCATCTCCTCTCCTAAACCCCTTTATTAGGGGATCTCCAGTGGCTGACACTTGGGCTTTGGGTCTCCACCCTGCACTTGCCCCTTCATTCACTATGGTGTATGTATACACACACACACACACACACATATACGCACATATATAATATATACACATACACACATACATATATATATTCTTTTTTTTTTTTTTGCATGATGCCTTATACCTGGTCCCTTTGGCACCTCGTGATTACACCAGCTTGTGTGCTTCTTCCATGTGGGCTTTGTTGCTTCTGAGCTAGATGGCCGCTTGTTCGCCTTCAAGCCTTTAAGACCCCAGACACTATCTCTTTCGATAGCCAGGCACCATCAGCTTTCTTCGCCAAATTTACTTATGCACCTGTTTGTATTCGGCGATCATATCATGGAGGTGTGCAGCCAATGATATGATTTTTTGTTCTTTGATGGCTGATAATTGATCCCTTCAGGACCACGTGATCACACAGGCTGGTGTGTTCTTCTATGTGGACTTTGTTGCTTCTGAGCTAGATGGCCACTTGTTTATCTTCAAGCCTTTAAGACCCCAGTCACTATCTCTTTTGATAGCCGGGCACCATCAGCCTTCTTCACCACATTTACTTGTTCACCCACTTTGGCTTCAGCAGTTGTGTCGGGAGAGGGAGCATCATAGAGTGCAAATATAATAAAAGAAAGTATTCATGCATTGAGGGAGTGCTTGAGTAGAGGCCCAAGGTCCTTCCGCCACCTTAATACTAAACCATAGACACATAGATCTATTTCCCCATCCTCATATATATATTTGCATGTACATGTCTTTGTCTAGATCTCCACAAATGCCCCTTGACTTCCAGCTCTTTCCTCTATTTCCCTTCACTCTCCTCCTGCCCCACTATCATGCTCCGTCCCCACCTGGGTTACAGCTATACCTCTTCATTACATTACCTTATGCTTGATCATTCCGTACCTGGCCTGCCACTCCCCCCTCAGCACCAATTTGGATCCCATGTTGTTCCCTTGTCCCTGGGTTTGTTAACATCACTTCCTTACCCCACACGTCCCCCTATCCCAAGACCCCCCCGGAACTGTCGGTCCCGTTGTTTTTCCTCCAGATAGTTCATCCAACCTGTCTTATTTAGCCAGGCCAGGCAGATTTTATTTCTAACTAACATTTCTTACCTTTCTTATCCCTGTGCTCAATTTTTGCATCTCGAGCAATGAGTACAGATACAAGCTCTTCGTGACCACCAGCACAAGCTAGTGTTAATGCTGTGTCATGATTGCTCTCAGTCTAGAAGAATAAGAAAATCAATTTGATTTTTTTTAAAACAAAGATACTACCAATGAAGGGCAAATAGGCTTATTTTCACAATGACAACACAATCATTTTTCTTTCCAAACAAAAGAAAAATCAGAACGTGTAAAATAAGTTCAAATAGCACAACCTACTCACATGAGCATCAATGTCAACAGATGGATACACAGGAATCATTGATTGGGCAGTCACGTTGCTTGGAGTCTGTGAACATGGTTCAGGTGTAAGACATTCTGTGGTCTGAGAGGAACTGTTTGAACCAGTGGGCACTCTGCTACTCACAGCTGAAAAAACAATATTCATACTGCTGAATTCCACTTAAAAGAATAAGGCTATCTCTACACAGAAAACAGAAATTTCAATCATCGTAACAGAGTGGCTAAGAACACAAGCTTTGGAGTCCACTGGATCCAGATTTGAATCTTAGTTCCACCACTTACATTCCAATCTTGAGCAACGTCATTTAGCCTCTCTGAACCTGAACCTTCATCAAATATAAAAAGGGGATAACAGTAGTAACTGTCGAGTAGACTTGTTGGAAAGAGTGTGTGGAGCAATACAGATATAGCATAAAGCCTGATATTTGGGGCATTGACAACGAATGGTAGCTTTTCACATTGTCAATAAGGGAAAAAATAGTTTCCCATAAAGAAGAAAGGGGGTTTGGGGATTTAAAATAAAGGAAAAAAAACTAAGTTAGAATCTTACACATAGGTTGCTAGTGTGCATATATCTTTAACCGTCATTATTTACTTTGGAAATCTGCTAAAATAATTCAATGCTTGAAAAGCAAATTATTTTTTAAATGAACGCTGGCTTTTCATACTTTTGTTAGTGGCCATCCAGTTGAGTGCAACAGAGTAGAACTGCTCCGTGAGATTCTCTTTGCTGGAATCCTAACAGGAAGGAGTCCTGGTGCCAATAGTGGGTTAAAAGTTGGGCTGCTAACCACAAGATTAGCATTGCTCCTTTGGAGAAAGATGAGGCTTGCTGTTCCCTTAGAAATTCGATGGCGTTGTCCTGTTGGGTCACTGAGTCAACTAGCTGGACAGCAGTGGGTTTTGAGTTTTTTAATTCCAACAGAAGCAGATCAACAGGCACTGTCTACTATGGTACCACAGGGTGGATTTGAACTACCAACCTTTAGGTTAATAGTTGAGTAGAAGGTGTCTGCACCATCTGCATATCTTTGGGGATCTAAAAATTAACTTATTTGAAAACTGAGTTAAATGAAAGTATCTATTTTTTATGTTTCATAAAGAAGAGTACATACCCCAAAGGTTTCTATGGCTACATCAGAAAGATATTGTCAGTAGGCCCTGCCATTATGTACATGTATGCAATGTAGAAGGAATACAGAACTTTTAGCATGGTTTGTTTGGCACCTAGAAAGTGCTCAATGAATATAAGTACTAGACACGTCATGGGGCTTTCAGTACTGCTGCTCACGTTACTAAAGAATAAAGACAGTACTAATCACTGAAGAAAGGGAAAATTGGGGCTTACATGGAGAGCAAATGTTTTGAGAATTATGAGGGTAATGAATGTACAGATGTGCTTTACCCAATTGATGTATGCATGGATTATGGTAAGAGTTGTATGAGTCCCCAGTAAAATGATAAAAAATAAAGGAAAAACAAAGAGAAAACAAGCTATAAACTCATTATGTATGCACTCAGACTAAAAGTCAATCTAAAACGCACAGATTTAAAAGGAAAATGTAAGCATTTAAAGTGTCAGGGAATGTTTGTGCTACAGAATTAATACGATTAGATTATAATATGACACTAATCACAGCAAGTATGAGTGCTTAAGTTTAGTATGTTATTTGTTCTAATAACTAATCAAAATGTAAGATGCCCTGCTGTTTTTATATGAGTTATCTCTCTCTTCTCCCCATTAATATATATAAACATCTGGTCAATACACATTTTTGCAGATTCTGTCACCACATAAATATTCATAGTTTAATACACTGAATTTATTACCATATTTATTTCACCTAGAAGATATTCACCATGGAAACAATGCTTTATATTATTTGCCATTTCATATATAAAAAGCCGATAGCATTTTGCTAAACCTACTCAAAATAGCTAAGCATGAGAAAGCTCTAGAAAACAACACACTAAAGATGAACATCTATTACTTTTCAATATTTGAATTTAAGTAATCCTATGATTAACATACACTTTACTAAAGAACTACTTTTCTGTCATTAATTTTGTTTATTCATGGTGTCTCCTTTTAATTAAAAATTTATTGAAAATTATTTTTTAAATGTGAATAGTTAATCTACCAGAATATGATATAATAAAGGACTTCTTTATAGAGCTATCTTTTAGGGTCAGTTATGAATGAAAAGTCATAAAAAATGGTATTTAAAAGGTATATGAGGAATAAGAGGAAATAATAGTAAGACCCCTTTATGATCCCTAAAACTCCCTACCTCTGAACTAAATGTCTCTGAAAATGACTAATCCAAACCACTACCATAAAAATCAATATATAATTCAAGTGAACTGATATACTATATGCAGAGCAGGGAATTAGAAGAACTAGATGCAATATTGTACTTGATACTATATGAAATTGTGATATATATGTATATGAAAGTGAAGCTCTTAAATATGACGTCAAGTTCTTAGATAGAATGGAACTTGTGAGAGCTGGGATTCAATGGAATTGTCTTGTTTTTCTGGGTCTCACAAGTTTTCTACCTTTAACCAAGTACTACCTTAACACAAAGAGCTGTAGTGGTTTAGTGATTACACATTGGGCTACTAACTACAAGGCTAGCAGTTTGAGACCACCAGTCACTTCTTGGGACAAAGGTGGGACTTCCTATTCTTATGAAAAGTTACAATCTTGGAAACTCACAGGGCCAGTTCTATCCTGTCTTAAAGGCACTAATTTGATGGCAGTGATATTAGCCTCATTAAGATACCCTGAAGCATGTGACATGGAGAAAGTGATTTTTCCAAGTCTTAACACTTTTCTATCACTCTGTTAGTGGAAAATACTTGAGTTTTCGTTTCCTCAGTTTCTTCCTTACACGGGTCCCAGCATTCATAGACTTTACTGTATTAAGTTGCTAGATTCTGTTTATGTAAGACAAGTATCCCTCACTTTTCAAGTCTGCTTTATGCCACTTGGCTTATTTTATAAAAGACCTGCATTAGGACTTCTTTTTGATAACTGAAAGAAATCCAAAGAGGATCTTCACTTTTAGGAAAAGAAATGTGAAAAGCAAAACATTTTCGACTTCAGTTTTGCAGCTAGTTGTTAAAAATGCAGCATGTGCCCCAAACAGTGAAAGCGGTCCCGTCCAGCTCCTTGCCCAGGAACAACCCTGTGCATACATGATTTTTACTCTACCTAAGCTGCCAGGGCCCCCTGGTGTCACAGTGGGTTAAGGATTGGGTTTCTAATAAAGAGGTTGGTGGCTGGAACCCCCGGCCACTCCATGGGAGAAGCATGAGGCAGGCTACTTCCATAAAAACGTACAGCCTCCGAAACCCCACGGTTTCTGCCCTACAGCAGCAGCGTGGTCAGAACTGAATCCACAGCAGTGGGTTTCTAGGGTGTGCATTTATCGTATCATGCCTGCTTTTACGATATATTAATGTTTTATGTGCTAATTGAATGATTCGGTAGGTTATTTTCTTTAGTCTGGGAATACTAAATATGTTTTCCAATGTAAATTAATGATAATTTCTTCTTTGCTTTATGTTATTTCAGCTTATAGGAAATTTTATGTGAACATTCTACTTTTGGATAGCAAGGGAAACCTGTATTAATTATAGTAACTGTATACTATATAAATAAAAAATATAGAAATAAAATGTTAACATACATTTGGAGAAATTGTTCTTTAGATATTTTACTGTAAATCCTCTCCAAGGGGGGGGGGGTGAGCGGGGAGAGGAGAGATTCTAATTATCTTTTACCTTTAAACTGATAAATTGACTTCCATACTATTACTTTGGAGTTCTGGTGGTGTAGTGGTTAACTGTGAGGTCAGCAGTTTGAAACCATCAGTCACAACATGGGAGAAAGGTGGAGTTTTTTTAAACTCCCTTAAAGAATTACAGCCTCAGAATATATAGGATCATTACAAGTTGGAATCTACTAAATGGCAGTGAGTTTCTCATATAGGATTACTTAAAACAAGATACTTTTCAATTGGTATTTAAGAGAGATTATAAGGTACCAACAACAGCAGCAATGAAAACCTAAATACACAATCAACCTTAAAAAATAATAGGGGAAATTATCATTTAACAAAATTGAGAAATATAAGAAAATGATGTTATTTTTCAGATAAATGCAAAACCTCAAATTGAATCAGATGTATGCATATTTCATCTAACGTTCTGAAACCACATTGAACCGAGCTTGGACCTTGACTCCACTGCTTAATTTCCTAAAACCCAGGTTTTCTCAACAGGAAAACAGAGGTGGGAAGAAAGCTTACACTATAGGATTGTTGTAAACAGCCCATGAGATATGTTTATACAGCATTTAGCATAGAACTTAGTGCATAGTAAATGCTCAATAAACACATATACAAGTTGATAAAATTTTATTTTCACCATCTTTTTGATGTATTAGGAATGGAAATTTTACTAGATGTTTGTAGAATTGCTCAGTAGTCAAAGCTATTTTGATTTTTTTTTAATTGTTAAGAGTACCAGTATTAATTATATTCAAAACCTTGAACGTTGAGACTCTGTTGCTATTATGATCACTTTTGAAAGCCTAATACTCCCTCCAGAAGAAAACATCTGAAGGACCATGCTCCAAATCAAGGGCTCATTCACATTCTCCCCAGAACTACATCAAGTATGGCACTTATACAACTGTGCACTAAAGGTTAAGCCAGTCAGCTCATCAAACAAAGATATTAATAAATTATGTATCTAATAATTATTGTCATAATAAATACTTTAAGAGTAGAGCAGTAATAAGGAAACATATTACTTACTCCTGTATCTAGGAGTATAATTTATTGCTATTATTATATCTAAATAGATATAAGTTGTACAGTATCCTTTCCTTTATTAAATATGAGATGAGAACAAGATTTAATTTAGGTAAAATTGATGGTATCATTGGCCCTTGCACTAGAATTTTACCATTAACAGATTTTATAATTGGTAGAATTAGATGTTTACCTAATTCATCCTAATATTTTTCACCTTAAATTAAGAAAATTAGGAGAAATTTAAACTCAATGAAGTTGGATGGTTTCAATTTTAAGTTAGTCTATCATTTTAAACTAAGAAAATATAATTATTGTCATATATTTCAACACAGGCAACTTTAATAAGAATGGATAAGCTTATATGAAGATTCTAATTTTTCTAATTATATGAAAAACCTTACTGGCTGATTATCAATCTGAAGCACATTAATCAAAGAATCTTATATAATGTAATATGCTGACCATCACTAGATATTAATATCTAACACTGAAATACTTTTGTTTATATTAGCATTATATATATCAAAAGATGTTTTCAAAATGAATTTTTAATGTTTCTTAAAAACTTTGTAAGAGACCGTTTCCATTAATACCTTGTGAATTACTCAAAATGTGACTGTAAGAATCTGCTGTAAGTACTAACAGAAAGTTACTAATAGCAAGTAGAGCTATTACTACAGCTAAAGGGAAGGGGCAACTTCGAAGGTAGAACTTAACTAGATTGCTCAATAATATAGGTTAATATAAGTCATAAAAAAATCACTCCCAGGTCACCAATTTATCAGTATGATGCAATGTTTTGCAGCATCTATGTTAGAATCACTAGAAGAGTTTATTTAAAACAGTGATTCTCAATACTAATGGCACAATATTAATTTGAGTTGAGTGGTTGCTGCTGTAAGGTACAAAGACCCAAATTAAGTAATAAAGGCCCTTACTCCTTAATTAACTAGAAAACATTTCCCAATATTTTATTTTCTTTAAAGAACAGAAGACATTCTTCTGCACAGTGATATCTACTACGTATCAGTGGATCTTCAAAGGCAACATTACAATTCTATAACCATTAGAAGTCATATACAAGACTCTACATTTTTTAAGTATCCATAAAGATTAGGAAGACTGAAGACTCATAAAAGGAGAAACCACGATAGGATAATTGGGATGGGAGTCGGGGAGGAGAGTACGACAAGAGACAAGAGGAAAGAGACAACCGTGAGGGGTAAATATGTCGCAATCAAGAGAGAGAGGTCTGGCCTGCCTTTGAATAGCACTCCCTCCAGCTACATCGTCGTTCTTGGTCCTCATCCACTGTCTGCAGCCATTCTGGCTGCATGGAGGTGACAACTCACCAGCCATCTTGAGGAAGGTAAATGATTAACTGCACTGTTTTCCCACTGCTGCAAGTAAACTTGTGCACCTCATTCGATATCTAGTTGTAACTTTTCCACACAATAAACAGAAACACAGATTTTAAGGTTATCAGACCTCTCTCCCTCACGCTCTCTCTGTGTGATCTGTGTGCTTTCATAAAGAGTTAATGCAAAAATCCCAACCTCCAAATCATGATCAAGGGTAGTTTCAATGTACTTTAATCTTTTACCACATACATAACCAGGATGCTTATAATTTTATCCCTTTTAATTAGAAATATTTAAATTGATCCAATAACATTATAGATAAAGAAAAACCCAGATTGCCTAAAATCATGATTTCCAATTATGAAAATCATCAGCAGGAAAAGTCCATATATTGTCTAATATGGATAACTTTAAGATTTATAAAACTAGTTTTACTTTGAGATCTCCTGCCCAACATTTCACACAGGGTTGTTTTGATACTAAAGGTCTAAGATAATGTTATTTCTTTGCCTTTGCAATGCAAATGAAAAAGAGGGCAAAACAAACTTGTATGCTGGTGCTATCAATCTTATTAACAGTCACTTGAAGAAAATACCTCAAGAAATGAGTATTTTCACAAAGATTCTAAAGGGGAAAAGTAAAAAGTCTGTGTTTTTGGAAGGGGAGGTACAGAAGCTGAACACACAGATTACAGAGAAATTATTATAGAGATATGTCTTAACCCACCTGCTATCAGGTCATCAAGAGTGTCGGTAAGCGTCTGGGCTGGAGTTGCAACCATTAGTCCATCTGGTTCTTGAACTAAGAGCCCCTGACCATGTCCAGTAATAGCAATCTGAGGCTGTCCTACCATCTGCTGATTACCTGATACTTTCTGAAGTTCAAGAGAATTTGTCCCATTAGAACCCATGTCACCAGAAAAGTTACACTGTGGAGATGATAAAGGCTGGACTGGGACAAAATCAATTTGTTCGGCTGATGGTAGAGGCTGTTGGGCATCGTCAGCATCATTATCTTTAAATAAGATTGTGTCAACCTGAGGCAACTCTGAAAAGTGATCCTCTGGGAGACAACCATCTCCTTCCCCTTCTTGGAAGACTCCTCTGTGAGCACACTGCTGGTGTGGAGAGACTGTGTCTTTCTGACCTTTGGTCTCCAAGTATTCTTTGGTAAATTGTTGCTGGGTTTTCATCTGCAACTGTCTCTCCACTTTCTGTAGTTCCTTCAGTATTTTCTTCTTCTTCTGGACTTGTTCTTCTCTGTTCTTTTTAAGTTCTTCTATTTTGTCTTTGTTCAGAGGTTCACCTTGAATTAGCTCCAGTGACTTCAGTTGTGCTTTTTCAATAGCACTAATTCTCTGTCCCAGTTCATTCAGTTTGCCTTCAGTCTCTTCTACTATGCACTCCAAAGGCTGGTATGGGTGAAAAGGTGGCAGTACGTCCTGATCTGCTACCTGCAGGGAACTGGACTTCTGCTTGGATGTACCTAAGCACATGAAAAATGTTTGAAAAAGTGCCATGCTAAAAAAGAAAGAAAGAAAGAAAACCCGCCTCCCTGCCCACACACACACGGCCCTCCCTCCCCAAACCCTTATAAATAATGCTGTAGAGTAAATGTCAGAGCGGCACTAGTTCAGGTCACTTAAAACGTACACTCATCTCTCTCACACAGCAAATTCGGAAACTACTAATATTCAAATGTAATATTTAAGCTGGGAGGATTTGGGAAATAAGGTCAAAGATAGGGAGAAATGGAAAATGGAATAAAATTTCAAAATTTTGCTTAATAGAATGGACATTTTCAAGAATATCAACTCTAAAGCAATGTTGGCATAATTGCTTACTGTGAACAATTGTTCTTTTAGCAACATTAAATGTGTATATAAAAAGTACTACAAGTAAAAAGACTAACTTGTAGGTCAAAGCAGGATCAAGTTGTCAAGATATCCCTTACACTATACACCGTGTTGTCACAGCTTTTTGAAGACACAGCCTTCTAAAAGCTCCAACTAATTAAGTTTTTAACATTCATGTACCTGAACCCTATGTTAAGTTTATATCATAAAACATACTTATTTTGAGTTTACGTAAACCCTTCAAGTAAGTTTATTTATGAGAGAACCATAAATGTTACCTAGGAGAATTGCAGACTGACAGTGAAGGTTAAAAAAGAAGTAAATGTATATTAAGGTTTGAACTTGCACTTAAGTTACTCTCTCATTCTTTCCCACTGTTGATTTTTATTCCCTCAAAACAAGTCAGCTGAAAAATAACTACCCATATGAACAATCATAACATGGGAACACGAAAGCAAGAAAAAAAACGATTTTGATATACCTACTTTGAGGCAAATTTATGGTATAATCTACTCATTTAGGAAGAAGTCGAATGGCATGACAATAAAAAGAAACCAGGTACTGACACATACTACAATTTAAGTGAACCTCAAAATCATTATATTAGTTGGAATTATTCAGATATACAAGGTTACACACCGTGCAATTCCATGTATGTAAAATCTATGGAGAAAAGGGGAAAGTGATCGTGGCCTGGGGCTATAGAGGTGAGAGCTAGGCTGGGTCGCAGAAAGGCAGTGCAAGATCCTTTTCGGGTAATGAGAATAATATAGAACTCGAAACCTCAAAACTCATTGCCACCGAGTCAATTCTGACTTCTGGCGCTCCTGTAGGGCAGGTTATCACTGCTCCTCTGGGTTTCCAAGACCATAACTCTTCATGGGAGTCGCAAGCCTAGTGGTTTTGAACTGTAGACCTTGTGGTTAGAATCCACTGTGCCAATTACTAGGTGCCAGTAACTGTTACACAGTTCAGTAAATTTACCAAACTCACTGAATTGTAAAAAGGGAAGAATTTTAAGGTATGTAAATAATCTTAAAGCTTTAAAAAAAAAAGATGGTGAAAAAGTTAGTTATTCTTTTGGATTGCAGCTAACGCAAATGAATAATGTAACTAATTTAGGAATTTGTAAAATAAAAACATCTAATGCATTCATAACAATTACCAAGTCCAAAGGAAAAACAAACAGCGCTACCTAATAGAGATAAAAATGTTCTATTTCCCAAAAGGAGTCCAAAACCACTAAAAAAATCAGAGGCTCAATTGCTTTTTTGTCAGAATAAGAACATTTCAAAGCTGCAGGCAGCTCAAACACCTGCAATGTGTATAATTACTGAAAATGTCTAGCACGAGACTGTCTGTATCAAGGTTAGAAGCCTACAGCCCGATATCACTGCAACCAGGTAAGAGGCTTAATTATTCCTTCAAAGTAAACTTCAGCAAAACATATTGTATAGTCAGTGGTGGGGAAAAATTTTATTCTATCAGAACAAAAGTCCTGAGATTTATAAAAGCATTTATAACTACTTCTATAAGATCACACAAGAATCCATGGTTTGATTTATTTGTTCAATGAGATTAATTACAATCAATAGGCAAGAAAAGGGGGTAAGCTGTTACTAATAACAGTATATCTGTCTGCTGGCAAGAAAATTTTCGGTTGTGTGATAAAAGAAATTCATCAGCGAATAAATTTAAGTCCTAAAAAGAATGAATGCTTCTTTACCACTGATTAATTTCAAAACACTTTGGAATCACTGTTATGTAAATTATATTTAAGATGAAGGAAAACTAAGCCAGAGTTCAATACAGACCACATTGGTAATTATATTATGACTAGGTTGGATAGTCACACATCTAAAATCTTTATAGGTAGAGTAAGATGATCTAAAATAAGACTAGAATTTTAAGGACAGTAGTTGGTAAGAATGGCCCTACCAATTTTGTTAATAAAAAAATTTAAAAAACCAAGAAGCTTAGCGCATAAGATTACTAAGAATAATTTATTTAACTGAATAGAGACGATAAGTCTAGAACATACGTAGTATGAAAAACAAAGAACAAAAAAAAATAATTATAATAAGCAATTCTTCCGAAAACAGCCAAAGGCCGATTATCTGTAACCAGGAAGTTACAGATGGGATTGCCAGACACAAATCAAAGCACTCACAATAAGTTATAACACCAAGGATAAACCAAGTTGTTAGAAAACAAATGTCGCCTAATTAGTCTAAGAGGCTGAAGCAGCACCTTCAATTCTGGGGATAAATGGGGAAATGTGACAAGTGTCCTTATTTGAGCAATAAATTTTTAGTAGCTAGCTAGGTAGGACGCCGGAAAATAAAAGGGTTCAAACATCAAAAGTAAATTACAAATTAATAAATCTATTAATTGGCATCATTGAGTAACACTAATAACTATTTAGGAATATAGAAAAAAGTTCCGATTTCATCTCTTGTTGGCTCAGTTTCTATCCTACCTCATTTATCATTTTTCTTCCATCAATAATTTTTTTTTAAGTTTACAGTAGAAAACCATGATCTACAGTCTGTTTAGAACAGTAGGCAGTGAGGGAATGATATGGGCACACACTCAAACATTTTTTTAGTTTATTATTCAAGTGAGCTTAACCCTATCAAGATTTTTTTAGGTCTAAAATAATTAATGCATGGGATAATTAAAAACCACTGCCAAAAGTAAAGAAAAATACATGATAGATAAAAATTTTTAAGCCAATGAAATAGAATTAAACATTACAGAATGCATCAAAAGTAATAGCGTATATATTATCTCAAGTGTTTGGATAAATAGATGTATATAAATTGTGTACTGGATTTAGGTATAAAATATGTCTCATGCAGTCACTGTCAAAAATTAAAGTTAATGTAATAGAACTTAGTATCCCTTTATGTCTAAATATTTGTGTCAAAATTTCCCAAAGAAATATGGCATGTTTTAACATAATCAATTAACTAGCGGTGTTCAAAGGTGGATTAGCTGTGTGACAAGCTAATACAGACCAATTCAGCCTTCTTTGCTTTAGTTTAAGCGGTTTTATGCAGAAAAGTACTGTTAAATTATGTAAATCCACATAAGGTTGATAATGGAGATCAACTAGAGTATATTTATAGTATTATTTACAAAAGAATAGTCAATTCACTTGCATATAATTTTTCTATATAATGTTAATATAAAAGTATTGGTTAGACAACATTTAAAAATATTTTATATAAAATGTTATAACTTTTCTTGCTTCCTAATCTAATAAGCAACTATGGAAAATAAAAAATTCACTGCCATTGAGTCAATTCTGACTCATCTGACCGTACAGGACAGGGTAGAAATGACCCTGTGGGTTTCTCAGACTGGTACTCTCTATGGCAGTAGGAAGCCTCATTTTTACCCCCTTGAAATGGCTAGTGGTTTTGAACTGCTAACTTCGGGAAAATAAAGCAGCATGTTAATTTAATTCTTACTTCACCCTTAACATTCTGCTTTCAGTCTCTTTCCTGCTATTCTAGAATATTACATTTTAAAAGAATACTACTTCTTTATTTTTAAAGACATATGTCTTATTTGGGTACAATGTCTCTCTTTTAAAAAAACTCTTTTTAATAGTTTTCTTCTGATTTCAGAGTAATCTATACTCATAGCCTGGAATTCATTAGTTTATTCAACAAATATATGTACATCTAGTATAAACAAGGAATAGTGGACCAAAGATGAACAATATGCACCCTGCCCTTAAGGAGCTTACAGTCTGAGGGGAGATAAAGCCTGTACAAATTAAAATGTAAGAATTAGCCGACAACTGGCAGTAGTGGAGGAGAATCTCTACGCATTGTCAGTGGGAATGTAATTAGCAGAAGCCATTCTGGTGAACAGGTTTGAAACACTTGGTCACATAGACATTATGCATTCCTATGACAGGCAATTCTGCTGCTGGGTATCTATCCCAAAGAGAACCTCACACAGATTTAAAAGGGACTCAATGGGAGTTTTATCACAGCATTGTAGCAGTAAGGAATTAAAGGCAGTCTGAGTAGCTACCAATGAGAGACAAAGCAGGTAAAACATGGAGGATCTACAGCAGGGGTCCTCAAACTTTTTAAACAGGGGGTCAGTTCACTGTCCCTCAGACCCATTGGAGGACCAGACTACAGTTAAAAACAAACAAACTATGAACAAATTCCTAAGCACACCGCACATATCTATCTTATTTTGAAGTAAAAAAAAAAAAAGGGGAGGGCCGGATAAATGTCCTCAGCGGGCAGCATGTGGCCCGTGGGCCGAAGTTTGAGGACCCCTGATCTACAGGGTGAAGTACCATGCTGCAGACAGAAACAATCTCAAGGAGACCCCGGGAGAGAACTTTAAACATGTGTGAAGGAAACAAAATGGGATTTACAATACAACACCACTTATGCAAATTAAACATATACACAAAGGTAATATACATTTCATATGAACTTAAAGGAACCCTAGAACATGTACATCAAACACAACAGAAAGACTGACTCTGAGGGAAGTAGGAAATAAGAACTGGGATCAAAGGGTGTAAACAAGAGAAGAGCCGTGAAGACCGAGTACCAGGAATTGAGTATGAAACCAAAAGGGGAGGTGAGAGGAAAGAGGTCAGAGTGTGGAGAGTCAGCAGGGAGGGGCAATAAGGTGCTGAGGGAGCTTGTCCTTCCTGAGGGACTGAGCCTGCGGGGCACCAAAACATGTATTTTAATTTGGTGTCATTTTAATGCTTTGAAGCAGATTAGATCTAATTGTACAATCTTCAGAAGATAAAAAAATGAGTCTTTTCTTTAATAATCTCTTCACAACAGGTTACAAGTCAGATGAAACCTATACCTCAGTCAACAAATACGTACAAAACTGGCTTTGCAAGGACAAAAATGGCTTTACATTATGTACATTTCCTTTAAATATAACTATAATTAATAAAAGTAAATAATGTTGAGCTGATCCTGAGCCTTCTGATGCTGTCTAGAAGCTCTAATCTTTGAAAATCAACAATGGGTATGTAAGATGAGTTGTCTAAATCAGGGGGACATTTGTCAAAATAAAAGGAATCTGAAAATAAATAAATAAGATGAACCAGGACAAGTGGTGCATGTGAGGCATTTAAGAAAGAACATATCTATCTATCTATCTATCTATCTATCTATCTATCTATCTATCTATCCATCCATCAATCTCAAATGTCTGTCTATCCATATCAAATGTCTGAGTATGATTAAGGGCATGAATATATTTTTTAAATGATGAGGCTATGAATAACAGCAAGATTTATTACAACCAGACATTTTGGAATAAAATGTTCTAAGAACTTGAAAGAATTGCTGAAAGAGAAAAAGAAGAGAAACCTAGAGAATAAGAACTTTTCTTCATCCCTAATCAAATATACAAAATTCCCAAACCAAAACCACTGCCATCTAGTTGAATCCAAGTCATGAAAACAGTGACCCTAAAGGGCAGAACTGTCCCAGTGGGTTTCCACAGTCTAAAGAAGCAGACTGCCACATTGCTCTCCCACAGAGTAATTGGTTGATTAGAACTACCGACCTTAGGGTTAGCATCTGAGTGCTACAGCCACTCCAATACTAGGGCTCCTCTCATATCTCCAACACAGAAATAAAGTATGGACTTAAACACTAAACAAAAATGAGCGCTTCTTTAGGAATACAAATGAGAAGTTTTAAGGAGAAAAAGCACCTTAAAGGAAAGAGAAAATGTAATATATTTCCAATCATTCAAGATAGGTTTTTTATTTATTCCAGTGATGCAAGGTCTAGTTTTCTATCATCAACAGATCCATAGTTATATTCTATGATATATGTGGTTTATACTATACACATTTTGACATAACGTATTATCAGTTTGGACCTATATCAATAATTATTAGGTTGACAATGCCACTTGGTAGGTAGCAACAGCAAGTGCCCAAGGGTCTAGATCTGTTATTATTTTTCTTCTCCAATTATACAGTAAAAGACTTCTTAGAAGGCTAGTTCATTTTTATATTACTCAGCAAGAAAATGCCTAAGTGAGGGGGGAAAAAGTAGATACTCAGTAGAAGAAGGTATCTCAGTAAGCAAAAACATGATTATTCTTGAGTATCAACTTATAAAATCACTACCCACACATTTATTTACATATTAAATCTACATTAAGAATGTTTTACTTTCTTTCTATAAATAATCCATGTCGTTCCTAGCTTGTTTCTTGGTCAATTTGTGGCTCTGTATTAACAATTTTTTTTAAATGCTTTTAAAAGTTAGTATCAAATTTCTTTAATCAAAGTTAGTATAGTTTTCATAGGGTCTGCTAAACAACAAAGAAACAGAAACAGATGCTTCCAAGTATTTTACTAAAGGCTGTCAATCTGGTTATTATGTTCAGAGTTTTAAAAAAGGACATGTTTAATTTACATATAGTTGACCCTTTTCCTGAAATCATAGTATTTTTGTTTCTATGTAGTCTTAAAAACTCTATATATTATCTATTTTATTTCAGCGGACTTTAGAGAGGACAACTATACATGGCTATCAAGTGAAGATACTTATATCTGCAAATGAAAATCAGGAGCCTAAACTTGAGGCCTTTAAATAGTATACATCCCCTTTTAATATTCACTTGGATATTACTTATAAACATTTAATAGTTCTTTGTCCAGGTTTACATTGAAAAATTCTGTGTTCAGCATTACATAATAAACAAAATTTCATTCTTAAACGTCTTATTCACTCAATTGAAATCAATGCTTCTAAGACTTAATTAAAACAAACACATTTCAATTCCTCATTTTATATTATTGTTTAAAGAATTCTCGAGTGGAAAATTAATATCTAATAAACTGTTGCTACTAATGAGTACTCGGGAATTTGGTTTGCTTCAAATATTTTCCTTTGAAGTCAGAGCTACAAGTGTAATTACAGGAAAACAACACCAAGTAATTTTTCCTAATAGTGTGTATCTTTTGTCTCTTAAATAACCTATAAAACTATTTTGTCGATTTTGTCATTTGTTGGAATTATCTACTTCTATTGATCATATGTACGTAGTAACTGAGTATCAGTTAAAATAAAGTACCTTTACCATTTTTTCAACTAGGTGATAAAATACCTATTTTAAGAACAGTGATTCAGTAACTAACCTTTGTGTACTCCTGCGAGGGCAGGAGTGTTCTCCTGTGAAGTCTTGTCAGGCTCCTGGGGAGGCACAACCATGGCAAGTGTGTGCATTGGTACACGTGGGACCTACAAGGTCAACTCAGAAAAAGGTTATCTCAGACCAAACAATAAAACAAAGACTTGTAACTGAAGCAAAGATCTGTTTTAGGTTTTCTTCACATTCCACCAAAAGCACTCGTGTTTTGTTCTTAATGATACAAGAAGTCATCAGCATGGTATAATTTCTGAGAATACGGTTTGGACAAACTCAGAAACTCAGGCAACTTCAAAGTAGTTAATGATTTAAGCTAAAATGGAACCAATATCACTGTTGCTAAGGAGAAATGCTTATTGGCTCTAGCTGTACCTGGGAGTATAAATCATATGCTTATTCACTGGCCAATTTACCCTTGTCCAAAGTCTACAAGAATTAAAAAAGAAAACAACATATTTCCTAAGTTGAAGTATTTTACTAATTCTCAGGGTAACTATGTAGGATTTCGGGAGCCCTGGTGGCATAGTGGGTTAGGAGTTTGGTAGCTAACTGAAGGTCGTCTGATTGAACCCACAGCTGCTCCAGAGAATGCGGAGGCTTTCTGTTCTGTAAAGATTACAGCCTAAGTTCAATCGTAGGGACCAGTTCTACTCTTCCCTGCAGGCACTATGAGTCAGGATCAACTTATTGACTGTGGGTTTGGTTTCATTTTACTGAACTGAGGGTATTGTCCCATATTCTTAGGTAGGTTTGAAAGTTACTAGAATGATTTTATGGTGCATATAACCTTATTTACTTTCCTAACTGACAGAGTAGTTAGTTATCACTAGGTTAACTCAGACAGTCTTTGCAGGTATTAAGGAAAAACCATGTTACTTTGGTTAAGATGAAAAACTTTCGTTCTTTTTACTCTCAATATAGTCTTTGTATTCAATGTACTCGATATCACGACAAAAACACTAAAGACTTAGTTGCAGTAAGATAAGATGAAATATTTAATCTATTGGATATGAAATTATCTTAAAAATCTCTTTCTGTAAATAAGACAAAAAACAACAACAAAAAGGTTTCCATGTACCTTAGAAAAAAATATATCTTAAAGAATTTAGGAACATGTTTATCTCAATATGCAATAATAAAGAAAAATAAACCAATTTGCTTTAAAAAAATTCTCAATAATTTGAAGACTGTATATCCACAAATAAGCTGTTTCATTTTACCTGAGATTGATCTTGAGAAGGTGGGGTAAGCTGAGACATGTCTGTAGTGGGAACTGACAGAACGTTGTTTGGATAATCCAGGAGATAAGAAACAACATTGGTATGGCCACCTTTTGCAGCTTCAATGAGCATTGTTGAGCCATCCTGGAAATATATTGATACTACGTAAATCTTTTCTAAATTTTTTAGCAGTTCTTATTAAACCAAAACTCATTTAAATATTTATGAAAATTAAGCATTAAGAGATTGGACACACACACACACACACACACACACACTACCTTGAGTCGATGAGTAGGGTCAGCCCCGTGAGCCAAGAGTAGTTCAACCACTGCCAAGTGGCCTCCTGCACATGCCAGTGACACTACTGTGTGGTCATTATTGGCTGTAGCCCTATTCACATTGGCACCTTCAGAGAAAAAATAACTATTAAGTGAGAATTAAGAATACCACTTTAATAATTCTTGTGTGTCTGGCATAACATAGATACAAAAAAGTGCACAAATCATGTGTATAGGTTGTAAAATGTCACTAAGTGAACCAGCACCCACATCAATGAATAGCACATTGTCCACACCCCAGACATTGCACTGTGGCCCCTTTCCTACCCACCCTCGCAAGGGTCACTACTGTCCTGACTTCCAAACTGGTTCATAGTTTTTGAACTTTATATGAATGGAATAATTCAGTGTACTCTTTTGGGTCTGGCTTCTTTCACTCGAAATTGTATTTGTGAGATTCATCCACATTTCTGCATGAAGTTGTAGTTCATTCATTCAAAATCACTTTTAAAATGGAAAATCTAGAAGACTAAGATTAATAAATATATACAGGTTAATGTCAGCATCAAAGTAAATACCATTTGTATGTAACTCTCAAAATGTTTTAAAACATCTTAGTCTACTTCTTCAAAGTGGCAATATAGCCAGGTCTTAAAGTCTAGAGAAAAAAGTATTTTTAAAATAGTATATAAGAGTGCTCGGCTATCAAAAGAGATAGTGTCTGGGGTCTTAAAGGCTTGAAGGTGAACAAGCGGCCATCTAGCTCAGAAGCAAAAAAGCCCACATGGAGGAAGCACACCGGCCAGTGCGATCACGAGGTGCCAAGGGACCAGGTATAAGGCATCATGCAAAAAAAAAAAAAAAGATATAAGTGTGTGTATGTATGTGTATATATGTGTACATGTATATATGTATATGTATATATATACCATATTAAATGAAGGGGGAAGTGCAGAGTGGAGACCCAAGGCCCAAGTGTCGGCCAATGGAGATCCCCTCATAGAGGGGTTTAGGAGAGGAGATGGGTTAATTAGGGTGTGAGGTAGTATCGATGAAAAACACAGCTTTCCCCCAGATCCTGGATGCTTCCTCCCCCCAACTACCATGATCCGAAATCTACCTTGCAGGGCTGGATAGGACAGAGGCTGTACACTGGTACATATGAGGGCTGGAGGTACAGGGAATCCAGGGTGGATGATACCTTCAGGACCAAGGGTGTGAGGGACGACACTGGGAAAGTGGAGGGTAAGTGGGTTGGAAAGGGGGAACTGATTACAAGGATCCACATGTGACCTCTTCCCTGGGAGAGGGACAGCAGAGAAGGGGGGAAGGGAGACTCCGGATAGGGCAAGATATGACAAAATAATGATGTATAAATTACCAAGGGCACATGAGGGAGTGGGGAAAGGGGAGGGAGGGGAAAAAAAAAAGAGGACCTGATGCAAGGGGCTTAAGTGAGAGCAAATGCTTTGAGAATGATTGGGGCAGGGAATGTATGGATGTGCTTTATACAATTGATGTATGTATATGTATGGATGGTGATAAGAGTTGTATGAGTCCCTAATAAAATGTAAGAAAAGAAAAGAGGAGAAAAAAATGATTAGGGCAAAGACTGTACAGATGTGCTTTATACAATTGATGTATGTATATGTATGAACTGTGATAAGAATTGTATGAGCCCCAATAAATTGTTAAAAAAAAGTATATAAGAGAAATATATTTTTTCATATTGTCTTTGAAGGGCTAGAGGACCTGGTCTAGAGAAAAGACAAAGATTACCTTTATTTGAAAGGTATTTAGTGTGCTGTCCAATAGTTTTGTACAATATTCTCTGAAGAAAGTTTAAATACAAAATCTTTTCTTAGCCTCTTTTTTGATAAATTAATCCTGATTCCCAGAAAAAGGAGCTGGTTTGTAGTTCAGCTACCTTTGCTTTGATCATTCCAAATGGTCCCAACTAGACAGTGAAGTCTACAGCAAAGGTTACTGTCCTTTTTATCTCCCTCTAGTACAGCCTTATTTTATGTGTGTAAAAACAAACACATAGCTCTTTGCACTATTTCTATTTATTGAATTTTTAAAGAACATCAAACGGAATCTAACCTTAATTTGTATAAAAGTACCCTTTAGGAAAGCAAGACACACAATAAAGAACAGCCATATTTTAGCAACATGAGATTATTTTTGAAATTGCTCATACTATATGTAGATGGGAGGACTGTTTAGCACTTATTATGCCGAGAATGACTGCAAGCTAGCTTCTCCTATTCCTGACAGGCCTGACTATTGACCTGTGTAGTTGCTGTTGGGTGCTATTATCGACTGGATTGTATGTGTCTCCCCCGTGGCACCCTCTCAGTAGATGTAAACCCTATACCTCTGGATGGAATCCCATTTACAAATAAGGGTTTTCTTTGTTTTGTTAATGAAACTGGACCAGTGCAGGGTATGCCTTAAAACCAATCACCTTTGAGATATCAAAGAGCAGACTAGGCATGGAAGCAGCAAACAGAGACATAGGGAAGCTAGATGCCACTTGACACAAACACCAGCAAAGGAGGAAGGAATCGAATCTGAAGAGCCGGGGACTTTCCCCCAGAAGGGAGAGAAAAGTCCCTAAAGCTGGTGCCCTGGATTTGGACTTCTCATCTCCTAAATAATGTGAAAATACGTTTCTGTCTATTAAACTGTTTGATGGAAGTATTCTTGTTGCAGCAGCATTAAGAAACTTAGATAGGGGCTACTTTCTTCTATGGTAAAGAAGTACAAGAGGATGTCAAAGTCAATCTGTTCACCTTTTCTGTGTAATTGAAGTAAATAGCTTTTACAGATTATGCTACAGAACATTATGTAACTATGAGGGGCTCCAAAAATTTACGGAAAATATGGAATTAAAAGATAGTGGAATATTTCAATAAATTTTTTCAAATTCCTTTTATGACTTGGTTGGTAGCAAATATGTGATAGGAAAGAAAATAAACCAGTTTTATCTAATTAAAGAAGAGAATCAAATACATTTTAAATGATTTAAATATATTTTAAATGGTCAAATATTACACTAAGTTTTAATGACACAAAATGTCAGTATTCTTTTGGGATTTGGGCAGGAAATTTTATCTTAATAATAAGTGGATTTTCCTTGCATTTTACCTTTTTATTTAGGACTTTCTCGCAGAGTACTAACATTTTACACACAAGAAGAATCAAATGAAATTGTTGCTATTATCATATTGAACCTTATAAAGCAACAATCTTACATGGTTCAACTGAACATGTCTCACTTTTGTATAGTAAAAGTCTTAGACCAATTCTTCAACCACGGTTTGAACTTCTTTGTCTAAAGAAACATGTCTTTGTAACAAAACAATCTCTAGAGTGGTTCTCAACCTGTGGCTCGCACACCCTTTGGAGGTGGAACCACCCTTCACAGGTGTCGCCCGATTCATAACAGTAACAAAATTACAGTTATGAAGTATCAACAAAAATAATTTTATGGTTGGGAGGTCACCACAATATGAGGGACTGTATTAAAGGGTTGTGGCATTAGGAAGGTTGAGAACCACTGCTCTAGAGGAATATAAAAATAATAAATAGTATCCTCATGGAGAGTCAACCATGAGCAACCATGAGTCGGCATCATGTTAATGGCTACTGGTTAATCAGTTATAACTCAATTCAGTGGCGCCATCAATAAGTACTATAGTAGGGGAAGGTCCTTACCTTCATTTCCAGCTGAACTGTTTTATCATTGAATGTTAAACATACACTCTAATTACCTAAGTATAACTGGACATTTTGCATTTCAGCCTTCTAACTTTGGAAAATAACTACATGCTGTTTGGACACTAAAAACTTTAATAAGGAGAATAACCAGTGAGCAGCTCACCAACTCTTTGCTACCAAAAAATACAGCAGCCAACACTAGCATACCATAGTCTCACCGCAGGCACAGTAGCCCTAGCGTCTTTACCTTTGCTGATCAGAAACTGCACAGTGCACAAATGACCAGCTCTTGCAGCTTTCATCAATGGGGTCCTTCCACCTTCAGACTCGTGCTCCTGTAAGAAACAGAAAAATCCATCAGTGCTAAATTACTAACCGTTTACTTTAGCCATCTAGTACCAATGATATGAGAAACAATCATCACAATACTTACTCATGTCACTACTTACCCCACCTACCTCAATTCCTTGAAAATATAAGATTAATTTCATTCCATACACACTGTGTGGCACAACTCATTAAGGGCAAGTCCAGCTTTATATACCAAATAATAACCATGAAAGGTAATATTAGTGATTTAGTCCTCAAAGGGAAACAACTATGTTGTTTGTTTGTTTTTTCAATTTTAAGGTAAAAGATATTTTTTGAACTGTAAAAGAGGACCCTTAAGTCTCGTGAGGTAAACTTAATATAATACTCTTAGGATCTGTAACAGTTCTATCTTAAAACAGAAACCAATTGCTAAAAAAAGTATCAAATATTAAAAGTAAATGGAAGAATACAAATGTACCAATTGGTAGACTTCTTAAAAGAGCAGAACCTAAAATTTGAATAGTCAAAGGCAAAAGGAGTCTCGTCTTACAACAGCAGAAAGTTTGCCATCAAGAGGAATAATGATAAAGCAGCTTCAACCATGCCTCATATCAAATGCTATTAAAAGGAGGCTGTCGTTAAGCTAAGTAGTACTGTCTGCTAAGAAAACATTGAACTCTTATTACAGTCACCTAAGTATAAAAATGGCACTGATACCTGAAAAGTTCTCATGTATCCCCCACTACACTATGTACGAAAACATTCATTTCTGCTGCTCTAGTTCTTTTGTGTTACCAAGATAATCTTAACAAATAGTGATTAAGTAAGGCTTTATATTTCAGCTCTACATTAAATTATCTAAGAAAGTTCTTACTACATTAAATTATCTAAGAAAATCCTACTACGTTAGTAAATTTAAAACAGTGTATTGTGTCAATAGAGGAACATTTAGTCTGTTTATATCTGATGGACAACTCAGAAAACTAACAGTAAGAAATAGGAGTAGGTTGTCAACCCAACAGAAACTTTAAACTGCACTGCAGAGACAGCAAGTCTACCTACTCTAAGTCTTTCTTTTGATCGTGTACTGATACTCAATGGTCTGTAAAGCAGGTAAGTTTATCTTTGGTATTTCAAATTATGGAAAATTGTATCAATAACAGCCCTTATTAATTCTTAAGCTAGAATAACTGTAGATAAAGCTAGCTAAACAGTGGCAAAGTAATTTGGCTTTAGATTGGATTTTGAACTTATATTCAAATTTAGGTTAACCTAATATTCTCACAATTGACTAAATAAAGCTGAATATACACAATGAAGACTTTGTTCAGAAAGAATTAGAAAGTTGTTTGTCTAGCTTTTCCAAACAATTTATTTTTAAATCATCAGTATAAACGGCCACACACTGGAAATACAATGTGCCATTAGCAATTTTACTCTTCCTGCTGCAGGGCCTTTGCACATGCTGCATTTACTCCCTGAATCACTTTCCTCCCACATTCACTCAGTCGGTAATTTCTTGTTCAGTAAACAAGTCTCAAGTGCTGCTACTTCCTCAAAAAAGACTTCTCTGAACCTCACGATTCGAATACTTTCCTTTTTACTAAAAGATCCATAAACCTCTTCATAGGTTGCAAGCATATATTAGTTTGCGTGTCTCTAACGTGTCTTCTACATTACCTGTTTCTAGAGAGCAACCATGTCCACTTTTGCTTCTATAATATCTCTATGTTTAAAACAAGGTAGTATTTGAATATTATAAATAAAAAATTGTTAAGTGGCCTCTCAAATCTCCTTAAAACTAAGGATCAGAGTTTTAAATCTATACTACACAAGTCGGAGAAAGAAAGAAGCAGTGCCCCTGGTGGAAACGTGGCTTCAGTGTTGGGTTCAAAGCACAAGACGACAGTTCCGATCCACCAGACATTCCACAGGAGATGGAGGAGGCTGTTTCTGTAGCTGTACAGTCTCAGAAACACTGTATAGGGTGGCTAGGAATTGGAATCATCTTGATGGCAGTGAGGCTTTTTTTTTTCAGCGACTTATGAGCAAAACAGTGATATGCGTTTGATAATACGCTATTACTAGAACCCATATGGATGAGCAATGATAATCTCTTAAGCATGGCAGTGACATCCATCAATATAATAGGTCTCATGAGTCATAACAAAAACCAAGGATTTTTGCCCCAAAATATCTGACGACAAAAGCTGCCATTTAAAATAAGAATAAAATGCTAGGGGCTTAGGTGGAGAGCAAATGTTTTGAGAATGATGAGGGCAATGAATATACAAATGTGCTTTACACAACTGATGTATGTATGGATTGTGATAAGAGTTTATGAGCCCCTAATAAAATGATTGATTGAAAAAAGAATAAAATTTATGTACACTGTCCATAGATGAATGTTGGGTTTAATACACAACCATGTCTGTTCAAGATAATAACAAATAAACTATTTCTGGTTTTCTTCTTCATAAACACAGGGCTTATTTCAAAGGCAGTTGTACAGTATAATATTTCTTTTTCTGTTCTGGGGAACAGTTAGAAAAATATAGGGATTATTTGTTCGTTGACCATTTGAGAAAACTCACCTTAAAACCCATGTTTATTAGACAGATTTTAAACTACAGATTCAATTTGCAATGTGGCTATTATCCTATTGAGGTCTGTTATTCTCAAGTCAATTTTGCTATATATTTGCCAAAAAGCTCAGTATTAATTTCATCTATATATTCAAATTGATTCAAAGGATTGCCTAATACATTTTAAAGGTATCTACTACATAAAATAGTTATAACTCACTTCAAGTTTATCAGTTATCTGTACTTTCTCCTTTAAGAAAATTAGTCTAGTTTTTCTTTTCCTATTTTGTTGTTTGATTCTATTATTTTTTAAAATCATTTTCCATTCTTTGTGCTATTGTTTATCAGCTTCATTTACTTTTAACACACACAAATGAGGTTCAAAAAGTTAGAAAAATGGAAGTAAGATCATTGAATATTTTCTACTAACTTTCTGAAGTCCCCTGTAACTTTCCTTCTAAATACTACTTTAACTATGTCCCCAATTTTGGGATGTTGCTCTTTTTGTAGCAAGTTAATTTCTTCTTCATAACTTCATCATTACTGTGACTGTCTTTTTACTCCATAAGTTATGTAGAAGCGCTTTGCTTCAACTTCTAAATGTACGAGACTTATAGAGGAGAGGGAGGGCAGAAGGTAGGTGGGATAAAACACTAAAAACCTTTTCCAGTCTGAAGGACCAACCTGTTGCTTTGGAACGACCTGTTTGCTCAGCTCCGCAGGGACCATGAATTTGTCTGATCTGTTCTTTTTAAGCAACAGCAACCTGAGACTACTGTACATACATCATACAGAGTTTGGGGATCTGTGGACTTCTAGTGGTCTGCCACATGGATAATGCATTATCTTCAATGAACTATGAAAAATACATGGCATATTTATTGGAAACACTCTCAATAAAGGCAGGTTTCAATTTTGTATCCTAAATAATTGTCTTATCTATTTGATCTGTTTATTTCATGGAGATGTACATAAAAAAACAAAAAACCTTCTCACTAATAACATAGTTCTGATCATTTTTCTTGCAATATGGTAACTTTCTCTTTCATTTGGAGGATTGCTATTTATATATGATGATGTGACTGTTTCTTAATTAAAGTAGCATTCATTTATCTATAAAAATATCTTTGGTTTAATACTTCTACTACCTCACATAATTTTTCCATCAATCTTTCTATTATTTTGTTTTATGTTTTTCTCCTGTAAGCAGCATTTGCTAGATTTTGCTTTTAAATCTAATTCAAAAGTCTCTGCCTTTTAACCATTATGGGCAATAAATTTATTTGTTCTGATTCTAAAATAACAGTAATTAGAGACCTATTTCCTGCTTCTAGTTAACAAACTGTAATTTGGCTTTTTAATTTTCTAACACTTCCTAATGAAGTTCATGCTATTGTTCCTAGCATTTTAGCAATACCTTGGTCATAAACATAAAAATTTGTTTTCAAACTCAAAGTTTATGTTTACTAGCACATTTTACTAATTTCTTTGCTTACCTTAGCTTTTTGTATCCCACGTCTCCCTATAGGATTCATTTTTCCTCTTCCTGATATATGTTTTAGTGATTCTTTTGCCAGGAGTCTGATGGTAGTTATATTTTATTATTTGTAGATCTGAAAATAAGCTTATTTTCCCCTCCCTGAAATGGCAGTTGAGTATAGAATTCTACATTGTTACTTTCTCTTGGCATTTTGAGAATATTACTCTGTTACCTCCGTCATTTATTACTGTGGATGAAGAGTCTCCGGTCAAGGACTTGACAGTTATTCCTTGTAGATAATACATCTTTTTCCCTCTGATAGCATTTAAGTCTTCTTGTATTCTTAAAATTCTGCACTTTCATTAAGAACCAATGTTATTCTGCTTAGTGATTGATAAGACTTTCAGTCAGAGGACTCATGTCTGGTTGCAGTTCAGGAAAAATTTCCATTACTAGCTCATCAAACAAATGTGCTTCTCCCTCCACACGTCTCTATCCTTTCCCTCAGGATCTTCAGATGCATGATTGAGCTTCTTTGGTAGCTCCCATCTCTTTATCTTTGTGCTATATTGTGCTATTTCTAATTTTAGTATCCAAACCATTGTTCAATTGTATCCAACATTATTTTGAGCCTATATATTGAATTTTCAGTGACCTTATAGGACAGAGAAAATAGGTGGCTGTGGATTTCCACACTGTAATTCTTTATAGGAGTAGAAAGCCTGATCTTTCTCCCACAGAGAAGCTGGTAGTTTCGAACTGCTGACCTTAGGATTAGCAGCCCAAACTCTAACAAGTATGCCTCCAGGGGTTTTACAGGTCCTATAGGCCGCATGAGTTGGTAATGACTCACTGCCAATCAATTTTTGGTTATATTGATTTTCCCCCTAAAGCTTACATTTTATTTCATACAATTTATATTCATTATCAGACAATTATAATTCATTATCTCAGATTGTTTATGACTATTAGCCATAGTTTCAATTAGACAGATTTAACATTCTCAAGATCAAAGTCTTTAGGATTTCCTTGGATGTGGATTCTCCTGTCTGGTTTGTTTGCTTTTTGGACATCTCTCTTCACAAGAGATTTTCTCTAAAAAAAAAATTTTTTTGGCAGCTCCTTTTGGGTAGATGGTTTTTTGTTCCCTTCCTTTACTTTTGGTATTCATCCACAAACCTATTATCATGAGATGGGCTAGAAATTGTCTCATAAATTCCATTTTTGAAATAGGTGATTTAAGCTTTTTACTCCATGGAGATATTTCAGTTCTCCCTGGATTAAAGAATGGTGTTGGCCAAGTACTTAGTTACACTGTTGCTGCTGTTTCCATCTTCCACCAAGAAAAATGAGAAATTTCCACCTGCAACCCTGGATGGCTGCCTGCCTGAAGCTTTCCCACAAACAAGTAAGCTCCTCCCAGGACCCTTGTTTTATTCAAAAAGCCCAGGTGGCAGCCTGCTACATGTGCAAGGTTTGGAGTCCTTATTCCCCTATAAAAGTTGAACTCAGGCCCAATGCTTTCATAAAATAATTGGTCTTCCTTCTCTTTGAGCTTTTAACTTCCGGTGTGGATTCGATTTCTATTTCTAGTTCACTGGAGGGTGGAATGAGGAGGGGGTGGAAGCTAATTGTTTTTCCTGGGGCTAGCTACCTATTTTAGTTTGTTTTCTCCTATTTTATTAATCATTCTATGATTTTAATGACACAGAGCTGAGAAAGTTCCAAATATTCTAACATTGACTTTACCTTTTTGATTGGAAGCGATTTGCACGTATTTTGACACTACCTAGGAATTGTTGAAAAGGATTCATTCAACTACACACAAAAACCTAGAATAAAATAACCTGATCTTTTAAAAAGTATGTGTATATATTGCATAATTCACAGATAGTTTTAATCATGAAAAAAATTGACCAAGCTTTCCAGTTTTAGTAGTTAAAAAAAGCATTTTTAGCGTAATAAGTTAACATTAAAAGTGAGGCCATACTTAAAGTTTATGAAGACAAGCTAACAGTTAAATTATATTGATAAGTAGATAGTTAAAGCTCATTACTCTCATGAAAATTTAATCATGAAACAATACTCTGTAAAGTTCTGCTTTTGGTAAATGAGCACTAGGAGGAAAAAGATGGACTTTTTTTTTCTTTCCCTATTTGGCGTGATAAGAAAATATAATTTTAAATGACGTCTATTATCTTTCAACAACATTGATTTCCTTTAATATGACGGGCAAGGGCACCCAAAATATAAAGATTATAATTCTATCACAGCTTGATTATATATAAAGATTATAATTCTATCACAGCTTGAGTGGGACGTAATCTAGTGGGAATGGCAAGAATCATGGTGGAAGGAGAGAGCCTGTGCCACACTATATATGTGCTAGATGAGTCTAATACTCTCCTCTGGGGTACGCGCTTCCAAACCGTTACTATCTATTAATTATTCCCTAAGGGATCTACTCTTAATGATGATGCATATCCCTCAGGAGAAGTGCAGTGGGCAAAAGAGTAACAGGCATAGCATAGGATTTGTGTTTAGTTTTCAAAAATCACAAGTAACAAAGAGGAAAACCAAGTTCATTCAGTTTAGATGATGAATAGTCTATTATAAAGCAAAGATGGCAAACAAAGAGAATTCCACAATGATGCAAAACTATTTGTGTAGACACTTCAGCAATTCTCAAAAATGTGGAATATGGGCAGATAACCATCAGAAATCTTCTGGGTTGTAAGTTCAAATGCTGATTTCACCCCCTCCAAATCCACTGAAGCGGAATCTCTAAAAATGGGGCTTAAAAGCCTCATTTTAAAAAAACATCCACCTTTCAGGACATGGAAGTTTACATACAACTAGATAGATATATTATCATAGTCCCTTCCAAAAACAATCAAGGGGAAAGAAGTACTTTTTCTGAAATAATACTTAGCTTTATCTTATACATAGAACCCTGAAATATGCAAACTGAGTAAAAATTGGTATTTTTTCACATTTTGTTAAATACACTTGCTTTTGTGAAAATAGAATAACTCTTAAATTTCAGTAAGCCAATAATGAAGAAACATAATATAATGATTAAGAATGGTCAGACATTAAGATGTTATTTTCGATAGCCTAAAATCAATTTTAAGCTAATTTTAAATGTAAGCATTACATCTGGATTTAAACAACCCTTTCTTGAATACAATGTATATTACCTTTGCTGGAGTTTTAAAATAATCAAGGCACAAATTATATATTTTTTCAAAAGAAATATTTGCCTATTTTTCAAAAGAAATATTTGGCTATGCATAAATATTCATGTAAGAGCCAATTTCAGAATGAGGTCACAGGAGACAACTTAATTTAGAAGACTTTAAAAATTTTCAGTTTATAAACATTAGGGAATGAATAAGACAGTAAATACTTCAAAAAATTTTTTTCTTTAACGGTTATATAAAAACAACCTAATACATCAATTCTAATTCTGAGTATGTGGATTTTGGTGGATAAAAATTGAATGCAGAGGATCACTGAATTAGAACATCTTAACTCTCTAAGAGAGAACACAAAAGAACTATCTGATTTTTTAAAATCTATTTTCACTTATGAGAATTTTTATGAATATCAAACAGTGAAAATACTATGGAAGCAAACTACTCAAAAGGCAGATCTCTTTTATTGGAACTTCTTATTTTTCTCATTTGAAGCGGATTCCCTTTGTTACCCAGCAGGGTCCTGGAACTTCTTGCTGAAATTCAGATACCCAGAGTTGCCTATATCTATTTTTTATGTGGTAGTGTATAAGCATCAAAGGCCACCCTCACCTGATGCTTGGCTGGATCTATGCCCTCCAGAACAGTTTTCATGTCCTCTTGCTTGTCCTGTGAAAGGAAAAAAGAAGAACTCACAGATCTTATTCCAAAAACAAAAAAATCACATTTGGCCATGAAGACCTTGTGATTGATTGGTACTTCAGATGTTGAGTTTTGTTAACTTAAGATCTTCAACAAAAAATAGCCACGTGTAGAGATCATAATCTTATAAAACGAGCATAGATGTTTTAAAGGTATGATAATGCAGTTTTCTACCACTGAAACTTTCAAATTAACCTTCATGTATGTAGAAATAATTCTACAGAATTACTTAAACTCATGCTTTTGATTCCAAGTATAGAAAATGCCATAGAGTGTACCTCTCAAATCTGATCAAGGGAAATACTCAAATCAAAGATCTTGGAATGTCAGAGTTGGAAGAAAAAGAAAGAAAAATACTATAAAACAATCAAACAGCAATATGTGTTCCCTTATAAATGCTTACATAAATTAGTGTTCATACTTTTCAACGAAAATAGGAAGCTTCAAAGAACCTGAGAAAAAGACAGTCTCTATGCTCTCTAGATTTAGATTCCAAACAGAAAAAGAACTACCTGATGTGAGACAAAGGTAAGATTAAGGAAACAAATTCCCAAGTGAAAGAAATATGGCCTGATGAAGGCTTTAGTTTTGGGTCATTCTAACTTCTCAACCAGGCAAAGTACTTATTACCTTAAGGAGACACATGCTTCTGGGGTCAAGAGTAAGACAGACTTGGTAAGGAAGTATACTGAGACAATTGGCTGATTGGAAGTTAAGGTTCACTTCTTTCTTCTCTATTATTTTCAACAAATAGCAATCCCCATTCAAATATGCTTAATAAACAGAAAGCATGTGGTATTAAGAAGTGCCACAAAAGTGAAAACTATAAAATTTTTGTCCAATATTCCCCTATACTTCCATATAAATTAAAGAGAACATGAATTCTTTTTGTTCCCTAATCATTTTATTGGGGGCTCATAGAACTCTTATCACAATCCATGCATCAACTGAATCAGACATGTTTGTATATATGTTGACTTCATTCTTTTCTAGACTTTCTATTGAGCCCTTGGTATCAGCTTTTTTCTCCACTCTCTCCCACCACCCTCATAACCCTGATAGATTGCACATTGTGATTATTTTCATCTCTCACACTGACCACTGTCTCCCTTCCCCCAGGTTTTCTGTTGTTCTTCCCTCTGTAGAGGGGTGTATTGTTATGTTTCAATCATTGTTATCGCTTCCCCCTTTCCCCCTTTCTCTCCCCTTTTCCCCCCCTACCCTTCTGCTGTCACTATTCCTACTCCTGTACCTGAATTCTGTGTGTCGTGAGCTCCCATCCTTTCTATACCTGTGTCCATGTTCTGGTCTAGTCTGAATTGAGAAGCAGTACTGGGGTCATGGTAGTGGAGGGGGGGGGGGCGGGGGTTAAGGAAGCCTCAAGGAACCAGAGGAATACAATGTGCTTCACTGAGCCTTTACTACACCCTGGTGTCTCGTCCCTTCCCTGTGGCCCCTCTGTGGGCAGATTGTTCTATTGCCTACAGATGGGCTTTGGGTCTCTGCTCCACCCTCCCTTGTTCTCTAGAATATGTTTTTGTTTGTTATGTGTCTGCTGAGCCTATTACCCGGTCTCTATGACTCCTCATGATTGCTCTGATGGTGTACTTCTTCCATGTGGACGTGTTGCTTCACTGCTGAATGGTGGCTTGTGCAACTTCAAGCCTTTAAGATCCTGGACGCTATATCTTTGAAAACCGGGACTATCGGCCTTGTTCACCACATTTGCTTTATGTACCTGTTCTGTCTACAGCTATTGTATCAGGAGGGTCAACATGTCAGACTACTGACTGGCTAAATTAGTGTTCTTGTATTGAGGGGGTATGAACAGAGGCCCAAAGTCCATCTCTTACCTCGGTGTATTACAGTACAAATATATGTATATGGGACAGTGCCTCTATTTTTATGGATTAATATATTTACATATATATACAGTTAGAGAACATGAATTCTTTAAGAAAAGAGCTGAGCAAAGTGATATTAAAAAGAAATATACCTATGAGTTGGGAGAGAAGAACACAAAATAATAATGAAATTATGACCAGCACATTAGAAGCAGTAACAAGTAAAGAGAAGAAACAGTGACCTGGAGGACAGGCTTAAGAAATAAACAATGCTCCCCTGAGAAGAATTTGTTTCAAAGGACGACAGTGACTCTGCAGCTCCGGGAGATGGACATATCTGATCAGAGCACACGGGAACAGATGAAGGGGCAGGAGGAGACAGTGGAGCACAGCCTGGCCCACCAGGCCGTGAGGATGATGTTCCTGAGTAGAGCAGCCAGTCCACAGAGAGAACAACATGGCTGGCCCCACTATGAGACATGATGCCCCTCAGTGACTAAGGGCGATACAGGGGACAGCACCGGAGACACAGTGTGGGAAAAGCACCTGACCTGATCCCACCACACCGAGGCAAAGCACTGGGGGAGTGCTGCGGAACAGCAAGGGAATGGAGTGGCAAGGTCCCCAGGGAATGCTGAAAGGGGACTTTGGGGCCAGGGTGTGGTGCCCCAAGAGACTGGACTGGAAAATACTCCTGAGGGCCAACAAACGATCCTTGAACTAACTAGAAAAAAAATTTAAAAAAGAAAGAAAGAACAATGCTAAGGAAATTAGATGTACAGATAAAACAGAGATGGGAGAACCAAAACATAAATAAGTGTTCCAAAAGAAGATTCTAATAGAATATAAAAAATGCTCAAAGAAACTTTCCTTTAATTAAAAAAATGCAGCTATAAAGCATTTGTGGTTTTCCAAGAAAACTGATAAAAGAAAAATCACCTATAACACATCCTGATAAAAACCACAGATTTTGGTGCCCAGCTATCAAAAGAAATAGCGACTGGGGTCTTAGCATCTAGCTCAGAAGCAACAAAGCCCACATGGAAGAAGCACACCAGCCTGTGTTATTATGAGGTGTCAAAGGGAACAGGTATCACGTATCATCAGAACAAAAAAATCATATCATTGTGAATGAGGGGGTGTGTAGGGTAGAGACACAAAGCCCATCTGTGGGCAATTGGACATCCCCTTACGGAAGGGTCTCAGGGAGGAGATGAGCCCGTCAGGGTGCAGTTTAGCAACGATGAAACATACAACTTTCCTCACCCCACCCCCAAACACACACACACTATCATGATCCCAATTCTACCTTAAAAATCTGGCTAGACCAGAGGATGTGCACTGGTACAGATAGGAACTGGAAGCACAGGGAATCCAGGGCGGATGATCCCCTCAGGACTAGTGGTGAGAGTGGTGATACCAGGAGGGTAGGGTGGAAAGGGGGAACCGATGACAAGGATCTACATATAACCTCCTCCCTGGGGGAATGGACAACAGAAAAGTGGGTGAAGGGTGACATCGGACAGTGTAAGATATGACAAAATAATAATTTATAAATTATCAAGGGTTCATGAGGGAGGGATGTGTGGGGAGGGAGGGGAAAAAATGAGGAGCTGATGCCAGGGGCTTAAGCAAATGTTTTGAGAATGATGAGGGCAATGAATGTACAAATGTGCTTTATACAACTGATGTATGTATGGATTGTGCTAAGAGTTGTATGAGCTCCCAATAAAATGATTGGAAAAAAACAACACAAAAAAAAACCCCACTGATATATTAAGTACGATGAAAAACCCCTAAGTTAATCGAGACAGAAAAATCAATGGGGAATATTCGAGCTAGCTTTAGCAATCAATATTCAGTACCAGAAGATAAAACAGAACGTTTTTAACATTTGAAGAGAAAAAATGAGTGACTGAATAATTTTATATATACTAGGTTAAGTCAAAAAGTATAGAAGTCTTTATTAAACAAAACCATCACACTGTGAGGCAGCTGTTTCTCGATGTACCCTCCTTAGGCCTACAGACTTCTGAAGGCAGTGCTCCTATCCTTCTAATCCCCCATTAAGAGTTTTGTTTGAGAACGAGGAGGGCAATGAATGTGCTTTACAGAACTGATGTATGTATGGACTGTGATAAGAGTTGTATGAGGCCCCAATAAAAAAAATTATGTTGCTAAATTTATCACATCAAAATAATAGTTTTAGCATCCTCAAAGAACTAAAGTCGTGTTCCTTTTTTTTTTTAAGTTGGATTCCTTTCCAATGTTTGTGTTTGGGTAACAAAAAGAAGTCTGAAGGGGTAAGATCAGGGATGTAGAATAGATAAGGTAACGTTTCCCAATGAGGTTCTCATAGGACAGTCTTGCTACCTACTACTTTCAGTCTTGATAAGAAAAAAAAATTCCTTGGTGTAGCTTTCCTGATCTTTTTCTCACCAATGCAATTTTCCATTTTCTTGAATCTTCTTCCTAATAGACCCATGATCATTCAATGTCCTTGAAGAAAATCCATCAAGAGTAGCCCTTGAGAAAGCCCCATATAGTCCCTCTAACCTTCTGACATGACTTCTCTGCTTTGAATTTAACTGGCCCAGATATCTTCTCAGCAACCACTGTTTTGACTGGATTATTTGGAAGGCAGCCACATAAAACCAAGACAAATGTGTTAGAAGAGAATTTGTCTGCAGCCATCCACTGATCACAGAGACACATTTAAACATGTTTTCTTTGGAATACACCGGTGCATGCAATTATTAATAATTATTTTCTAAAAATGTTCTCTTGTACCTATTTGGAAATGTTTAGTATTGGAAATGGTTTAAGGGCAGTTTTTTTCCCCTAATGCTTGAAACTAATAAGCTGACTTGCAACATTTATTGCTGTGCATGTCTCATATGGATTTTTAAGAACTAAATATGGAACCTCCATGGGAAACTGTGTAAAGCAGTTTATAGTTTATAGCACATGTAAAACAAAAATAAGCTAACAAAATTTCAGCAAGAAGCACAGAATTTTAAGTGGAATAGTATTTGTAATTGCACGAACCTATCATCTGCTTGTAGAAAATACTAAAATATCAGAAAAAGGTAAATTATTGAAAAAATATTGGTAGGATGATTAATAATACTACCTTTGTTTTAAACTATGTAGGTAATCAAAGAAGCACTTAAGTCAAAATTTCAAAAGCTTTGAGAAACAAATCACTCAAAGTGATTTAACAGCCTGTCCTATCTTGTGAATGTGTGGTTTGTGTAATAAACGAAAAGCCCTGTGTGACACAGCTCTACTCCAATACAGAAATGCTCGCTAGCCTTGAGGGCATTAGTTTGAGTTCCTGAAAGGAACCATTCGCTCCTTCACTTGGGAGTCTTTTCCTATGCACCTCCACACCAACCAACCCTGCACACTGGGACAGCACCAAGTGCTTTGCCCTGGTCCCGGAGCTCCTCTTCCTGGACTTCAGGAGTTAACACATCTCTGAGATGATATCTGTAGGGAACTGTGGGTCCCCCACCCTGGATTTAAGCCAAGTACGACCTTTATTAATTTACTCTCAGTTTCCTGCCATACAAACTGCCCTGTGATTTTACTGCCTTTGTTTCATTTCCCACCAGAGGGTGGCTGCCTTGACCCTTGCTAGGATTGGTGCTCTTTCACTAGCAGCTGCTATGCTCATTGGTCAATACATGACTGGTGGCATCTCCCCCCAGGCGCCAGATATGCTTCATTAGCATACGTACCTGTTTGATCAGTTGCCCGCCATTTCCTCCTTATTTGAGAGATGCACGACTATTGGCTGCCTCAGCTGTACCTTATTTTACATGTGATGTAATGGTGTCAGCCCTTCTCTGGCTATTTAAACCTCTGCTCTCAGCTCAATAAACGAGGCTTGATCAGATTCCTGTCTTGCCTCCATCTCTCCACGCCCTTGCCCATCTTCATTCCCAGTCCCTCTTTCAGGTATTCACGTTGTTGATGTCCCGCAGGACGGGACAGATATCCTGACTTCCCACTTATGCCAACTTCTCCTAGTCACAGGAGTCTTTCCTCATTTGGGAAGCACAGTCCCCACGCTTTCTCAACTTAGCCTAAATGGAACCCTCCTTTATTTGGGATTCCCTTGGGTCTTGGTGGGTTAATGCACTGGGCTGCTAACTGCAAAGTCCGCAGTTTAACCCATCAGCTGCTCCTTGAGAGAAAGACAAGGCTGTTTGGCTCCCTTAAGATTTACAGCCTCAGAAAGTCACAGGGGCAATCCTACTCTGGGGGTATTGATTGACTCAAGAGTTTACTGTCAGAGTTTGTTTTAGTTAGAATCAATTCAATGGCAACTGGTTTGGTCCTTTTATATTTGGGGAGGCTCTGAATTATAATTATATATAAATATATATAATTAAAATGTGGAATTTAATATGATTTTACATAACCACTACTAAAACCCATTACTAAAATCAAGATAAAACCATTACTAAAATATAGTACTTACATCTAATCAAAACCCAAAATAAATATGAGTATAAATCAGTATTAACATTTACACAGAAATATTTCAAATAAAAACTATCTTACTAGATCTGCCCCTGCTTGAAGTAAAACATCTGCAACGTCCGTGTGTCCATTTTCACAAGCATAGGTCAGGGCTGTGTCGCCTGTTGCTGTAGTAGCATGAACGTTGGCACCTAGCAAACACACACACCAAAATCACATATTCTGTCAAATTATATCAGCTATAGTCAGTCCAACTGTAATCTGATAAAACTGATGAGGTCATAGTATGAAAATATTAGAATGTTCTTTAAGTATTCTAGTTTTTATTTTAATATTATTTATAAAAATACTTTTAGCCCCAGAGAAAAAAACTATGCCAAAAGATTTTAAAACAAAGCAAATTGTCTGTATATCTCTAGTAAGTTATACTTACAGGAAAAAGAGTGTGCAAAATACAAAATATTAAACAGTGGAGAGAAATTATGTTTGTGGTAGTATTTATTGGTTTGTATCCTGTATATTGTGATATAAATAAAATAAGTACTTGATGAGATGGAAATTTTTAACATGCTTAGAAGAAAACACAGATCACTATGATTTAGAATTCAATGCATACAATTCTATGAAAAATAACATATTTCTGAAGGCTTAGAAATGATGATAGGTTATTATCTCCAAATACTGTTTGCTGCTTAATAGAATTTAGGTTTCTGGGGGAAATTAGGGTTGATTCAAGACTGACACATGAACTATAAGGTTAACCTGAAACACCTTGCTGTATCATGTACCAAGGCAATTATCAGAGGTGCACTGAGGGCATATCACAAGAATTTAAGAGCTAACCGTCTTGAACAAAGATAGTCACACTATCTCCTCTTTTGACAATTTCTCCATCAAAAGAGAATGATAACTATGATGGCGTAAACACCTCACGTGTGTCTAAATGTAAATGTACAAAATGATGTTCAAGTGAAAAATGAAAATACACCAATGGTCACCTGTGAGAGATATGAAGGGACCATCTCATTGTTTTGGAACTAGTAACTAGAAGGGGGAAAAAAATCAAATGCCTATTTTATCATTCCTATATGACCTGTACTGGTAATCAAATAGTTGTTGAGAGGAAGACGTTTCAGAGACATGTTTTAGATAAAAAAGGTTTAACAAAATTTAAAATATTACCCGTTTATAACTTCTAACGAATTAATGGCTCTAAGCAATGCTTACCAATGGCTAATAGTAATACCAAAACTGAGGGCAGAGGAGAAGCAATCGGACATATTTAATATATAATTTACCAACTATAAAGGGGTCTTGTAAAAAAAAGAATTGAAGTTACTAAGCATACACATTCACATTTATAAAACCATCAGGAAATACAAAAATCTTCTAGGATAAATTAAGAAATAATTATCCTAAGCTTTACCTTCTAAAGGTACTAAAATATCTCACAGCAATTTAAAATTTTCTAAATTAGCTTTTAGAATAATTTCTTTTCAAATTTAACATGTTAAAATTAAAATGTAAGAACATTTAGTTATTGGAAGTAAAAATATTTTCTAAAAATAGAGAATGGGGAGAAGTTATATATAAAGCAAGACATATGAGTTGGACATTGAACAGGAAAGACCAAAGAAGAATTGATATATTTGAATTAAGATACTGGCAGAGAACGCTGAATGTATCATGGACTGCCAAAGGAACAAACAAATCTGTCTTGGAAAAAGTACAGCCAGAATGCTCTTTAGAAGCAAGAATGGGAAGACTTTGTCTCACATACTTTGGACATGTCGTCAAGAGAGACCAGTCCCTGGAGGACATCATGACTGGTAGAGAGTCAGTGGAAAAGAGGAAGGCTCTCAACAAGATGGATTGACAGAGTGGCTGCAACAATGGACTCAAAGATTATGAGCAACTGTCAGGTTAGCACAGGACCAGGCTGTTTAGTTTTGTTGTGCAAAAGGTTGTTATGGGTTGGAACCCATTAGATGGCACCTAACAACAATCAAAAAGCTATGTAACAAATTTGATGGATTCTTTGGGCTCATTACATTATTTTCTCTAAGCCTGAAAAATACCATAACAAAGAGTTGGGGTTTTTTTTAATTCTATAGGCAACAGTATTAAAATACCTGTTAGATTTTCTTTAAATGTTATAAGAACCTCATGTAAGTAAATCATACTCAAATATAGGAGGGGGGTATTTTTAAGGTAGTGATTATATTAAAAAGTGATTCTCAAATCTTTGTGATAGTTCTGGGAACTAAAAAATTTAAATCAGCAAAGAGAGCTATATATGAGAATCAATGATGATGAAACAGAAAAACAAGTTTGAAGACTGGCTCTGTCATGCATTAGTTTGATTACCTTAGGGAAGTTATATAACATAATTATACATTAACTTCCCTATCTATAAGAATGTGTTTAATACTTATTATTACATGATAGCAAATAGAAATAATGTAAGAGCTAAACAAAATGTTATTTAATAATTTCTTAATAAACATTTATTCTTTCTCTAAAAATCTCTTAACATGGTATCACTCTAGTTTATAAGCGGTATCTGAGAAGAATATAGGAAGTTAATCATTGGTAAAGAAAGGCTCCTAAATGGGACATGGACCAAACAAACAAGACTCACTGCCATCGAGTCAGTTCTAACTCTAGTGACCCTGCTGGGGAAGGCAGAAGTGCCCTGTGGGTTTCCATGACTGTAAATCTTTACAGGAGCAGACAGACTTATTTTTCCCAAGGAGCGACTGACTGGTGGGTTAAATTACAGCCCAACTAGTAACCCACCACTCTACCAGGACATGGAGAGTGAGTAAAAATAGTAAGGTGGGGTTGGGGACGATAACAGAATAATACATACATTTATGACATTAGCTAAAGTACTTGAGTTAAAGAAGAGTTGACTTTTATAGCTGGTTTGAGTATGAATTCAAAATCTAAACAATCTAAAATCTAAATAGTTCGAGGGATCAAACTATTAATAATCTTTTTAATAATAATAATAATGAAAAGGAAAAATATGGCTAGGCTATAAGAGTTACTGTGTTTTATGAAAGATCTAAATAATATTGAGAAATAAATGTACCACGTTAAAATATAATGTGTTTTCCACCTCTTCCGGTTTGTAGAAACTAAAAAGGAACTATCTTATCTCTTACAGAAGTGAGAAACCATTCAACAGAGGGGTCAATGGCAAGCCTTATGGACACTATGCAAACAAAACAATAAGAACTTTGTAGTGTTTTGTAGATTTAAGAGTCTAAGAAGAGCAGTTAAACAGGAGCTAACTTTAGAGTTTTATAGATATTAAAAAATTATTGTTAAAGAGAATCAAGCATGGAAACAACTCGTCCAGAGGAGTAAGGAGCACGACCCTGAGCTAGAAGAACTAGGTGGGGCCGAGCTGCCGCTACTCAACGTTCTGAAATGAGTCACAATCGGTCTTAGGGCACACTGGGAGGAAACATGGAAGGAAACTCAAATTGAAAAGACCTGCTTACTGGTTTGACAGAACCCCAAGGACTGTGGCTCTTTGTCACCTTCAAACCTGGAACTGCACTCATTCCTGTGGCGCAACGTTTATCCAAATAAAACACAGGCCTATGAGGTCAACATAACACCAGGGAGGCACACGCTCCTCAGAACAATCACTCACACAAGCTCATGAAGACAGCAGTTGCTCAGGTATAAAGTTTAGAAGGTAGGAAGATACAGGAGGCAAGAAAGATGAATGGAACCAAGAAAGATAAGGAGGAAGTGGGAAGATTACGGTTCTTAAGTAAGCACTGCAATCAAAGCCACTAAAAAAAAGTTTATGAATTGTTGAAAGGAAAATCAATTTGCTTTGTAAATTTTCTCCCAACAATACAAAAGTAACATAAAATAAAGAAAGCAACATACACATCTATTTCTAAGACACATTCTTACAGACACATACCGGCAGCCAGCAAATATTTGACCAACTCCAGGTGTCCCTCCTGAGCAGCCTCCATCAGAGGCGTGGAGCAGCCCAGCTCTATATCAGCCCCAGCTTTAATCAGGAAGTCTGCAACTTCAGAAAACCCTCCGCAGCACGCCAAGGTAAGAGCGGTTTCCTGCGTTTCTTCTGTCTGTGCATTTATATTTGCTCCTGGGAAAAACAAAAACAGATAAAACTAATTGCCAAAGGGTTTTGATTAACATAGTATTGTTCTCAAGTGTGGTAATATCCCTGTCTTATTTCTATGGTTCGTCCCAGAGCGCTGATTATTTTATCATCGATGAAAAGCAAGAAATATTATATTTTTAGTTCTATGGTAAGTAATAAACTTCATTGATACTAACAAAAAACAATCAAAAGATACCTTCCCCAACACCACCCTATTTTTGAAGAGGTAAAACTGCTGTACCTTGTGCTAAGAGTAGCGCCACCATTTCCTCATGCCCTTCCCGAGCAGCTTCCATGAGTGGAGTATAACCTTCATCATTAACTTCTTCAAGATTTGCTCCCCTTTCAATCAGTAGAGCTGCCAATTCAACATGTCCGCCACAGGCAGCTAGCGTTAATGGAGACTCGAATGAATCCGCCGGCATGTTCACTTGAGCACCACTATCCAAAAGCAAACGTGCTACTTCCACATGGCCATCCTGTAGGTTTGCAGAAGTAAAGCAAGGAGGAGGGATTTTTTTTTCATTGTATTGATTTTTTTTTAAATAGAGAAGCAAGAGATTAAGTCAGAAAAGAGGAATGAAAAGGAGAAAGATGATTCAGTTTAGATGTCTTTATATTATTAACACCACCTAAGCACTTTAAAATTTGCTCTACCAAAAGTTCAATAAAAGAATTTTACCTTACTTTTGAGCAAACCCAAATTGTCCCCAAGAATCAAACATGGTGGCATACACTTATGATTCCAAATAACGTTTATTGTTCCTATTATTTGAAGGTCAACAAATGTTTAAACCTATAGTCAACAGTATCTCAAAATAATTACTACTTATATGCCTGCCAAATATAGCCATACTCTCAAACTTAGGTACCATGTTTAAGGGCATAAATGGCATTATTTCTATTTTAGAAACAAAAGGCTGACAAAAAAATAACAACAAATTCTGTGAAGTCATTACCACTTGGGATTATGTCACTAAAATAAAATAAATCCCTGTGGATTGATACTATCATATATTTTTGTCTCAGTGCAACAGCCTGTTTCAAGGAGGCAAATAATTTTACAAAGATAAAAACTAAGATATTGCTCATTGTAAAAAAAATTATTATGAGTCTATCTGCATAGGGAGTAAGGCAATAAACCGTAAGACATTCTTATAGAAGGCACCCTTTCTATCCATCTGTCATCATAAATTTCCTCCTTTTCAGTTTCAAATGCTTGTCCGTCCAACACTAAGCCTTAACTCTTGCTGTGGCATCTAAGGTCAAATGCTATGTTGTTCTATATTTCAAAAATGGCCAAAATATTGCTAATGAAAATTAAAGACTGAATACAAAATAAGAGTTTCTTAAATATAAGGTTGGTATTTCTTAAATATAAGAAATCTCAATGAAACGTTAGGTTTTGGCATCCATTAAGAGATTCATTATACTTAACTAAATGATTAGCCCAGCTTTGACATAGTGCCAAAAAGAAATGACTAGTTTTACTAATACTTCAAATAATATAAAGATAATATTTTAATCAAATTATATAGCAAATATTTGGTGTTTTAACCACATATTTATTTGAAGAGACAATAAAGATTTATAGATGTCTAATGATCAAGACACTGCTATTGTGTCTAGCTCCTTCAGGTTCCCTATAACTTTTTACTTGAATTCATTTCGGTTGATTCTTTACATTTTCTGTTAACAAATCTTTAGTATCTATCTTAATAGAGGAATTGTGTTAGGTACTTTGTAATGTTAATAATAATACTTTTATCACAAGAATAAAGAATACTATATTTATAGGTCAAGTATTAAGGTGGCGGAAGGACCTTGGGCCTCTACTCATACACTCCCTCTACGCATGAATACCTTCTTTTATTAAATTGGAACTCTATGATGCTCACTCTCCCGACACAACGCCTGGAGCCAAAGTGGGTGAACAAGTAAATGTGGTGAAGAAAGCTGATGGTGCCCGGCTATCAAAAGAGATAGTGACTGGGGTCTTAAAGGCTTGAAGATAAACAAGCGGCCATCTAGCTCAGAAGCAACAAAGTCCACATGGAAGAACACACCAGCTTGTGTGATCGAGTGGTCCCAAAGGGATCAGTTACCAGGCATCAAAGAACAAAAAATCATATCATTGACTGCACACCTCCATGATAGGATCGCTGAAGACAAATGGGTACATAAGCAGATGTGGTGAAGAAAGCTGATGGTGCCCGGCTATCAAAAGAGATAGTGTCTGGGGTCTTAAAGGCTTGAAGGTGAACAAGCGGCCATCTAGCTCAGAAGCAAATAAGCCCACATGGAAGAAGCACACCGGCCAGTGCGATCACGAGGTGCCAAGGGACCAGGTATAAGGCATCATGCAAAAAAAAAAAGATATAAGTGTGTGTATGTATGTGTATATGTATATGTATATAAGTATATACATACCATATTAAATGAAGTGGGAAGTGCAGAGTGGAGACCCAAGGCCCAAGTGTCGGCCAATGGAGATCCCCTCTTAGAGGGGTTTAGGAGAGGAGATGGGTTAATTAGGGTGCGAGGTAGTATCGATGAAGAACACAGCTTTCCCCCAGATCCTGGATGCTTCCTCCCCCCAACTACCATGATCCGAAATCTACCTTGCAGGGCTGGATAGGACAGAGGCTGTACACTGGTACAGATGAGGGCTAGAGGTACAGGGAATCCAGGGTGGATGATACCTTCAGGACCAAGGGTGTGAGGGGCGATGCTGGGAGAGTGGAGGGTGAGTGGGTTGGAAAGGGGGAACTGATTACAAGGATCCACATGTGACCTCTTCCCTGGGAGAGGGACAGCAGAGAAGGGGGGAAGGGAGACTCCGGATAGGGCAAGATATGACAAAATAACGATGTATAAATTACCAAGGGCACATGAGGGAGGGGGGAAAGGGGAGGGAGGGGAAAAAAAAAAAGAGGACCTGATGCAAGGGGCTTAAGTGGAGAGCAAATGCCTTCAGAATGATTGGGGCAGGGAATGTATGGATGTACTTTATACAATTGATGTATGTATATGTATGGATGGTGATAAGAGTTGTATGAGTCCCTAATAAAATGTAAAAAAAGAAAAGAGGAGAAAAAAATGATTAGGGCAAAGACTGTACAGATGTGCTTTATACAATTGATGTATGTATATGTATGAACTGTGATAAGAATTGTATGAGCCCCAATAAATTGTTTAAAAAAAAAGAATAAAGAATAATGAATAATTCAATTTTAAAGCTCTAACACCAATATATTCTCATTTTTCTCCCCCTGAGTCATCCTATTTTGGGTAGAAGATAACTGGAAGAAAAGCAAAAATTAAAGAAGCAGAGGTAAAAATTATTACACACATAACCGGGCAGTCATGGTTACTTGTAAGCTGATATAGTGACAGACATATATGCGGAATGGATGTGGGAGGGAGAGTGAGCCTAGACCCATGAGTATATACAGATTTGACAGAGGATATTTCTACTTGTGCTTTTATGAATATGATGAAGTAAACTGGGGACAAAGCTATGAAAACTTTGTAGACATACCGAAACACATTGAGAGAAGGAGTCACTAGGCCTTGGGGCTTAGAGCATGGTTTTGGGGAAGAGGGGAGTGCAGAATGCCAAGGACAGTTTCTACATTGAACTTTGGTGAGTAGTGACTGAGGTCTTAAAATCTCATGAGCAGGCACCTAAGGCAACTATTGGTCCAAATGACTTAATGAATCATGTGAACATCTTAATGACCCTGAGACCAGAAAAACAAAATGGTGCCTGGTTACCACTACCAACTGCTTCAAAAGGAATCACAAAACTCAGTCATAAAAAAGATCAGGCTCACTGGTTGGATAGGGGCTGGTAAAACCCTGAGGCTATGACCCTTAGTCACTCTTCAGGTCTGGAAATGAAATCACCTCCATGGTTCCTTTTCAGGCAAACAATAGGCCTATAGACTAGGGAGCTAAGCACACCTTTGAATAGGTAACCATTTGAGATCAAAAGGGCAGTGTCTACCCAAAGACAAAGTTCAGAAGGGTTAGAAAAGGAGGTGGAATGGAAACAGGAATTACAAGCAGGAAGCAGGATAAATGCTATTACATTGTGCACATTGCAATTGATGGCATTAAATAAAATGTGCATGAATTGTTGAATGGAGAATAAAATCTGTAAACTTTCACCCAATTCACAATGAAAAGGTTTTAGAAAAATTCTCCTCAAGTATTTGGGCAACTCTGAGCTAAGCCTTGGGAAATCATGCTCAGCCAGAGTGGAGATACTTTGGTGAATCCCCCACACTTGCACATGGGATGGTAGAAGGCATATTATGCCCAAAGTAAGAACCACACCCAAGTAGTAAGGGCAAAGCCACAGTCAAGTTCCAACAAGATCAAAGAGATTCATTGGCAATTTCACTGCCTGCCAAAACAAAACTGAATATTCTTAAGATGATAACTCCACAATAAAGAACCTCTATTATGTATTATCTGAAATATAGGACTTATGATTTTTAAAATTACTAGACAATCTGAAGAAAAAGTGATCAGAAGATTAAAAATAATCAAATATAGCAAACCCATAAGTCAAACATCAGAAAAGGATTTCAAAATAGTAAGTTTTAAAAACAAAAAAGTAATGAAAAATCAATGCCAACATAGAATCAGAACTGAAAAATACCATTATGTGTAAATCTCTAAACAAATCAATTAAAATGCAGAGATTGGTAAAGATTACAAAACATTTGGTAGACAAATACATTCTGTGTAAAACAAAAAAACCAAATATATTGTAGACAGGTGGAAAGTGAAAAGACATTAAAAGATATAAAATTAACCAAAGGAAAGCAGATGCACCTATGTTAATATCTGAGCAAGAAGACCTTAGAGCAAAACTTACTAGAAATAGGGCAAGGCTTTATAATAAAAGGGTCAATATGCCAATGAAACGTAACAATTCTAAAAATATATATATGCATTAAACAGAGGTATAAAATATGTCAAGAAAAATCTGATGGAACATGAAGGACAAACATATCTACAACTAAATTTGGAGATTTCCAACACCCTTCACTCAACAACTACTAGACAGAAAATTAGAAAGAATATAAAATAAGTAAAATCATCTATCAGTAGGATCTAATAGATATTTATTAAATGCCTCACTGAACAACAGCAGAAGATAAATTTTTTTCAAGTGCCCATGGAATATCATTCAAGATCAAGCACATCCTGGTCATATTATCAACAAAATTTTTTAAAGAGATATAATATGTTCTCTGACTACCTTGAAATCCAATTAGTAATCAGCAGCAGAAATATAATGGGAAAATCTCTAAACATTTAAAAACCAAGCAATACATATTAAAAACCCGTATGTCCAATAATAAGAAGATGGAAATAACCTAATGCCCATCAGTAGAAGAATGGACAAAGAAATTTTGGTAGCTAAAAAACAGTGATAAAACCAGGAAACATCTCAAAGAATGTATTGGCTATAAGAATATTACATTGAGCGAAATTAGTCAATCACAAAAGGACAAATATTGCTTAAGACCATAGTTATAAAGAAAAGGAGAGAAAAGGTTTTCATACTAAAGGAAACAGACTTTCAAAGTTCTCAAGCGCAGGGGGGGCGGGAGGCAAGAGAGAAAAGATAAACCAATAGTTAAGAGTTGGCAGGGGTTAAATTGGGTGAAGGGGAAAAAAGCAATCCACCAGGGAGGGAGGGTAAGCTATTGGGAGATTTGACAAGTAGGTTAAATTACTGAACTACAAAGCAGATGATATAAAATGTGAACCCTCTACCTAATTCACAATAAAAACTTATTAATAAATAATTTATATATCAAAAAACTCTCTGGTGAAATTAAAAACACTGAACCAAATAAAAATACAACAATTTGTAGTACACAGCTAGAGCAGTGCTTGGGAGGGAAAATTATCGCACAATTAGAAAAGACGAAAGGCTAAAATCAATAAACTAAGCTTCCATCTCAAGAACCTAGAGATTTAGAACAAAGCAAACCCAAGACAAGCAAAAAGAAGAAACTAGTAATATATAGCAGAAATACAAAGAGTAAAGAAAAACAGAAAATTAACCTTTTGTTAAAGGTTGACTTTTCCAAAAGGTCAGCAAAATGGACAAACGTTTACCTAGACTGGCCAAAAAAGGAGAGAAGACTCAAAATTACTAACATCAGGAATAATAAAGGGACATTAATAGAAAGATTTATAGGGGAATAGTATGGGCCATTGCCTGCCAACAATTTAGATAACCTAGAAGAAATGGAAAATTTCTAGAAAAACCTGAACTATCAAAACTGGCTCAAGAAGAAATAGAAAATAGAATAAGCCTATAACAAAGACTCAGATTAACTCAGTCAAAAACCTTCTCAACCAGCATTCTATTCGTAGATACTTACCCAACAGAAATGATCACTTTTACAACCAAAAGACATATGCAGTAATATTCCTCGAAGCTCTATTTGTAATAGTCAACCAACTACTGAAAATGTAAGTCAACCAACTAATGCAAATGTCCACTAAAAGTAAGTAAATAGTCAAGGAATACTACATAAAAATGAAAACCTACTGAAAAACATGCTGATGGTTCTCATACAAGTAAGAGTGAATTACTGTAAATAACTCTGACATAAAATGCTTACTGTATTATGCTATTTATAAGAACTGAAAACTCAGGAAAACCAATCTACGGTGACAGTGAGAAAACTTATCAGGAAGTTTACTACAGTAAGCTGGGTTACTCTAGAAGAGGAAGATGTTAACTGAGAGAGGACACGAACACAGGGAAGCTTTCTGGGATGTTATAACATGATGTGTGTGGATGTAACTTGAAATCTTATCCTTAAGATTTGACAGTTGACTATGTGGAAGTTATAACCAATATAAAAGTATGATATTTTCTCCAGCATCTAACAACTTAAAAAAAGTAGATTCTTAAAAATAAATAAATAAGTAGATGTTTGAAAACATACTTCTGATTTACTCTGAAATGTATGGAGCCATAGAGGATGAGTGAACCCCTGAAACTAATGCCCTGAGATAAACCTTAAGCCAAAAGCATCCAGTGAAGTCATCTTAAAACCCAAAAGATCTGCTTTTTTTTTTAAGAGCTATGGAATCAAACTGACAACAACAAAGGATTAGATACGGTGAAGTGAGCTGCTGTAAAAGAGGGGAGATTTATCATGTATTTCACACAAGCTCCTGGTGGCCTCACGACTCCTAGATCTGCTATTATTTCACTGTATAATTTGGAGAAAGATTCATCTTCTATCTCACTTCCCTCATTTATAAAATGAGTCTTACCTAAGCTTCCAGCTTTAAGGTTTTAGGTTGACAACATTAAGTGAGGAGAACAATGAAGAGTCCTAGTGGCACGGTCAAGCAGTAGGAAGTGAACTGAAACCAGTCACTCAGCAGAAGAAAGGTGTGGCAGACGACTTCCAAAAGGATTTCTGCTTAGGAAGCCCAAGGGGCACTACTACTCTATCCTATTGGCTCATTATGAGGCAGGATCCACTCAAAAGGCATAGATTTGGTTTGGTTTTCTCTCCTCTCTCTAGTATAAAATGTTACAAAATTTTAATTCTAGACTATTCTGGAAAGAAATAATTAAATGCTTTACAGGCTATCCATGGAGTATTTTAATCAATGTATTTTTAGTGCCAATTTGCTTTTAACTTAAGGTTGTAGAAACATTAGAATGTAAGTCTACTATCTTCAAAATTATAAGGGGCCCCGGTGGCATAATCGTAACCCATTGAGCTCCAATCCATAAGGTCAGCAGTTTGAAACCACCAGATGCTACTTGGGAGAAGAAGACAAGTTTTCTACTCCTACAAACAATTACAGTTTCTGAAATACACAGGGGCAGCAGTTCTATCCTGTCCCATAGGGTTGCTATGAGTTGGCAATGACTTGATGGCAGCAAATTTGTTTATCTTCAAAATTAGATGTTAATAACTCCAAAGCCAAATAGATTACTTGTATTCCATATTACTGTTCTTCTTCCCCAAAGCACAGACACTCAGTATTCACTGTTTTTAAGTAAATAATTTAAAGACTAATACATCCCAAAGGCTTAATACAAATGACCCTGTGTCCCAAAAACCAAGTGAGAGTAGCTTGAAATTACCATGCAAGCTTCCATTAAGGCAGTGTGCATCTCATCGGTTTTGTGTTCTTGATCTGCACCAGCAGCAAGCAGAAAGCGAACCATATCCAAATGGCCTTCAAAAAAAAAAAAAAATTTCAACTATACTTCCAAAGCATCTACTATTAATTTAATAGCTAACTATTAAAATTGAACATCTTTTTCTTTCAGAAACTATACAAAAATTTATGACATCTTATGTTGCATGAATAAATTATACTTATTTTGCATTTAAATCAAATTAATAACTTTAAAAAAGCCAAACCAAAATAATAAACACTCTCCTCAGTCTTTATTTTCCCCAGTCTTATGTAAGTTTTAAAGATGTAATTATTACAAGGCACATAATTTAAAGTAAAGAAATAATATTTAAGTTTATATATATAAAGTATATATTATATCAAAACTCTAAAATAAAATAATATGCCAAATAAAGTAATTTGGATAATGTTTTTAGAAGAGTAGTTTTAAAATAATAACAATAAACTCACCATGCCAATGAGCACTCATAGAAAATACCACATAAAAAAATTCTGACACATTTAATATGTAAAAAGTCTTAATAGTAAGGGGAAAAAGCACTCAAAATAGAAAATGGGTTTAGAATGTGAAACACAGATTCAAAAAAGACATGCAAATGAATTTTAAAGTGATGAGAAAGATAGTTAGACTTCCTGTTGAGGAAATGTAAATTAAAATGACATCCTATGTTTTACTACCAAATGGCGTATATTAAAAAGAAAGATAATACCCAGTGTTGGTGAGGGGTAGGATGGGATAAAAATATTGCTGGTGAAAGTGTAAATTGTTTCAACTTTTCTAGAAGACAATTTGGCAACTTGTATCAAAAGTCTTAAAAGTATCTATATCCTTTAATTTAGTAATTCCATTTCCAGAAATTTATCCTAAGGAAATAATCAGAAATTAGACAAAGATGTCTCCACAGATATTATCACAGTTTTCTTAATAAGGGTGAAAAATTGGGAACTCAAATGTTCAACAATAAGCAATTGTGGTGCATCTATTTTGATACACACAGCAGAGAATGCTACCTAATATTCTCTTTATCTTTCTTAATAATAACAAAACTCCATTTTTATCTATGTGGCAAATGCCTAACTAGATGATTATATTTCCCTGGCCCTCTTGTCTTGCAGCTATGAATAGTCAATAAGTAGGAGTTAGCTATAAGCGAGAACTTTTAGGAAGGCTTCTATTGCGTACTAAATTAGAAGGCACGCCCCATCTTGCCCTCCCCTCTTCCTCTCTCCTAGAATATGGACAGCTGGAACTCCACCTGCCATCTTCAATTCTAAGAGGGTGACACAGGAAAACAATAAACCAATAACTTGATCCTAACAGAACTGCCACACTAGTTCTGGACTGCCTACCCTTCGACTTCTTTCATGTAAAGAGAAAAACCTAGTTTCTTGTTTCAATCATTAACTTGGGTTTTGTGACCAATGTAGCCCAATCTGATATGACCTGAAATAATGGAACACCACCAGGAGTCCCCAAGTGGTGCAAATGGTTAACATGCTTGGTTGTCAAGTCCAAGATTGACCGTTTGCATCTACCCAGAAGTGCCTGGTTAGAAAGAAGTGCAATCTACTCCCAAAGATCAGTCATTAAAAAACGTATGGAGTACAGTTCTGCTCTAACAGGCATTGGGTCACCAAGAGTTGAAACACATTCAATTGCAACTGCTTAGAGGTACTAATGATGCAGTGCTAGAATTTTCATCTTCCATGTGGGAAACTGGAATTTAATTCCCAGTCGGTATGAACAATGTCTGTCAGTGATGAACTACCCGTGGCTATAATGCTGAGCAAGGAGCTACTATGGGTCAACAGGTAAGCACTCAGCTGCCAACCAAAAGTTGGTGGATTATTCAGCCAGATATAAAAGAGCCCAATGTCTCTGCACGAAAACTTGGCAATCAGTTCTACAAAGATGAAAGCCAAGGAAATGCTATGGAGCAGATCCACTCTTTCACATGGGTCACTGTGAATCCACGCCACCCAACGACATGAGGCTGAAGAAATTTCAGTGGAACTTCCAAAAAATGGACTATAAAGACGAACTTGGCAATCGACCACCAAACTCCTGCCAATGACAACTTATTGATCACAGTGGTCCAATCTGCAACCAATCACAGGGAAATTGTAGGACGGGTATTCTTTTGCAGGGGGTTGTCATGAGTCAGAAGCCAACTCAACAATCGCTAAGAACAACGATATCATGACTAGCCAAAATCATGTTGCAAGAATAGTTGTTGAGGTGGAAAATATCCCGAAATAAATACAAGTAAAAGTAGAGAAAGGAAAATAGTTGAGTTCATTCCAGTGACAGTAATATGTAATTTTTAAAATTACATACATATACATGAGAAGGGCTTCAAATATTTGTAGAAAAATTCCATTACCTTTTGACAATATTTTTCCATGAATTTCTTTAAGTATCCTATTCTCATATGTTTATTAATGTGCTTAAAAAACACACTGGAATTACATCACTAAGATATTATTTACCATGCTTTTAACCTTTAGATGGTAATATTACAAGTCCTTTAAAATTTATTTACTTTGTGCTAGTGGTTTTTTGGATCATTTTATTGAGGACTCTTACAATGCTTACTACAATCCATACATCAATTGTATCAGGCATATTTGTATATATATTGCCATCATCCTTTTCTAGACAGTTACTTTCTATTGAGCCCTTGGTATCAGCTCCTCTTTTTTCTTCCTACCTCCAGCCCACCCTCATGACCCCTTGATAGGTTATAAGTTTTATTATTATTATTTTCATATCTCACAGTGACCACTGTCTCCCTTCTCCCAGGGTTTCCATTGTTCTTACCCCCGGAGGGGACTAGTGTTTTTCTGTATCAAATATGTATTATTTGAGTGTATAGTTTCTTAAAACAAACATTGAAAAACATAAAAAACCTAAAGTTCCAGTGTCTTAGTGGATTACATGATGGGGTCTAATTACAAGGTCAGTAGTTTGAAAGCACTAGTCACCCTTCAGGAGAAAGATATGGCTTTCTACTCCCGTAAATAGTCACAGTCTCAGAAACCCGCAGGGGCAGTTCTACTCTTTCCTACGGGGTTGCTATGAGTCAATGGCAGTCAGGTTGGTGTTTGTTTTGTGGTATTAAACTATGGACACCCCTAAATCTGTATGGAGGCTGAACTAAATTCAGTTGATTGAATAAACCTGAATTCAAATGATAAAGAAGCACACATTATGGAACTCATATAGAAAATATTTTATATAATCTCTTAAAAGCCATAAGTTTTTATAGGGAAAATATAAGCAATATAAAATTAACTCAAATACTCAATACTCATTAAACTATTCATCATTATTATGAAAACATTATCTACACATATATAAGTACCTTTGTAGCAAGCGAGTGTAAGAGCACTTTCTTTGAATTCGTTAGAGTGAGTGTTTATGCCTGCGCCGTGATCCAGAAGGACTCTGGCAACTTCCACATGACCTGCACTGGCTGCTTCCATTAAGGGGGTATGTCCATTTTCATTATGATCCTCTATGTTTGCACCCTCATTGAGTAGCACTTTCACTATGTCGACAAAGCCTCCAGCACAGGCATAAGTTAGTGCAGTGTTCCCTAAAAGAGAATGAAAAGAAATAATTACGACAAAATACATATAATTATGGTTATGCTATTACTTTAAGAATAACCTTTCAACTTTCTTACACAAACCACTACATCTATCATCTCAAGTTCTTTTGTTGTTCCTGGTTAAACGTATTGTCTTCATTTTCTTAGGGTATTTTTTATAAAGGGAAGTAGAAAGAACTCCAAATAAAAGAGTACATAGTATATAATCCCATTAACATAAAATGTTCCACACCAGCACAATCTATAGAAGCAGTAAGTAGATTGATGGCTTCCTAAAGGTGGAGGTGACAGCAAAGGCACAAAGATTCTTTTTGTGATGGATATATCCTAAATAAAATTGTGTTGAGGGTTGTACAAATTATAAATGTACTTCAAAAAGTTATTAGACACTTAAAGCACATGTACTTTATGGTATGTAAATTTTACCTCACTAAAGATGTTTCAAAAATAAAGAATCTAATACTTAGGCAGCTATTTAACAAATATTGATGCAAAATTTAAACTACAAGATATTGTTTAAGAAATTAAAGGAGACCTAAATATAAATGGAAAGGCATGTCACATTATGTATCAGAAGAATTCAACATAATCCTTTATCAAACCTATCTACTTTTTATTGTGGAAACTGGCAAACTGACCCTAATATTCATATTGAAATTCCAGGGACCCAAATAGCCAAAGCCATCTTGAAAGTAAATAAACAATAGAGGAGGTAGGTTGGTTTCAGAATATACTATAAAACGGCATTAACCAAAACAGTACAGTACTAGCAAGACATACATAATAGATAAATGGAATAAAACTGACAGTCCAGAAAATGTATGGTCTATTGATTTTCAATAAGGGTGTCAAGACAGTTCAATGGGGGAAAAGCACATTTCCCCACCCCTTACACACACACAATTAGGGCTAGGAAAAGTGGATATCCAAATGCCAGAGAATTAAACTAAAAGTAATTTATAATCCATATGTAAGAACTCAATGCTCAGGGAAAAAAGGACACATACAGGAATACATTTTTTTCTTCTTCTTTTTTTTATACCCATCCCACCCCCCAGGCCAGGAATAAATTTTCATGACCTTTAATACGGCAGTAAATTCTTAGGTTTGACACTGAAAACACAAAGGACAAAAGAAAAATTATTTTCAGATCATATACCTAACAAGGGACTCATATACAGTTATAGCTTTTATAATTCAACCATGCAAAGATAAATTATTTTAAATGGAAAAATAAACCAATTTCAAAATGAACATTGGAGTTGAAAAGAAAATCTCTAAGAAAGACATAAAAGAGACAATAACCACTGCTGACAAGGACATGAGGAAACTGGAAATTTCATCCATTAATGGAGAGAACATAAAACAAAATGATGGGGCAATATGGCAGCTTCTCAAAAAGTTAAACATTTGAGTTACCATATAACCCAGCAATTCCACTCCTAGGTAAAATCAACCAAGAAAATTAGAACCGTATGTCCACATAAGTCTATACATGAGACCCAAAAAGGGTCGACATCCCAAATGTCCATCAAACTCATGAATAGATAAATTGTAGTATATCCATGTAACAGGATATTATTCTATAACAAAGAGGGATGAAATACTAATATATGCTGCAACATAGGTGAACTTAGAAAACACTAAGCTATGTGAAACACATATCATCTACATTATCCCATTTATGTGAAGCATCCAAAATAATCAAACACATAGGAACAGAATGTAAACTAGCCATTGGCATGGGCTAGGAGGAAGGAGAAAGGAGGGGAATCACTGCAGATGGGAAAGAGTTTCATTTTAGAATGAAAAAAATATTCTGAAATTAGTGGTGATGGTTGCACAACTCTGAATATACTACAAATCACTGAATTGTACAGTTTAAAATGGCAATTTTTATGATATCTAAGTTTTATATTGAAAGAGGTTGTTGTTTTTGTTTTTAAAGAAAGCAGCTGTATTTGGAACAGGTCAGAAAATGCTGAGTAGGCTTCCCACAGGTGAGGAAGGGCATTCCAGGTGTTATGGATGAAATGTTGTTCCTCAGAAAGATGTGTTGTAATTCTAACCTTTACACCTGTGGTTATAGTCCCATTTTGGAATGGGTTGTTTTTGTTGTGTCAAGGCGGCAGAATTAGTGTAGAGCCACATGAAGAATGCCCAGCAATAGAACAAGCTCAAAAGAAACAAGAACCTTCCTCTAGAGCCAACATAAAGTCTTCCCTTAGAGTGAAGACTCTGAATTTGGACTTCCAGCCTTCTAAATTGTGAAAGAAAGAAAAAATTATTCGGTAAAGCCTGCCACTTGGAGTTTGATCAAGGGCAATCTAGCCGAGAGGAATTACTGAAACCCAAATGAAGGTCGAACATGATACTGGGACAAGAAGAAAGTAAAAGGAAATAGGAGAACTAGGTGGCAAAGAACGTTTATAGAGGTCTAAATACAGGAATACATGTGTAAATACATTTATATATAAAGGTAAGAAAATAGATCTATGTACATAAGTTTATGTTACGTATTAAGGGAGCAGACGGACATTGGGCCTCTACTCAAGCAATCCCTCAACGCAAGAACACTTTGTTATAATAACTCAGCATTCTGTGACGCTCACTTCACCAACACAATTGATGAAGACAAAATGGGTGCATAAGCAAATGTGGTGAAGAAAGCGCCTGGTGTCGTAAAGGCTTGAAGATAAACAAGCAGCCATCTAGCTGAGAAGCAACAAAGCCCACATGGAAGAAGTACACCAGCCTGTGTGACTATGAGGTGTCAATGGGATCAGGTATCAGGAATCAAAAAACCCAGAACAAAAAATCCTATGAATGTGAATGAGGGGGAACTTCAGAGCAGACCCTAAGCCCATTTATAGACAACTGGACATGCCCTACTAAAGGGTCACAAGGAAGAGATAAGCCAGTAAGGGTGCAGTACAACACCGATGAAACATACAACTTTCCTCTAGTTCTTTAATGCTCTCCCTCTCCACCCCCTCCCCGCACTATCATGATTTCAATTTTACCTTACAGATCTGGCTAGACAAGAGCATGTACACTGGTACAGATAAGAGCTCGAAACAGTGAATCCAAGACAGTTAAACCCCTCAGGACCAATGATGAGAGTAGAGATACCAGGAAGGGAAGGGGAAGGTGCGGGGAGAAGGGGAGAATCAATCACAATGATCTACATATAACCCCCTCCCAGGGGGACGGACAACAGAAAAGTAGGTGAAGGGAGACAGCAGTCAGTATATGACATGAACAAAAAAATTATAAATTATCAAGGGCTCAAGTCAAAAGAAAATGTTTTGAAAATGATGGCAACATGTGTACAAATGTGTTTAACACAATGGATTGTGATAAGAGCTGTAAGAGCCCCAAATAAAAATGATTGGGAAAAAAGTAAACCTAAAATAAGAGATTTTTTTAAAAGAAAAAGAAAGTCTCCCACTTGTGGTATTTCTGTTATAGCAGTACTAGATAACTAAGGCGGAGTATGGGTACTGATAGAGGACGGGTGCTACTCTAACAGTACTTACAATATGGAAGTGGCTTTGGAGTTGGGTAGTGAGTAGAGGCTGGAAGGGTTTTTTCAAAGTGACTGATAGCAAAAGTCTTCAAGAGACTTGGTAGATTAATGGACATTAAAGGCAATTCTGGTGAGGGCTCAAGAAGTGAGGAGAACCATTTAAAAAGCTACTATCATAATAGAGACTACATAGGGCAACAGAGTGTTGCTAGAGACATGACATTAAATGTACTTCTGGTGAGGTTTTTAAAAGAAAATGACAAACATCGGACTGAGAAAGCAGATACTTTTTCTGAAGTGGCCAAGAACTTGTCTGGATTGTGTTCAAAAGGTAAAACTTGTGGGTGAATTTGGATACTGAGATTTCTAAGCAAAGACTTAAAGGGGCATATGTTGTTTTTTCTTGCCACTTACACTAAAATGGAATAGGAAAGAGATGAATTTAAAAATAAACTGTGGAAAACTAAAGTAGATCTTAAAAATTCGGAAAATTCTGCTAAGAACACATGTCCTAGAATTCTCACCAAGGACCAGAGTTCTGTCTGTGACTGAAGGATCTAACCGACTACTACAGGAGAAACTGTTATTAGCTTGGACCAGCGGTTCTCAACCTTCCTATTGCCGTGACCCTTTAATACAGTTCCTCATGTTGTGGTGCCCCTCCCCCCTGAAAATTACTTTCCTTGCTACTTCATAATTAATTTTGTTATTATGAATTGGTCGATCTCTGTGAAAGGGTCGTTCGACCCCCAAAGGGGCCGTGACTCACAGGTTGAGAACCACTGGCTTACACCAAAGGGGACAGGGACTGAACAAAAAGAAACAGGCCAAAGGTGCTTCATCTGTTGGCCGTCAAGGGAAGATAATGGACCATCCTTCGAATAGTTCAGGATTGTTAGAGGAACACAGAAAGTAGGGCTGTCTGGGTTTCAAAGGGGGGGACCGTGGCCTCCTAGCTTTCAGTCAGAGCTCACCAGTGCAGTTCTGGAGTATGAAAGTGCCAAGCTCAAAGGCCAAGAGAATGCCATCACCACCCAAAGCAGAGGGGGAAGAGTTGCCATGCCCAAGCTACAAGAGAACAGAACCACGGGTGTTGGTCACCACTCAGAGTAGAATAAGGCCACCCCACACCAAGGCCATACTGGTGTTTTCCTAACAGGTCTAGCGTGGGGGCTGCCCGAGCAAGGGCTCCAGGATCCAGAGGATATGGTCAACATCCAAAGCCTGGAGGGTAGCCTCATTGCCCAGAGGGTCTCAGAGAGCAGAGGACTGTTTTCAAGGCTACAGAGCTAAAATAATTTGTTCTGCTGGGTTTGGGAATTACTTGGTGCCTTAGCTCTTCTTTCTCTCCAATTTCTCCCATTTGTAATGGAAATGTCTATGTTGTGCCTGTTCCATCAGTGCTCTTTGGAAACAGATGACTCATAGTCCAGATTTTACAGGTTCATCAATGAAGAATGTTGCTAAAGTCTCATCCCTATTTGATTTAGATGATGCAGAAGGTATTTGGGGTTTGGCGGCTGATTTAAGACGTTTGGGATGTTATGGGGTAAATGTGTTTTTTATGTGGGAAGAACATGAATTGTGGGAGACTAAAGGATGGATTGTCATACAATGAGTTATGTCTGTCTTCCACAGAGTATTGTAAATCCTAACCCCTAGACCTGTAGTTATAATCCCAGTTGGAAATGGGTTTTCTTTGCTATGTTAATGAGGGGGTATTGACACAGGTTATGTCGCAAATCAATCTCTTTTGCCTATCTTTTCCTACTGACCCAACTTTACCTGCATTTATGATTTGACTCGACAAGATATGTGCACATGGACTCCCACCACAATTTTGTCAAGGGGAAACCTCTTTAAAAGGTCATTCGCACTTGATTTGCCACTTGTTGCCTTCCTGCTCTTTTTAATTATATTATCTTTAGTGTTGTAAACACATAGATAACACTCAATCTGCCAATTGAACTTTTTTTTCCACATGGTATATCCATGGCCACACTTTGCATTACAATAAACAGAAACTCACTATTTCCTGAATGACGGCTTCCCCTCTTCCCTGCCTCTAGGTTACCCCTGGTAACTTTGATGCCGATTCTAAGTATTTCATATAAGTGACTATACAGCGTTGGTCCTTTTGTGATAGACTTATTTCACTCAACGTAAAGTTTTCAAGGTTCATCCAGGATGTAGCATTTATTAAGACTTCATTTCTCTTTGTGACTAATATTCACTGTATGTATATGCTTCACTTTGCTTATCCATTCATCTTCATTTTCTTTTTTAAAGGATGTGGATAGAAGGTTTATCCACTCAACAGTAGGAGACTAAAGAGGATTGTTTTAAAGATTCAGCAAGAAAACTAGTTTCATATCCCAACTTGTTTAGAATTCAACTGTTCTAATCTCTCAAACACTGTGCAAAGTGGTCAGCAAAACTGACTACAATCCTTTCTAGGGAGATGACTTCATTTTAAAAGCTAATTAAACTAAATTTTATATTTATTTAGTACTACCATCCTTTCATTATTGAAAACATTTTTAAACCATAGAGCTGCTCCACGATTTATGGAAACTACCAAACTATACTTATAACTCCACAGGAGACCAAGTTCCTCTTTCCTCTAAGTTCTGGAAAAACTAAACATTCAGTACAAATATTACTATAAACAAAGAGTGCAGCCACAAGAATATCTTTTTTTCCCCACAAGAATATCTTGAGAGTAAATTTATTCAGTACACTTGACCGAAAAGTCTTAAAAGATATTCTTTTTTGTAAAGGATACATACTCGAAGGTTAATCTAAAATTCAAAGTCAAAAGAGTTATGTTTAAGTGGCAAAAGAATTTGGAGATACAGTTCATAATTTTCCCTCCATATGCATCCTGAGTCATGCCACCAGTTAACATGCAGGACTGCTAACCAAAAGGTTGAAGGTTGGAGTCTGCCCAGATGTGTCCTGGAAGAAAGGTCTAGTGAGCTATGTCTGAAAAACCCATTGCAAACCTGTTGGACCACAGTTTTATTCTGGTACACATAAGGTTATTCCCATGAGTTGAAAGAGATGTAATGGCAACTGAGTTTTTTATTTTAATAATCACATATCGTGTGTGTGGGGGGGGGGGGAGTAGGGAGATTGTCTTGAGCAAAAAAATTGTAACTTTTGACCAAATAGACTCTAAGCTGTATTTTTAAAACAGACTTTTGAGGGTAACAAATGAATCTATATTTAATCAGAGATTCTATGCAAGGGGTTATAGTTTTTCTGTAAGCTAACAACTAGCTTGTCCTAGGAATCAATTTTTTCTCTATGAAATTATGAGTAATTGTATCAAGTGGACCGCTTTCAGTTAGCATCACTCTCTATATACCTGTTGCAGACTGGGAGTTGACATCGGCATCATGAAGGAGCAACAGTTTCACTATATCTAAATAGCCCCCACTGGAAGCTGCCATCAGGGGAGTGATGTCTCCTTTATTCCCTCGGTCTTCAACATTCGCATGCATAGCAAGCAGTACCTTTAAAACACACACAGAAAATGAATGTTACTCTTCATTATTAGTACTATTTCTAGAAAATATGCTGAATCAAAAAGACATTCTTGTAGAATGAACATGAAGAAAAATCACTGGGGAAATTGGCCAGTATTCACTGGGCAAAATGCCAGGTTAGACACTCACGGTATCTTCTAATAACAAATAGATGAATATTTAAGAAAAGTAGGCAACCACATTAGTTATCCTGTTATATAATGCAACCAGTCTTGTCAAAGAATGCGTGTTATTTAAGACTGCTCTGCAAGTGAGCAGTGGAACTATATTGCCAAGAGAGACACTAACTGGTAAAAGTATGACTAGTTCCCAATATTCCTCTAGAAGAAGTGAAAAAAGAACTGTGAGAATTCGGATACAATGAAAATAAACTACTCTCTATTATAGTTTATGAATTATTTCTGAAGACAAGTTTAAAACATGATTACTATCTGGTTCTATCTGTTCCAGATTCATTAGAATGAGCTTTTTAAGTCTCAAGTGGCAGGAAAAACCCACCATGATCAGCTGCAGGTGCAGGCAACAAAGTTTATTGTTCCTCTGTCTCTCAATGCCAAAAACACAAGAGGGAAATGGCCCTGGACTGCTTCTTCTAACTTTTTAAAAGGTGTAAAACTAGGTAAAACATCAAAGCTCTTCTACAGTTTCGTCTCTGACGAGTTGTACGTACTTGTGCTAACTCATAATATCCTGCTGAACAAGCCAAGCACAGCAGACTTTCTCCTTCCTCTGTGTGCTCATTTACACTCTGGCCTTCATCTAGCAACTTCCGGACTGCATTCACATCCCCATCGGAACACGCTTCTGCCAAACTGCGACTGCAAGTAAAACCATTCACCAGTTAACTTCCACAGAAAGAGTTAGGGCCCGAGGATAACAAATCATATCTAATATAAGAAGTTAATTCATACGTAGAAAAAGGTCGACATATTAAGCAAATAAAAAGGAAATTGTATGAATATCTTGTTGCTGAGCATCTTGTTTGCAATTCTAATTATTCAAGCAAAGTATGTCAATCATTATTAACTTTCAGAATGTTCTAATGTGTCGTGATATTAACTTAAATTTTAAATACAAGTTTTTAAAATCATGATGAGTTTGGGTTTTTGTTTTGCTTTGGGTTTTCAAATGCCCGAGATCTCAAATTTATAAGTACCTCCTTACAAGCTGTTATAGGACTTAGATTTTCAACTTCAGTATTAAAATTAAATTTTAAGTAAATAATTTTATTGCAGATTGATTAATAAATTAGTGAATCTCAAACTTTAATATACATGCCAATCACCTGGGGTTTTTGAAAAATGCAGATATTGATTCAATAGTCTGAAACAGGACCTGAGAATCTTCATTTCTTTTTTTTTTTTTTGACAATCTTCATTTCTAACAACTTGCAAGTGTACAGACCATAAATGAGTAGCAAGCAGCTCAATTATTACTGCATTAGCGATCTACCTCATTTAAAACAAGCAGTCCGTTCAGCGTTTACTACCCTTGGAATAAGTTAACTTCTTGGAAAGGGAAACCAAAATTTATCAGTTTGAATTTTTCAGTTTTAGTGTAGTATACTCCTTAATAATGCCCAATAAAGATAAGTTAAATGAGTTAATTATGCACTTGGCTGCTAACTGCAAGGTCAGCAGTTCAAAACCACTAACTGCTTGTCTGGGAGAAATACAAGGCTTTCTACTCTGGTAAAGAGTTACAGTCTCGGAAACTCACAGGAGCAGTTCTATCCTGTCTGCTAGGACAGCTATAAGTCAAAATTGCCTTGATGCCGATGAGTTTGGTTTGGGTTTATCTGTATGTACCCACTGCCACTGAGTTGACTCTGACTCAGAGTTTCTCCGCACAGCGTTTCTGAGACTGTCAATCTTTAAAGGAGCAGACAGCCTCATCTTTCTCCCACAGAACGGGGAGGTCTGAGCTGCTGACCATGTGCTCAACAGCCCAATGCCTAACCCACAGTACCACCAGAGCACCTTAACCATAGCTATCTACTTAATATATATTTTATATTTGAACTTAAAATATATCTGTGTAGGTAAATTTATAAGATGCTAATATATATAACCAAAGTCAACTACTTCCCAAAAAAATTCACTCAAGAAAATGTTTATCCCCCCAACTACCATGATCCGAATTCTACCTTGCAGGGCTGGATAGGACAGAGGCTGTACACTGGTACATATGAGGGTTGGAGGTACAGGGAATCCAGGGTGGATGATACCTTCAGGACCAAGGGTGTGAGGGACGATGCTGGGAGAGTGGAGGGTGAGTGGGTTGGAAAGGGGGAACTGATTACAAGGATCCACATGTGACCTCTTCCCTGGGAGAGGGACAGCAGAGAAGGGGGGAAGGGAGACCCCGAATAGGGCAATATATGACAAAATAACGAGGTATGAATTACCAAGGGCATATGAGGGAGGGGGGAAAGGGGAGGGAGGGTCGGGGGGGAAAAGAGGACCTGATGCAAGGGGCTTAAGTGGAGAGCAAATGCCTTGAGAATGATTGGGGCAGGGAATGTATGGATGTGCTTTATACAATTGATGTACGTATATGTATGGATTGTGGTAAGAGTTGTTGGAGTCCCTAATAAAATGTAAAAGAAGAAAAGAGAAAAAAAATGATTAGGGCAAAGACTGTACAGATGTGCTTTATACAATTGATGTATGTATATGTATGAACTGTGTAAAGAATTGTATCAGCCCCAATAAATTGTTAAAAAAAAAAAATGTTTAATGTATAAGGGTGCTTTACTCAATTGATGTATGTATGGATTGTGATAAGAGTTGTATGAGTCCCAATAAAAAGATTTATTAAATTAAAAAATTAAAAAAAGAAAATGTATAATGCCCAGCAAAAGTCAGTTCAAACACATACGTGTCTACTTGTCCTGCATTTTGGCTGTTTTCTGCTCTCATCCGTGTCAGTGCAGCAGCAGCTTCATCCAGTGCACAACTAACTGAGGATGTCAGTCTCCGGAGCACCTCAGGATCTGCAAAAGCTTTACCGTCAGCTGTGGACAATTTGCCAATTCCTTCAGTGCATGTCAATCAATCAGGTAGCACAAGGGAAGAAAGAACATACAAGTACAAATTGTAGTTACATTAAAAAAAAATTTATCTGCTGCAAAGAAATAGCATAGTCTCCAAACATAGGGCCGGCAGTCTTACATTGATCATTTCAATTCTGCTCTAATGTCCAAGACTATAGCTATAATCAATCACCCCAGCCTTTAGTCTTTCTACCCTTAAAATTACATAACACTAATTTCCTTCTGAGTCATCCCAAATATGACTTAATCTGATGCTCATTGTATCAAATGGATGAGATTTATTTCAAAAGTCCATAATTATACTGTAGATCTCCAGGACCAATCTGGGTACATCCGCTGGAGTAGTAACGAAGGGGATATTCTGTAGTAGCATGACAAGCACTCTCAAGGTTTCTTCCTTTGGCCAAATATCTGCTACGACCATCTTCGTTGGCAACATATTAAGATAATTCACTCATACATTTAATGTTTATTATGTGCAGGGGAGGTGGGGAATAATGCATAATTCCTATCCTAAAATTTAATAGGCCTGTCAAGATATCTAAGTTGACAATAAATCTTTTTGTTTTAAATGGCGAGCAAAATTCAAAATAATAAAAAAGGCCAGGTTTACTACTTGGACAGAGATTGGCGGAACCCGCAGACTACGGCCTTTAGTCATCTTTCAGGTCTGAAAAGGAATACAGCCCCACAGCTATTATTCTCAGCCATAGAATAAATCTTTGTAAGGATGACAGTACCACTAAGGATGTACGCGCATCTTAAAAAAAGCAACCATTTGAGATCAAAAGGGCAGCATTTTCCCAAAGTCCATAAGAGTTAGGAAACTTTTTAAAAAGTCCTAGCATCTTTTATAAAGTGCCATCCATGCAACTATGATGAATACAAACTAAAATGGTAAAATATTTTCCTGTAAGAATAAAAAAAACATTGAAATTGAAATGCGAGGCACCCTAAGAACTGTTGATAAAAATGAACACTGGCACAGAACTCTGGGGACCAATTTGACCACAGTTGTCAAATTTAAATGCAAATATCCTTTGACCCAGTAATGCCATCTTCTAGAAATGTGTCCTAAAAGATGCTTGCCCAAGGGAGTAAAGTTCTGAAAGGATAGAGACTAAGCATCCGTGGCACTGAAACTTGTAAGTAGCTTAAATATTCCTCAGCAAGAAATAGTTTGGTTAATTATGGTACATTCATGTAACAGAACGTTATCGAAACATTTAAAAGGAGAAAGATCAACATACACTGTCAAAGAAGCATGCCCACAACAAATGAAATGAAAAAGGGACGTATAACATTTTTTATGAACATAAATCTACTTTTAAAAAATGATAGTGTGTATTATGTATGATATTTGTGATTTAGGAAAGAAGTTTTTTAAGGTCTGCTTGTATGTGATTTAAAATATTAATTATCTCTAGGAATCTCAAAGAAAAAATACTTTCAATATAATTTTGATTCAGTTTAAATAGTGTAAAAAAATGAATCATCCTCTATTTACTACCAACTGCTTTTAAAATCATCACAAAAGAGACCAAGTTTATTGGTAGGCCAGAGCCCTACAAGACAATGAATAGCATTGAACTGAATGCACCATAATGTTAGAATAATCAACTAATTAAGATAAAATGGTAGCACTTACCCAAGGACAGAGTGTTAGAAGGAGAAATGGAAACAGGAAACACTGAGAGAAACTGAGATGAGTGATGGTACTTTGAGAGAACTGAAATGGATGATTTGAAACAAAATGTGTATAAACTGTTGAATGTAAAACTGATGATCTATCTCTTCCATAGACCATCTAATTCTCAACAAAAAGTTTAGACAAAAAAAGTCCTTAAGAAGAGCTAATAACATCTAGCACAGTCCCATAACTAAAAACATGTGGCTAAAAATTCCTCTAAAAAGTAGAGAAACTAGACATGTATTAAAAACACTGAAGTAAAAAACAAAACATTGAAGTATAATATGTAAGTGTTCATTAAACAACTGACTTGTATTGGTCTTAGAAAGGAGCCAAACCATTTTTAAGGCTATCTGACCATTTCTTTGGCTATATATCATATCCAACAATAATTACAGTTCAAATAATCAGAGCGAAAGACATTATTTTCAAGGTTTATTGTTTAATAATATAGGTATCGAAAAAAGCAACTCTAAAAGCATTTAGATGCTTAAGAGGCTTTAAAATGCCAGATTTACTCAGAATCAAAAAGGAAAAAGTCGAAGAAAGGTGCTTAATGAAACAGAAAAGCCAGGATTAAGTGAGAATCATGAGGGTCTCTAAAAAGAGAAGTAAGTCTAAAACCCTTAATCAGTGGTCATGGAGTAGTATTCAGAGGAAGGAAATACCAGTCCAAATCAGAGAAACCAAACACAAATAGACAAAACAAACTCACTGTCATCCAGTTGATTCTGACTCACAGGTCAGAGTAGAACTGGCCCTGTGGGTTTCTGAGACTGTAAATCTTTAAAGGAGTAAAAAATCTCATCTATCTCCCTAGGAGTGGCTGGTGGTTACAAACTGCTGACTTTGAGATTAGCAGCCCAACTGGTAACCACTACAGGCCATCAGGGACAGTAAACAAAGCTTAAACTTTGGAAGGAAAGGGAAATTGATCCAGAGAAGCCTGGGAAAGGGAAACACCTTTTCCTTCCTCCATATTTCTCTCTGCTCTAGGCAAAATACAGGCAGTCTCCAGATTTTGAATAAGATCAATTCCCAAGAATGTATTCATACTAAATTTGTAATTAATTTGAAAAGGGTACAAACGGTAGTTATTTAGCCTTAAAGAGTCATTAAGAACCCTTCTGGTTACTCAGTGGGCTGCTAACAGCAATGTCAGCATTTCAAATACACGAGCTGCTCAATCGGAGAAAAATGAGGTTAGCTGTTCTATAAAGAGTCAGTCTTTGAAATTATGAGTCAGAATTGACTCAAGGGAAGTGAGGTTAGCTAATAGGGTTGAAGGAGTCCTGGTGGCTTGGTGGAGTAAGTTTTGAATTGTTGGTCACAAATTAGGCAGTTTAAACCTATCTGCTGCAAGGGAAAAAGAAGAGGTTGTTTCTTCCTGCAAAAATGTGGTTTCTAAAACCTTATGGAAGAATTCTACTAACTTGAAAAACACTCTATGGTAATGGATTTTAAGAGTCGCTGTGAGTTAGCCCTGTTGGCTGAGTGGGTTTGCAATTGGGCTGCTAACCACAAGGCCAGCAGTTTAAAGCCACCAGTCACTCCATGGGAGGAAGACAAAGCTTTCTGCACCAATAAAGATTTACAGCCTCAAAAGCCTAAAGGGCAGCTCTACTCTGCCCTACAGGGTCATATGGGCCAAAATTGACTCGATGGAAGTAAGTTTATGCATGAGAAAACGCTCAAAGGCAATGGGTTTTTTAGTAGGGTCACTATAAGTCAGAATCATGTAAGAAAGTGTTTCATATAAGAAAGAGGCCTCGTGGTACAGTGGATTAAATGCTGGACTAATTGAAAGGTCAATGTTTGACTCCACCAGCTGCTCCTTGGAAGAAAGATGTGGCAGTGTGCTTCCATAGATTAGCAGCCTTGGTAACCCTAAGGGGCAGTTTTACTGTCTTACAGGTTCACGTAATTGTGGAGAAGAAGTTGTTGGGATTCATTCAATCATTTCAAAATGAGGGCAGATATATTTCACCAGCAAGTCAAACATTTATAACCTGGGACTTACTGTAAATGTAAAGTTCTGGGGTTGAGGGGCTAGGGTGGGAGAGAAAACAAGAGGGTGGCTACAGTGTTCTCACTTCAGGAGCCTTATGCAGTATATCCCCCAAATTACAACGAGAAAACTCACAAAAATGTATTAAATTATGTATTAATTAAAGCACTCCCAGACTTAGTAAAGGTTAGTAAAGGTTCCTATGCTTTAAAAAACGTTTTCTTTTGAATTTTCTGTGTTTTAACGCCCTTAGATAAGAAGTACATATGCCATTCTGGTTAAGTGTTTAGGCACCGTTTAAAAAAAAAAAAGGAAATTCTTCTAGATTAAATTCTTCTATGGGTAAAGCATACATATATATTTATATTAAATAAGTAGATAAAAGGAATGCCAATGTGAACAAAGTCAAATACTACACACAGAAATTAGAAGAGGTTAATAAATTTCTTAAAAGTATTTTAGGAGTAAAAAAGCTTTCATGATACTATAATAAAAATTTTGTACAGCAAATAGAGAACAAGCTGCACAAAATAAGGCAGTGATGTGTGTATGTTGTTGTTAGGTGTCATCAAATCAGGTTCGATTCACAGCAGCCCAACGTACAAAAGAATGAAACATTTCCCAGTGTTGTGCCATGTTCACAACTGCTGTCATGGTGAAGCCCACTGTTGCTGCCACAGTGTCAATCCATCTGGTCAAGTCTTCCTCTTTTATAATGAACTTTCATTTTGTCAAGCATGATGACCTTCTCCAGGGACTGCTCTCTCCTGACAACATGTCCAAAGTACGTTTGAGTTGTAGTCTTGCCATTCTCATGTCTACGGAGTATTCTGGCTGCACTTCTTCCAGACAAATTTGTCTGTCCTTTTGGTTGTTCATGGTACTTTCAGTATTTTTTGCCATCACATGATTCAAATGCATTAATTCTCCTTCGGTCTTTGCTATTCAATGTCCAACTTTCACATGAATCGGAAGCAAATGAAAATAGCATGGCTTGGGTCAGGAACACTTAGCAAGTGACATCCTTGCTCGTCAACACTTTAATTAGATCTTGTGCAGGAGATTATCCAATGCACCGCACCATTTGATTTCTTGACTGCTGCTTTCATGAGCAAAGTTTGTGAATCCAAGCAAGGTGAAGACCTTGACAATCTCAATCTTTTCTCCATTTATCATATTATCTTATTGGTGCAGCTGTGAGGATTTGGGTTTTCTTTACATGGAGTTGTAATCCATATTGAAGGCTTCATCATCAAGTCCTTCGAGACCCCTCACTTTCAATAAGCAAGGTGTGTCATCTGCAAATGGCATGTTATTAATAAGCCCTCATTGAGCCCAGCTTCTCTGACGATTTGCTCAGCATACAGAGTGAATATATATGGTGAGAGGCTACAACATTGACACCTTTTCTTGGTTGTAAACATGCAGTATTCTCATGTTCTGCTCAAACAACTGTCTCTTGACCGACGTACAATTTCCACATGAGCACAATGAAGCACTCTGCAATTCCCATTCTTCTCAGTGCTATCCATAGTTACTTATGATCCACAGTGAAGTGCCTTGTATAATCAACAAGACACAAGTAAACATCTTTATGGTATTCTCTGATTTCAGCCAAGATCCATCTGACTTCAGCAATTATATTCTTTGTTCCTTGTCCTCTTCAATGCCCGGGCTGAATTTCTGGCAGCTCCTTGTCAATATATTGCTGCAACCACGTTAAATGACCTTCAGCATTTTTTTTCTTGAATGTGATATTAATGATATTGTTCTACTACAATTTGGACATCCTATTGGATCATCTTTCTTTGGAATGGGTACAAATATGAATCTCTTCAAGTTGGTTGGCCAGAAAAGCAAGTGATTCTAGAGCTACATCAGCTTGTTGAATTATTTTAATTAGTCTTCCATCAATTCCTGGAGCCGTGTTTTAAGCTAATGCCTTCAGTGCAGTTGAGACTTCTTCCTTTAGTACAATTGGTCCTTGATCACAAGGCTGAGTATCAGTTAGTTCTTTTTGATATGAGGACCAGAAAAAAAAAAGGATTTTTTTTTTCAAAGCCACATATTTAAATTTTTTTAATAAAACAACCTTACCACCTTCAAAGTACTCTCCATTACACTTAACACATTTGTCATATCTGTGATTCCATTCTTGGAAACGTATTTTAAACTCATCTGTTGGAATGGCTGAGAACACCTCCCTCTTTTTTCTTCACCTCTTCTACATGGTCAAATCACTGTCCTTTCATGTCTCTCTTCATTCACAGAAACAAAAAGGACTAGCATGAAGTGAGGTCAGATGATAAAGGTGCCTGGGGCAAGAGCGGCATTGCTGGTTTTTGCCAAAAACTGGCTCACTGAGATGGCTGTGCAAACATATGAATTATCGAGGTGGCAAAACCAGTTCCCGTCTGCCACCAATCAGGCCTTTTTAGTCGCACACCTTTACGTTATCTTTTCAAAACCTCTAAATAGAAAATTGGGAGAACTCCAAATGTACTATCCCTCTCACATGAAAAAAAAAAGAGCATCTTTTTTGTGGGGGGCACCCCCTCATACAGTGACTCTGTTCTTTTATTTTTTTCTTTCTATCTTCTTTTGATGCTTCCTACATCATTCAATATTTTGCTCCTTTAATATTGCAACCCGAGTCTCCAGTGTTTTTCTTCAGTTCTTTTAAGCTTGGGCGATAATAGATGATGAGGGTGTCCTAACTTTTTGGCTTTTGAACTCCAAGTCTTTGCACATTGAAGCTTTTTGTTCAACTCTTTTACCTTATCAGTTGATCCATTTGCTTTAGCTACTCTACATTTAAGAGCAAGTTTCAGTCTTTTCCCACATCCACTTTGATCTGTTCTTTCTCCTGTCTTTTCAATGACCTTTTACTGTCTTCATGTATTATGTTCTGTTGCTGTTGTTATATTATGTTCTTGATGTTGTCCCACTGCTCCTCTGGTCTTCTGTCATTAGTGTTCAATTAATCACATCTATTCATGAGATGTTCTCAAAATTCAGGTGGAATATATTCAAGGTCTTATGTTGGCTCTCCTGGATTTGTTTTCATTTTCTTCAACTTCAATTTGAACTTACGGGCAATTGATGGTCTGGTTCCAGTCAGCCCTTGGCCTTATTTTGGTTGATGATATTGAACTTCTCCAAAAATTTTTTTTCTCAGAGACGTAGTCAGTATGATCTTTGTGTATTCAATCTGGAGAAGTTCACATGTGCAGTCATTGCTTGTGTTGTTGAAATAAAGTACTTGCTATGTACCAATCATTAGTCTTGTAAAATTCTATTATGCAAACTCCAGTTAAGTTTCTACCACCAAGGCCATATTCTCCAACTTCTATAACCTTCCTCTGTATTTCCAACTTTTGCACTCTAATCACCAATAATTATCAATGCATCTTGATTGCATGTTTGATTAATTTCAGACTGAAGTGGTAGAATTCAACTTCTTCATCACTACCTGTAATGGTTGGTGGGTAAATATTAATAGTTTTATTGACTGGATTTCCTTGTATGCGTATTAGGTAGTATCCTATGCCAGGCAGCATTGTACTTCAAGACAGATCTTGAATGTCCTTTTGGACCATGAATGCAATGCCATATCTCATGATTATGTCACTCTTGGCATAGTAAGCCATAGGATTTTCTGATTCAACATGTCCAATATCACTCCATTTCAGATCACTAATGAATATTTCATTTTTGATCACTTCAAATTTTCCTAGATTCATACTGTGTACATTCCAAGTTCCAGTAGATATTTGGAGGTTAGTTCTTCTCATTTTGAGTTGTGCCCATCAGATAATGAAGGTCCCCAAAACTTTACTCCACCCACATCACTATGGTCCACTACTTTGAAAAGGTAGTTTTTCCCCAGGCATAGTTTCAATGCCTTCACCTCTCAGGGGCTCATCTTCTGGCAGTATATCTGACAGTATGTTCCACTGTTATTCATGAGTTTCTTAGTGCCTGGGAGAATGTTCAACTGCTATGCATAAGTTTCTCAGTGTCCAATTCCTTAAAAGTGGACAACGTATTCCTTCACCATAGTCTGTTCTTAGTCTGGAAACTCTGTTGAATCCAGTTCACTTTGGGTGACCCTGCTGGTATTTAAAATACCAGATTCATAGCCTCCAGTATCATCGTGACAGACAAGCCACACAGTACAACAAACTGCACATACATTAGTTTTATCTCTGCTTCTTAGGACAAGAAGTTGACAAAGCATCATATGCAAAGGAGTTTTAAAAATCCACATTTCATTCTTTTTTTTCAATGAACTTTTTGAAGCCCCTTCATATTTTAGTCAAATTTCACAACCACCTTCATATTTAAATGGCTTACTAATAGCAACTAGAGTCTCTGGGTGGTGCAAAGAGTTAATCCACTCAGATGATGACAGAAAACAGCTGAGAGTTCAAGTTCACCCAGAGGTACCTCAAAAGACAAGCCTAGTGATTTATTTATTTTAAATCAGGGAAAGAAACGACAAAATAACAATGTATAAATTACCAAGGGTACATGAGGGATGGGGGAGTGGGGAGGGAGGGGAAAAAAAAAAGAGGACCTGATGCAAAGGGCTTAAGTGGAGAGCAAATGCTTTGAGAATGATTGGGGCAGGGAATGTGCAGACGTGCTTTATACAATTGATGTATGTATATGTGTGGATTGTGATAAGAGTTGTATGAGCCCCTAATAAAATGTAAAAAAAGGAAGAAAAAAAAAGAATAAAGCATTCTTCCTTTGAGAAACTAAAAAAAAAATCAGCTATGACAGTTAGACTGTAACACATACAGGGTCCACCATGAGTCAGAATTCTCAATAGTATTCTCATTTTATAATATAATTGATAATCATTAAGTTTTCCTTGATAACTAAATGATTATCTAATGACTGAAAAAAAAATGCTGTGCAAGCACACCAGCCTGTATGATCACGAGGTGTCAATGGGATAAGGTATCAGGCATCAAAGAACAAAACAAATCTTATCATTGAGAATGAAGGACAGTGCAGAGTAGGGACCCAAAGCCCATCTGTGGGTAACTGGACATCCCCTTAGAGAAGGGTTGTGGGGAGGAGACGAGTCAGTCAGGGTGCAATGAAGCAATGATGAAACATACAACTTTCCTCTAGTTCCTAAATGCTTCCTCCCCCTTCATTATCATGATCCCAATTCTACCTTACAAATCTGGCTGGACCGGAGGATGTACACTGGTATAGACAGGAACTGGAAACACAGGGAATCCAGGATGGATGAATCCAGTGGTGAGAGTGGCGATACCGAGAGGGTGTTGGGAGGGTAGGGTAGAAAGGGGGAACCAATTACAAGGATCTACATATAACCCCCTCCCTGGGGAATGGACAACACAGAGAAGTGGGTGAAGGGAGACGTCGAACAATGTAAGACATGACAAAATAATAATTTATACATTATCAAGGGTTCATAAGAGAGGGGCAGCGGGGAGGGAGGGGAAAAATGAGGAGCTGATACCAAGGGCTCAAGTAAAAAGCAAATGTTTTGAGAATGATGATGGCAACTGTACAAATGTGCTTGACACAATGGATGGATGTATGGATTGTGATGAGTTGTATGAGGCCCCAATAAAATGTTTTTTAAAAATATGCTGTGCAAGAAATCACTCATTGAAAACAGTGAAACAAGAATCTTTGTAACACGAAATGTGCATTACTTCCTCTAGGAGGAATAAAAATATACATAATAAAATTTACAGTTTTCAAATATTATAAAACGTTTGGGTATTCTTGTATAATTTTATATAGACATCTAGACCCTTCTAGAAGATTAAAAGGAGCAAACAAAAACGAGGTACCTGCTGCTTCCAGCAATGCCTCTAGCCGTGCCTGCGTCTCTGGATCCACAGTGCGTAAGTCTGCCCCTTCTGCAGTGCTTGATAAAAATACCTCTGACGTTGTCTTAAGCACTGGGTTATCCAGATCTTCTTGGTCCAAAATAAATGATTCAACCTGTTTGTGAATTAAAGATGCAATACCCATGAAATATATCAGTATGGCTAGAAAAACTGCAATTTAAGGTGTTATGACTTTTAATTAAAAATTTTAACATAACCAAATAAACTATTATAGAAATATGGGGCTTTGGGAAGGGACTTTGAGAGAGTACCTCAGAACCTATCTGCTTATCTTCAGACATGACTAACCTGTAATCCAGACACTAGGCTAAAATTTCCTGGGTGCATTGTATCCTCTGTGCCTAGCACAGAGCCTGAAAAACAATTTTTTAAAATGAAATGAGTACATGAACATATTTTCTAGAAAAATGTATACAGAATCAACTAGTTAAAAAGACTTCACAGCATAAATAGCTTAAGGAATTGCTTTTTCATTTGCCTCTAAACAATTTATTCAAACCTGACCCATAAATATAATATATTTAAAACACAGCCAACTATCTGGAGGCCTATAAACAAGAAAGCTCCATAGGGTTAGGAGCAAGGCCTGTTTGTTCACTGCTTTATCACTTGGTTAAAGAATACCTGTTACACAATAGGCATTCAGTCAAACTTGTTGAAATATTGAGAGGATTGCAACCAATATTGTGTGTGGGGGGGGGAATATAAACTTTCACTCAAACTACCACAAAAAGTATATATATATATAGATATGAAAGCAAGACAAAAATTAATGTGCAAAGATGCTCATTTTAATAATGAAATTCCAAAATCAGGAAAAAATGAAAATAGAGAACTGGTTAAAATATTTTGTACATTCACATAATAGACCTTCTAAGCAGTCATTTAAGAAAATATCTTTAAAGTAAATTGAATGACATGAGAAAGTATTCATAAAATTAGGTGAAAAACATAAGATTCAAAATAGGCTGACCCATAAAATATGTTAGAAGTATTGTATAAGTATATGTAAATGTGAATATATGGAGCACTACTGTATATTCATGTGTACATATTTATAGAGCTAAATATCTCTAAAAGATACAAATACATCTAGCCTGAGAAGTTAACATATTCAGATACAGATAAAAAAACAGGAAGGGAAAAGTACTTCTCCAAGGTCACACAGCTAATAAATGGTAGTCAAGTTTCAAAGCTAGGCCATATTGTCAGAGTAACCAGAGTAAAGTTAAGATAACTTGGGGCTATTTTATCATCTAGTGATGTACTACAGTTTTATATTACAAATCGTTGACTTGAGAACTAATAATCCTGTGCTGCAACACAATTTAACATGTGATTACAAGATGTCATTCTAGATCCATGCCAACAGATAAATGATTCTCCAGTGGCCTTGAAAGGTAACTAATTGCTTGTACAAAACTGAACATATTGCAACCCCACGATTTTACTTAGGCATTTGCAGGCATGCATCTCTGCTACTTGGGAGAAGAGATGAAATCATCACTCCAGTGGGACAATTCTGTAATTTTTATTAAAGTTGTATTTATATGTATTTTAGAGAAAACACTTATCTACTGTGGTATGATTCATATTATGGAGACAAATAGATTTGACTAAATATATGTAACAACTGTTAAGATACAAGTTGAGGGTTTCCAATTCCTTCCCAATCATCTTCCAATGTTTACTGAGGACCTGTTACATACCCAACATCAGGAAAAGATAAAAATGTAGAAGAAAGAAGACAAAGACTCCACCAACTATTTTTAAAGGTCCCGAAAAAGAATAAATATTACAACTATCGGGGTACAACAGTTAAGTCCATGGCAGCTAACCGGAGGCCAGCAGTTCAAAACTATCAGTGTTCCCAAAAATCAAACTCACTGCTAGCAAGTTGATTTCTACTCACATTGACTCTATAGGGCAGAGTAAAACTGTCCTTGTAGATTTCTGAGGCTACAAATCTTTTCAGGACCATAAAGCCTCATCTTTCTCCCATGAAGCAGCTGGTGGTTTCAAACTGCTGCCCTTCAGTTAGCAGCTCAACTCATAATCCACTAGGACACCAGGCCTCCCCAAAGAAAAAGTCCTAGTCATATGCTCCCATGAAGGTTATAGCTTAGGAAGCTCCTTGGTGCAGTTCTACTGTGTCCTATAGTATCACTAGATGGGTCACAATAGCAACTATTGTAGGAGGATCACTTCCACCACACCAGTAAGTCCTAAAATATTTGCACATGAAGTAGCACTTGAGATAGACTATGAAGGATGCATAAAACTTCAAGAGGCAGTCTGACATGAGGGAGGAGGTTGGCTAATGAAGGGAATAAAATGTTTTTAAATGGGCTTGAAGATTGCCTTAGTCATCTAGTGTTGCTACAACAAAAATAGCAAAAATGGATGGCTTTCACAAACGGAAATTTATTTCTCAAAGTTTAAGAGGTTATTAGTTCAACTTCAAGGTGCTGGCTCTAAGGGAAGGCGTTCAATCGGTGTCACCTCTAGAGGAAGGTCTGTCTCTTCCGAGTTTCTGTTCCTGGGCGGTCTTCATATAGTTTAACATCTCCTTTCCTCTATCTCTGCTTACTTGTGGGTCCTCATTTGTTCTTTTTATATCTTGTATGAGAATGCTTTAAAACGCATCTGTTACGGATTGAATTGTGTATCCTCCAAAATATGTTAATTTGTCTAAGCCATGATTCTCAGTATTATATAATTATCCTCCATTTTGTGAGGTGATATAATTATCCTATGAGTTATGACCCTAATTTACATGATATGAGGCAGAATGCATGGCTGTTATGTTAATAACTCAAAAACCAAATTCACTACCACTGAGTCAAGTGCGACTCATAGTGTTCCTATAAGGGCACTATGCACCTGTTGGTTTACAAGAAAACACTAACTACAGGATTAGGTTATATTTTAAGTCAATCTCCTGAAATACAAGAAATTAAACAGCAGAGAGAGATCAGAGGCACTTACTATCACCAAGAAAAAAGAGATGGCTATTCTATCCAAGCCCAGTGTGCCATTATAACATTTGACGTGATCTCAAGGGCCACTTACAAAACTGCCGACTGGCAAAGGAATCTGGTTCGAGTATGTGAAAACATACCCATCATGCTGTGTGGCAACAAAGTGGACATGAGATTCCTCTCCTAGAGGGGGTTGTTGGTGGTTATGTGTGGATCATTGCGATCGGTTCCCTTTTCCTTCCCTCATCTCTCCGCCTTCCCCCTACCCTTCAGAATTCTACTTTGACACACATGAGTAAGAGTCAAAACTGATTTGGCAAAGCAGCTGGGTAAGTAAACAATGATGCAAATTAAAGCCTTCAAAGACACTAATGTTCTAGGTTTTAAAATAATAAAATCTCACATGTAAATTTATTAGCTGTCACCTTTTCTACGGCTGTATTTCTAGAAAAAGTGGCAGCTAACTAAAGAAAACAAATTATTAAAAAAGAGCATTGTACCATAAAGTATGCATTATATGTTTTGTTGGTAGATTCTCTAGAAGCATACATACTTTTGTTTATAAGCTTCTGAGTTGGAATCAGAATTAATTAGGCAGCACATAACGGCAGCCATGTGGTTACACTACCCCAGAGCAAATTAAAACCACCGCCAAAGTTCTCAAACCTCAGTCAAAGAGAGAATGTTTGATATGAAATATCTTTTATTAGGCATTATAAAAATTTTATTTTAAAAATATTAACACATTATCATGCATTAACAGGCACAAATTTTGTTTCCGGTAGCCTTTAAGGATAGTCGTCATCCTAAGTATTCCAACTGGAGTTAGGCAAAATCTCAAGGGGCAATTAAATCCTTACTAACACTGTTCCTCCTTACCAACCTTCTTCAAAAATAGAATGGAAGCTCCCTTAAAGAACTCAGATGTGATGATGAGAAGGTAAATAACAATATTAAATATACATTTTAAGTAAACATACATTAAAAAAAAGTTTGCTACAGGAACCATGGTGTTGTGTGTTACATGTCCAACTGCTATCAGCAAAGTCAGCAGTCTGCAACCAGCAGCGTCTCAGCAAGAGAAAGATGAGGCTTTCTGCTCCCATAAGGACTTACAGTCTTGGAAACTCACAAGGGCAGTTCTACTTTGTTCTACAGGATCATTTTAAGTCAGAATCAAGACAAGGGTAGTAAGTTTGATTTGTTTGTTTCTTTGTTTTGAGTATTTAGCTTATTTGAGTATTTGGGTAGACCAGCATGTTTCCACCAACGGTAGCCCTCAAGTCAGAATTAGTACTTAGATCAATTTTTGGAATGGAGATGGCTTACTATTGATTTCTAGTCTAAGTAGCGGAAAACCTTTATAGACGCTAATTAATAAATAAGATGAACAATTTCTTTTTGTAAAAAGTGTATCATTACAACTGATTTTCAGACTATAGTGATGGGAAAATCACATTGATTAAGAGTGGGTAGTGCTGCAAAGCCAATTAATTGCTGTCAATACACTGTCCACCTGTAAAGTTGAATTGACAACAGTGTGACAAAAAAAAAATAGTGGCTGCTGAGGCTGCTTGTGTACAACCAAACACCTCATGGAACTTGCTTTTTTGGTTTGGAGGCTTCAGGCCATTATTTCATGGAACATATCAGTTAATTGGCCAAATAAAGTGTTCCGTGCTCTACTTCCCAGTTCCTTCAGCAGTGCCCAAGCCTTCCATGTTTGCAGATGGCCATCCAAGAAACACCTGGTCTCCATTTACTTGGAGCAACAGAGGAAGAAGGGAGCTGGGGAACAGGAGGAAATGGAGTGCATGGCTGGTTGCTCCCTCTTTTGCCACAAGACTCAATGAACTGGATGGCACTGGCGAACAATACAGTTTGATCAGTCTATAGAAGAATCCCGATCAAAAGAGGGAAGAACAGAATTTTAAACTGTCATAGAACCCAGACTTTCTGAAGCCGTGAAACTATTACCTAGAGGTAAATTTTAAACCTTAAACCAAAAATATCCCTGTAAATCTTCTTAAAATTAAACAATTGTTCAGTTTAACTAATAAAGAATATCTGCCTTGAGCACTGTGCTCTTTTAACATCTATATACAGGCATACCTCATATCCTTATGCATCATTTTATTGCATTTTAATTATGTTTACTGTATTTTTTACAGAGTTAAACATTTGGGTCAAACCTATCAGAGCCAGCTTTCCCCAAAGCATGTGCTCACTCCTTGTCTTTGTGTCATTAATGTCAACCTAGCTTTCACACGCATCGGGGAATCAACAAACTGATGTGACTCGCTTTACTGCAATACTTTCTTAAGGTGGTCTTAGAACCAAACTTGCAAGAGCCCATAGGTATGTCTTTATGCAGAATCAAATCAACAATAACAACCCAAAAGATTAGACAAACTCCTAGGTGGCACTGAATTTATATTAATAGGTGAAGGGCAACTCAAAAGAGCAAAGTGAGACTAGTTTAATAACTCAATGTCACTAAACTGTACATATAGAAATGTTTAATGTATGCTGTGTATGCTCTCAACAGCAACAAAGAACTAGAAGGTGATTGTACAACCCTAGGATGTGTCAATTATAAAATTAATTTTTAAAAACAGTAATCCAATGTTTCAGTAGTAGTGTCCACCCCAAAGTTCTCTTTAAAGGAGAAAGTAACATACAGTTGCCAATTCAGAATAATGAAAACTTTAGGAGTGAATTTTAAATAATTTCTGAAATTCATTAGTTTCACACAGCAAAAGAGAACCGTGTTGCTTTCCCTAAGTCTAAAATTAAGGGGTACTGCTGGCCGGCAGGTTGCCTAATTAAGCAGCTGACCAAAAGGTCATGGTTCGAAGCCTCCACCACTCCACAGGAGAAAGGTGGCAAAGCTTTCTGCTCCCTTAAAGATTTACAAGCTCGGAAACCCAAAGGCGGCAGTTCTACTCACTCCTACAGGATTCCTTTGAGTTGGAATTGACTCCATGGCAGTGGGAATCGTAAGTTGAAGCTGAAAAAAATTAACTCCATTTTGCTCAACTATGAAAACTTCATTTCTAAACTGTAAAATCAATTATCTATCGACATCCAGACCTTATACCTATGAATGTGATTTTAATTAGAAATAGCATCTTTGCAGACGCAATTAGCTAATGTGAGGTCATACCAGATTAGAGTTGGCTCTAATCCACTATGAACGATGCCCTTACTAAAAGAGAAGAGACACAGGGACACATACGGCAAAAGCCACGTAACAACTGACACAGAGGGAAGATGGCTATGTGCACAGTGCCATGTAAAGATAGGGGTAGAGACTGGAGTTAGGCTGCCACAAACCAAGAAGGGTCTACCAGAAGCTAAAGGGCGACTCCAGAGTCTTCAGGAGAGCATGACCCTGCCGACTCTGAATTTAGACTCTTAGTGTCTAGAATTTTGAGACAATACATTTCTGTTGTTTTAAGCCATTGATTTTTGTCTTACAGCAGCCCTGTAGTGAATACAATTAAATGCCTCTTATGTATCAGCATTTTTCATAAACAAGGGGTGCAGGTACAGTGAATTATTTAGTGTAGCTCTTCCAACAAAGTCTCTAACTCACACCAAATGATCTCTCCCTGAATGAGTCTGGGAAGAAGGTGGGGGAGGATACTGATAGGATTCACTTGTAATTGTCAATGATTCCCTGGAGTGGCACCATGCTCTATATAAACTTTGCCCTCTGAGAAGCAGGAGGTAGGATCTCATGACCAGCAAGAGGCAGGAGTGGAGTCCGTTCTTTGGACCGGAGATACCTGTTCAGTGACTTTCTTGGATCCAGAGAATAGCTATCCCATCAAAGGAGCAGCAGCAGAACTAGGAGCCAAAGCATAGAAGAGTGATGGGCTTCCCAACCCACCAAGCAAACAAGTTGAGCGTTTCTGTGCAGGAGGCCAGCTTGCAAAGTGCAGTGCCTCTGGGCAGTTAATTCAGGGAGCTGGGTTTGCCGACCCACAAAGCTTTGAGCTGAAAGCCTCTCAGTTGAGGCTTACACAATGATATGCACTTTGGGGGCTTATTAGTGGACCTGAAACTTTGTAAGAGGTCTTGGTAAACAACTATCCTGAGCATTTCTCTGGCACTACAACTCATTAACTTCTTTAGTGAACCTTTTAATCATGACTTTGTCTGTTTCTGTGTTGCCATTGCAATGGACATAAGAACCTAGAGCTAAATTATAGATTAATTAGGACATACATAGAGCTTTGAAGTTTGTGGATTTTTTTTCATTATCTTTTAATTCAATGTTTCCACAAAAATGTTAAAGTCCTGGACAACAGAAACGTGGGTGAAGGCAGACATCGGACAGCGTAAGACAGCGAAAATAATAATAATTTATAAATTATCAAGCGCTCATGAGGGAAGGGTAAGCGGGGAGGGAGAAAATAAGTTATCAAGGGCTCAAGTAGAAAGCAAATGTTTTGAGAATTATGAGGGCAACAAATGTGAAAATGTGCTTGACACGATGGATGGATGGATGGATTGTGATAAGAGTTGTAAAAGCCACCAATAAAATGATTTTTTAAATGTTAAAGTCCTTTTATATTATTCCATTCGACCATCTTACTTACTCAATGAAGTAGATCTTCATTTTAAGCACCTGAAACTTAGAAAAGCAAGTGACTTGTCTTGGGTCACATGGCCATGTAGAGATCTGAAGCCATGCGTTAAAGATTCTAAAGATCATTCCCTTGTCATGACACCCAACTAAGTGAATCTTCTATATAATGTAGTATAACTACAACAGATACTAGCCAATGAAGTAAACAGGATTACCTTTGCTCTTCTAAGATGGCAGTTTTGCAATAATAGTATTGTCAGAGAAAACAAAACATTTTTTAAAAATCAAATGAAATGCAACAGTCCATTCACGCCTCTTTACCAGAGTTCTTACGGATCAGATAAATCATATTTAGTAACTTCTGGCAACATCATTGCTAGGTAGCACATATACAATAACAAAAGCAAAATACAAAACACTTATGCCACCGTAGACTTGAAAAAAGATTGCTCAAATACTCCTTAGAAATATCACAAGGAATGAAGTACCTGGCAACTAAGACCAAGAAAATCTTTAGTGTTGAAAGAAGAAAAGTTACTGTATATTTTCCCTATCATCATAAGTAGGGTGAAAGTTAGAAGTCTTGACTTCTGTTTATCATTCTAAGTAGAAGTTAAAACACTGAATACTCCAAGGAAATACTCACTAATAAGAGCCTCAAACACCCATCAACCTCTATTTATAACCAATAAGGGGAGGAGAGCACAGTGACTAAGCACAAGGACTCTTAAGAACCAGCCCACCACTCAGTGTGAACTTAACTAACTAGTTTTGCTCTCTTATTCTTTTACATGAGCTGTCAAATAAGGATGGCAGTAGCTAGCTATCTTACAGGGTTTATCATGAATAAGTGAAATAACACCACTAAATATTGTACAACAGTGCTTAACATGTGTGAACTGTTGAGCAAATACTCATTGTTATTTACTATTAATATTATTACTACTCCTATTAAGGTCAGTTTATCCAACTTATATTCTTACTCCCAAAACTGATACAAAATTTATTATAATTGCTTTAGACTAAAAGGTAACCAGAACATGCTAAACACTACACATGCATCCATTCCATAAGGATTAAGTGCTTACTATACAGGCATTCAATTGGTCAATTCCAATTAAGGAACTAATGAGGAAATCAAGATGACGACTCTGGGGCAAGAAGGTACCTATAGGATGGGGAAGAGACGCACACAATAGTAACAGCGGCCTTGTAGTGGTTTTAATATAGGCTGTAATGTGTATATTCTTGATTTTATATTCATAAAATCTCTTCAATTTTTGTTTCCTCCTCTGTAAGTTGAAAATAACATTGCCTTTCTCATATGGTCATTATAAGGTTTACTTGAGAACATACAGGTAAGCATTTAGCTTAGTAGAGTGGACACAATATGTACTCAGCATATGACAGATAATAATAATTCTTGAAGGTAAAGCAGTGGGAGCAAAAATGTACCAAGGCATATCATAGCTTACTATGTTCAGGGAACAGTGGCAATTCAGTATGGTTGGAATATAAATATAAAGTTAAAACAAGGAGAGCCAAATTCTAAATAACTTATATGATATCCCAAAGAATTTGGATTTATTCTTTGCCTAATGAATGGAAGAATGCTGGTCCATGGAGTGGCATGATTGAACAGGCATTAGAGAATTTCTTCCCAAATCAATTAGATGAAGAATTGGAGATATAATATAGGGAAGTGGAGAGAGCCAGAAACTATTACAATAATGCAGGTGAAAGGTGATGGCCTGACTTAAGGTGAAAAGATACAGTGAAAGGAGAGATGAACAGGATGTTCAGAAAAATCTGAGAGAAAATCTACAAATTTAGTCCCTGTTTAGTGAGAAGTAGCAGCAAAGGTGAGCTCCTAGATCTCTGACTAGAAAAAAACAGCCATTAGCAAGGATAGCAGGAAAATAAATGGGGTGGAGGGGAAAGGAGGAGTTCAGTTTTTTATTTGGTAAGCCTGACATGCTTATGGAACATATAGTAGGCAGCTGGAAGGCCTCCTCGTAGACAGCGAAAAGAAGTGAAGGAGAAATATCTAAGAGATTAACATGTCAGAAGAGGGGACTCCAAATACAGAATGTCTTAAAGCACAGGATTCTGGGAGGGTTTCCTTCAAACCAAACTCACTGCCATTGAGTTGATGCAGACTCATAGTGATGAAGCAGTGTGAGTTTCCGACACTGTAATTCTTGACAGGAGAGCCCTGTTCTACTAAGGAGTGGCTTGGTGGTTTCAAACTGATGACCTTGCAATTAAATTAGCAGCCCAATGTGTAAAGGAGCAATTGTGATCTTGCTAAAAAAAATGAGTACAATGCAGCCATCAGAGAGAAGCAAATCAAATCCACAATGAGATACCATCTCACTCTCACTAGGAGTCATGATGGTGCTACGAGTTAGGTGCTGAGCTGCTAACCATAAGGTCAGCCATTCAAATCCACCAGCAAGTCCATGAAGAAAGATGAGGCTGTCTGCTCATTATAAAAATTTATAGTCTTGGAAATCTAAGATTATTTACGAATGCTACAAGTCAGAACTGACTCAATGGAAATAGGTAGGATGGCTAAGATTAAAACAAAAAACAAATATTGGTGAAGATGTTTGGAAATTTAAACTCTTGTCCATGGCTAGCAGACATGCAAAAATGCCCGTGTGAAAATGTAGTTACACAAAAAAACTAAAAATAGAACTACTATATAACCCAGCAATTCCTCTTAAAGGTATACACACACACACACACACACACACACACACACACACACACATCAAAGACCTAAAGCAGAGACTCAAAGAGACTTGCACACCAGTATTTACTGCAGTCACTATTCACAATAAGCAAAAGGTAGGAAGAAACGAACTGCTCACCAATAGATAAGCAAACTGTGGCACATATGTACAACGGATTATTTACTCAGCCAAGAGGAGAAATGAAGTCTTGATAAACCCCACAGTATCCATGGAGCTTAAAGACATTGCATGGAGCAAAATAAACCACCCAAAAAAGGACAAATGATTATATGATCTCACTGATATTAAAAAAATTAAAGCATATGAGGGGGAAAAGAAGTGCAAGTAGTGATGAAAAATTGCTTTGATCAAGGGTATTAGTGTATGGTTACACAGCTGATCAATGTAATTGCTGTCGGTAAGCTACACACTGGTAAAAATTTGAATTGACAATGACCAAAAGAAAATAGTACAAGCTGCTGAGGTATCTTATGTACAACCAAATACCTCATGGGATTAGGCTCCTTGATTTGGAAGTTTAGGGTCATGGTTTCATTGGGCATCTCAGTTCATTATGTGTTTAGTGCTTCTGATTCATCTCCTAGCTTGTTGCAGTGTCTGGACCTTAAGAGCTAGTAAGCAGCCATCCAGGACACAACAATTGGCTTCCATTCATCTGGACCGAGAGGAAAGAGAATCAGTAACAGAAAATAGAATGTGAGGCAATTCACTAATTGCCTCAATGAGTAACTAACTGCTCACTTTATCATGAGTCCAGAAGAACTAGCTAAGTGCTCCCTGCACCCATTACGGAACTATTCTATCAAAGATTCCATTAAAGAACCCTGATTTTAATAATTTTTTAAAAAGGGGGGTGGAGATGAAGAACGGAACTTTAAATTCTCCACACTTTCTGGAGTCACTGGAGGCTGCATGGACCTCTGAAACTACTGCTTGGAAATAACCTGTAAGCCTTAAACCAAAAATATCCTGAAATCTTAAAATTGAATAGTTTAGTTTAACTACTAGAAATGCTTGCCTTTTAAAAAAAACCTATTTCTATGAGATCAAATTGATGAGAGCAACCTAGGGACAGTGAGTTAATGTTAATGAGAGGACCCGCTCTGATGAAGGTGCGCATGGTTGTACAGCTCAAAAAAATGTTATCAACACTGTGAGACTGTACATGTAGAAACAGTGGAATGTGTGTGTCTTATGTTCTGCTATGTATATTCTCGACAACAACAAAAAATTATAAGTTAAATAAACAGTAGTCTTGTGTTGATGGGTATGTATGTATCTTTTCATTTTACATGATTCATTCTATTTCATTGCCCATTTAAGATACTCAACCAATGTCCTTGGGAGTATACCCCAGTGAACATGAGCCATACATTGACTGTGGGATCATGGTCTGTCATGAGACCATGAAACAATTAAAAAGTACAATGTGTAGAAGCACTCAAATAAATATAATTTATTAATATCTTAAATAAGTTTTAAAAATCTTAAAGAAGTTTAAGAGGATGAATATGATTTGAATGAATAATTTACCTTGGTTTTTTTTTCACATTCCCTGAAATATTCCTGAAAAGACTGAACTCTTTCAGATGAGAAACCACATTTTTTCATCTCCATAATTCCAAATCCAAGCACTAAGTTTAACAATGGTAGGCTCTAAATGAGTGACTGGAATAAATCAACCCAGTCTAAAATAACAAAGAGAATTCTTAAATAGACTGCTGAGGTCTCTAATCTCTGGGAGACATAATCCTATTATGCAAAATGGGTGTTCATGAAGAGGCCCTAATTCAAACTAAACTCATGATTTCTACTGAAAAAGTGAATGAATAATTATAACAGATTAGAACAAAGAGATAATACAAAATAGTAAATAGATACTATTTATGTTCCTCTAAATTTTGGTTGAGGAGGATATATGTCAAATCCATTGCTGACTAAAATATATTAACTGTCAGTAAAGCTCCTCTCCCCCAACAAAAAACACAGACACTAAAATAAAGTATAGACTTGTGTTGTCAAAGAGTCTAAAGAAAAGTCTTCAAACATAATTGGGAATGTCTCATAGGTGACACCCACAATTTGTTTTTGCAATTTAACCACACAGGTGATAACACTGGCTTGAGTGCCAAACAAATATGTTACTTATATAATGAATTCATACCGCTTATAAGCAGCTGTTAAGTGATACCAGATACTGAATAGTGACTGGGATCTTAAAAGCTAGTGAAGGGTCATCTAACACACAAATACTCAACTTTCCCCACCCAGGGGGAAGAAGACTGAAGAAAATCAAAGACTCAAGAAAACAACTAGTCCAAAGGACGGATGAACAGGTTTCACTACCCTGAGACCAGGAAAAGTACATGGTGCCTGGCTACCACCCTCAACCTCTCTCATCTGGACCACTCTGATCTAGCCCCAGACAGAGGGGAGAAATATGTAGAACATGATTTAAAAATCATAAATAAGACTTTATTATTCATCAACAGACTTCTTACTGTTCTGATAGAGACAGATAAAATGCCCAAGACTGGCCCTTAGATACCCTTCAAACCTGAAGCTGAATTCACCCCTGGGATCATCTTGCAGACAACAACACACGGGCCTATAAAGTGAAACAATAACACTCATGAGAAGTGTATGCATCAGAATAATCAACCATACCAAAAAGGCAGCTTTTGCCCAAAAACACAGCTCCAAAGGGAAAAGGGGATAAGGAAAGAGGGAACTGAGAGAGGAAGTGGGAAGAGTACTGATACACTAACAGGATTGTAACCAATCTTACAGAAACAAATGTGTACAAACTGTTGCATGGAACTTTCATCCAAACTACACACAAAAAAGGTCCCAGATATGAAAACTCCAATTGCTGTATTTTATATTTTATTCCACTTACCCATTCATTTATTATCTTAGAAAAAAAAAGACATTCTGTCCAAATTCTTGTTGGAGACCATAGGCAACCCCGGAGGCACTCAGACTACGACTACCCTAATCAACTGAGATCGCTTCCTTCTTCTCGCAAACATATGCCCAGGCTTTGCAGGGGAAGGGATGCAAGGTAAACAAAAAACTTGCTTTTCCTGCAACCTGGCAAAAAGCCCAAGTTTAAATCACATGGGTTTCCCCCCATCTATCTTCAGCATATACCAAAAACCAAACTAAACACTGCCATTGAGTCTATACCAATTCATGGTGACTCACCTGTGGGTTTTGGAATCTGTAACTATTTATGGGAATAGAAAGCCCTGTCTTTCCCCTGTGGAGCTGCTGGCGGTTTTGAACTCCCAACCATGAGAACTGCAGCCCAATGCATAACCACTACACCACCAAGGCTCCTTCAGCATGTACAGAAGGGTAGAAATTCCTAAGAACTAGAATGTCATTAAAGAAGTGAAGGGTAATCTTTGTGGATGACTATAAGTTCTACAGTATACTAAATTTCCCATATAATAAGTCCTTGAAAGGACCTTGATGGTGCAGTGTTAAAGAGTTTGAATGCTACATAAACGTTAAGCAAGTCAAACCCACCAGCCACTCCACGGCGAAAAATGTGAGTCTGCCTCCATCAAGATTTGCAGCTTTAGACACCCACTCTACAGAGCAGTTCCACTCTGCCCTACAATAGGGTCACTAAGAGCCAGAATTAACTCGAAGGCAGTAACAGTATTACATCTTTCTAAGGAGTCCAAATGTGCTAAAAATGGTTAAGTGCTTTACTACTTGCTGAAAGGTTAGTGGTTTGTACCCAAAGGCACTTCAAGAAATAGGCCTAGCAATATGCTTCCAAAAGGCCACAGCCTTGAAACTGTATGGAACAGCAGTACTCTGCACACATGGGGTGACCATGAGCTGGAATCTACTAGACAGCGACTAACACCGCCACTTCTCCAGAAGGCAAAATCAGCAAGAGAACAAGGGCAGATACAATAATCCGGAATAGCCAAACCTCAAAACAACCAAACCCTTTGTCACGACATGGATTCTGACTCACGGTGACCCATGACAGCCAGAGCACAACTACACTCCCTAGTTTTCAGCAACGGCTAGCGTTTCATTTTCCCACGGCTAAAACACTTTTATTATTTAAAATATTTGGACATTGATAGCTCTGCAAATACTTCTTCCATCCCAAACCTTCAGACTCTTTACATTGGTTCTTCATAAAGAAACAAAACACCTGTGCGCATTCAAATCTAATTCTATTTTATGGGGGGGGGGGTACATAAATTCCCTGTTTTTTAAAGCAAAAGACACTGGAACACCGCTGTGCTCTCCTGGAATTTGTGATTCTAATGCCACAGATGGAATGCTCAGCAGTTGGCATTGCTGAGTTCAGATGACATTGGGAATGGTCTAGAGCAGAGGTTCTCCACCTTCCTCATGCTGTGACCCTTTCATACAGTTCTTCATGTTGTGGTGACCCCCCCCAACCATAAAATTATTTTTGTTGCTACTTCATAACTGTCATTTTGCTACTGTGATGAATCAGGTGACCCCTGTAAAAGGGTCATGCTACCCTCAAAGGGGTCGCTACCCACAGGTTGAGAAGAACTGGTCTATAGTGTTTGGGAGCTGGAGGTGGGTGAGTGGGTAGGGGAACAGGCAGAAATAACTCCAGTTTGTCAGAGTGACCTGGATGGGGGAGCACAAAGGAGAAGTGTTCTGAGTAGTGAAGGAAGAACAGCCAAACCTTAGGACCCACCTCCTGTTAACTCTGTTGTGTTCAGGAAGATAGCAGAAAATATGCAATCTGTACTACCTTTTAAAAAAATGGTTATGAATGTCAGCCAAAAATACTACATGTAGTAGCAGAGGTGTGTCAACAACTGAGAAGGTTCAGAAAATAAAAATAGCCACAAATGGAGTTGATGCCTCAAAATTCCTTTGGGAACTTTCTGGAGGAACTAAACTCTGAGAAAGAGGGTCACTGTCCTTTATGTAGGAGTTACTGGGAGGAAGTGAGAAACACGGAATCCCTTTCCTAGCTTGGGTTGGCAGATGTCTAAGTGATAAATTCCAACACCGATGTGTCCAAAGCCATCTAGTAAAGGAATCACTTCATTTTTCCCTACACACATGGGTAGCTAGATAGTTTTTCTTTTCTTTTTTTATTACCTAGATTTAAAAAGCAATAGCAATAAATTACCTAGATTAAAAAACAAAACTACAATAAAACCTTGCTTATTCCCATTTGACTGGCTGAACATCAGCAATTCGGCAAATGTTCCTCCCAGCCTACAGAACCTACCACTTGAAGCTACATTACAGGCGCCCAGCAAGCCCAGCAGTGACCTCACCCCAAGAGCTCTGAGCAGGGCCTATGTCTTTAGAGGAGGCTTGCAAAATACCCAAGATGCTGGCCAGCGCGCCACCAGGGGAGGGCTGACGTAAAATGAAAAATGCCTGTGTGGAACCAAGAAACAAGCAGTCCTCTAGTCACCACCTCTGTTATTCAAAAACTTGCACCAGGCAAACCCTGGTACAGCCGGGAGCATCTGCTCACCAGTGTGAAATCAGCTGGATTTTATTACAGTTGGTCTTCTGCCGTCTTTTACATTTCAAAATCAAGGAAACATTTCGGCCTCATCTCTGGGAATGGATGTGAGTCATTTCTCACCTAAGACATTGGGGCACATTTTCAGGGGTCCAAGTCAGGACCTTACTCAATGGTGTGGTCACACTTCTGCATGAATTTTAGATAAGACAAGTGCCCACTGATCACTTCCCCAAGAATAGCTCCGTAAGCATTCCTCTAACATTCTATCTCAGTAACATACAGTACATGCACTTTGATCATAATAAAATGGTCTCAGTGCTCATCCTACCAAACCTTGCTTTCTCAGAACAGTGGAGACAAAGTGGACAGGCAACCTCTGTCCCCACGGGCTCTAGTGCTCTTCTGCCCTAGCGTTTTTCCGCTTGCACTCTGAGGAATTCTAGCAACAGCAGTCTTACAGGAGCAGACGGCCAGGCCTTACTTCAGTGCCACTGGGTGAATTAGAAACACCTCCTTTCTGTTAGTAGCTGGACACAAAAACAATTTGAAAAAGAACAAGGTTGAGGGACTCACTTACTGTAAATCTACAGTAGCCAAGACAGCATAGAACTGGCGTAAGGACAAACATACAGAAAACAGAGGAATAGAATTGACAGTCCATAAACAAATCCTCATATTTACAGTCAAACGAATTTTTCACAGGGTGCCAAAACAATGAAATAGAGGTATGCTCAGTCTTTTCAACAAATGGTACTGGAACAAGTGGGTATCTACAGCAATAAAATCAGTTTGGACCCAGACCTCACAGCATATGCAAAAATTTACTCAAATGATCAAAGACCTAAACACAAGAGCTGAAACTGTAACTCTTGGGGAATAATTTTAAAAACTAGAAAACACAGGCATAAATCTTCATAAGCCTGAGCTAGGCAGTGGTTTCTTAAGTATGACACAAAAAGCACAAAGAACTAAAGGGGAAATAAACATGAAATTTTATAAATTGGACTTGGTCAAAATTTAAAACTTCAAAAGAGTTAAGCCAGCCAAAAGAATGCCAAGAAAAAAATATGTGTAGATGTTATAGCTAATAAGGGATTAACATGCAGAACATATTAATGGAAAGAAATAGACAAATACAACTCAATGCTAAAGAAACAAACTAATTTTTAAATGGGTGAGAGGTTGGAGGGAGGGGAATGAAAAGTTATTGCTTAATGGGTACAGAGTTTCAGTTGGGGTGATGAAAGTTTTGGAAATAGGTAGTGGTGATAGTTAAAGAACATTGTGAATACAATGACTGCCATCGAATCACACAGTTAAACTGGCAACTATACTGCTGGACACCACTCTTTTGTTAGTTGCTCTTGAGTCCATCCCAGGGCCTAGCAACCCGATATGCAGAACTGCTCCACAGCGTTTCGGGAGCTGCGCCCTTCGGGAAGCAGTTCACCAGGCCTGCCTTCTGAGGCACACTGGGGCGGGTGTGAACCAGAAGCCTCCAGCTAGTTGAGCACTTAACCACCTGCAACATCTAGGTCACCGCATATAATCCTGATTTTATGTGTGTGTGTGTGTGTGTGTTAATGACCAAAGCATTTAAATAGATCATTTAATAGATATACAGACGATTAAAACACACACATACACACCACTGTCATCAAGTTGAAGCCATTCGCCTCTGAGAAACCCTTCTAGGACAAAGTAAAGCAGCTCCTTAGAGATTCTGGGACTGTAAATATTTACTGGTGCAAACAGTCTCATCTTTCTCCCACAGAGTGGCTGGTGGGCTTGAACCACTGGTTAGCAGCCCAATGTTTAGCCCACTGTGTCACCAGGGATCCTTAACTGGCCAAGAAGCCCGTGAACATATGTTCAACATTATTAGCCATTAGGGAAATTCAAATCAAAACCACAATGAGCCACTTCTGCACACCCACTAAAATAGCTGAAGTTAAAAGCAAAACAATACAAGTACCAGCAAGGATGGGGAGAAATCAGAACCCCTAGACTGCCAGTAAGAAGGCAAAATAGTCCCACCACTGTAGAAAACAACTTGACCAGATTCTATCATGTAATCTCTGGCATTCTTTTTGTCACTAAGGCAATATTTTTCAACTACTAATCTTTCTTGGTTGTTTCTAACTTTCACATTACAATCACTAGTAATTATTGATTCATCTTGATTGCATATTTGATCCATTTCAGACTGTAAAACCTGGTAAAAAAAATCTTCAATAGCTTTGTCTCTGCACTAGTGGTTGATATGTAACTTTAAATAAAAGTTGTACCAACTGTCTTCCTTATAGGTACATAAATATTATCCTATTAATGATAATATTATGCATCAGGAGAGATCTTCTACTATTCTTTTAGACAACTATTATGATGTCATTCCTCTTTGTCATTTCCAGCATAGATCATGTTGTCCGATTCCTATTGGTCTGCACCAGTGCACTTTAGCTCATTAGTGCCTATGATATTGTTCCATTTCATTCCCGATAACTTTCAATTTTCCTAGATGCCTACGTTATACATTCCGCATTCCAATTATCACTCGATGTTTGCAGCTGTTTCTTCTTATTTTGAGTCATGTCACATGAGCAAAGGAAAGTGCTGAGGGCTTTACTCCACCCGTGTGATTCAACTTTGAGGAAGCAGCTCTTCTCTGGTTCTACTTTGAATATCTTCAAGTGTGAGAGGCTCAACTTCCAGCACTGTATCAGACAATGTTTTGCTGCAATTCACAAAAGTTTTCACTGCCCCCCTCCCACCTTTGTTTTTCAGAAGTAGATGCTAGGTACCATGTATACTTGAGTATACGCTGACCCGAATATCAGCAGACACACCTAATTTTACCACAAACGCTGCATTAAAAAATGTGAAGGTGAAGGGAGATGTCAGACAGTATAAGACATGACAAAATAATAATAATTTATAAATTATCAAGGGTTCATGAGGGAAGGGGGCAAGGAGTGGAAAAATGAGAAGCTGATAGCAAGGGCTCAAGTAGAAAGAGTTTTGAAAATTATGGCAACAAATGTACAAATATGCTTGACACAATGGGTGTATGTATGGATTGTGATAAAAGTTGGACAAGCCCCAATAAAATGATTTACAAAAGAAAAAAAAGAATGAAACTGCTAGATAACATGAAAAATAAAAACATGCTGAAAAATTCAGCCAATACACAAGTATATACGGTAATCTTTCCTCAGCTGTCTTAGTCTAGAAGCTCTGTTGAATCCTACCATGGGTAACCCTGCCAGTATTTGAAACACTGGTGACAGAGTTTCCAACATCCCAGTAACATGCAAGTCACCACAGTATGAGAGACGTTTCAGAGTTACCACATGACCTCACAATTCCACTACTAAGTATATATCCAAGAAAATTTAAAAGCTATGTTCACATAAAAGCTTGTACAGGAAAATTCCTAATAGATAAAATGGGAAACCCTCAGGAACAGTAGTGGGAGGAGCAATATCATGAGAATAAGGGGTTTAGGATGGGTGGGGGGAACCCATCACAAGGTTAGCTATATAGCCAACGGCCAGGGGGACGAATAATAAAAATGTGAGTGAAGGGAGACAATGGACAGTGTAAGACATGAAACCACAATAATAATATATTATTATCAATATATTATATCAAGGACTCACAAGGGTGGAGCAGGGTGGAAGGGAAGGTAAAAAAATAGGAACTGATGCCAAGGGCTCAGGTAGAAAGAAAATGCTTCGGAAATGTTTCTGGCAACACATGTACAAGTGTGCTTAATAAAACTGAATGATGGATTGTTATAAGAGTTGTAAGAGCTCCCCAATAAAATGATTAATAGATAAAATGGGGAAATAATGCAAATGTCATCAGTTAATGAACAAACAAAATGTGCTATCCTCACACAAATGTAAAAACACAAAAGATCACTTATTGTTTGATTCTATTTATATGAATGTCCAAAATAAACTAATTCAGAGTAAGAATTTTGTGGGGCTAAGGGGAGGAATTAGGGAATAACTGGGAATGGGTAGAGACTTGCGTTCTGGGGAAATAAAAATGCTTTAGAATAGATCAGCGGTTCTCAACCTGTGGTTCCGACCCCTTTGGGGTTCAAACGACCTTCTCAGAGGGGTCGCCCGATTCCTAACAGTAGCAAAATTAGTTATGAAGTAGCAACAAAAATAATTTTATGGTAGGTGGGGACCACCACAACATGAGGAACCGTATTAAAAGGTCGTAACATTAGGAAGGTTGAGAACCACTGGAATAGAGTGTAATGATAGTTATACAACGCTGTGAACATACTAAAATTCACTGAACTATGTAATTGGAAAGGTGAATTTTATTGTATGTGAATTGCATTCCAATTAGAAATATTCAATTTTGAACCTTGAACACTTTGGAAATTTATTTTTCTTGTTTTTGATAACTAAACTCTGGTTTTTTAAGAGAATGTCTTGATCTTGGGGACTGCACACTGGAATATTTAGGAGTAGAAAAACTTGCAGTCTGCTACCAGTTTCCAAATGGCGTACCTCATGTACATATGTGTGTATATAGAAATATGGCAAAATGAACACAATTGGTGATTCTTGTAACTTTCCAGTAAGTTTGAAATTTATTAAAAAACAAAAAGTAGCAAAAAGGAATGCAACCAATAAATAAGACAATTGCCCCTTTTGAAATATGCTCTTTGATATTGGTTGGTTTCACACGTGTTATGAATTTAGCTATTCTGTAATTTTAAAAGGGCAATAACAAAAAAATAAGGAATTTAGTAGAAGAATAAGAAAGCATTTAGAAGAAAATAGAGCTATTAGAAACTGATAAGCACTTAAATTTCTGTCACAGTATACCATTTAAAGCTTCAACTGACATGACCAAACCTTTACCTTCTGTCTTGGATTCCAGAAAATGCTTGCATGAAAACCTTTTCAATTTTGCATCAGTAAGAAAATACAGCAAATTCATTTATCTAGACTTAATCCCATACCAAAATAATTTTCTTAAAAAAATAGAATTCACTCTTAATCATTAAGGATAAAAAAAATTCTTTCCAGCATTCTGATCAATTATAGTCAATTTGAGAGCAAACAAGGAAATAAAGATTACATTCCAGAAAAGTCTACTCACAGAATCCACGTAAACTGGGTTCAATGGCTTCAGAGACGCTATCAGTGACTGCTTAACAGTCTCCCAGCTGTTGATGCTTTCTATTATTTTGTCAAGTTCAAGTCCTTAGATTTGTAATATTCAAAAGGTTTGTACTAAAACTTATTTTTAATCTGTCTTCATTACAAACTATTAAACACATCAAACTTACCTTGGCAACTTAAAAAGCTGTTTAATTCTGATTCTTATGGTTAATCCCTGAAGGCACGCATGCCTTTCTCTTTTGTTAAGATTGCAAAGTGTTGCAGTTGAGTCAAATCATTAGGATATCACCTTAAAAAGGTAATATACTTTCTACTAGAAAAAGGATCGGTAAAAGAAATACTGTTGTGAACAGAAGTATATATATGGGGGTGTGTGTGTGAGGAGGCAGTTTGAGTAAAATGTACTCATTGACAAAAGGTTGCTAAGCTTCAGTCTAGCAAATAAGAAAAAAGTCATATATATATATATATGTATATATATATAAACTATATTTGCCTCCTGGTTTTGGTAAGCTTGGCCTGGAATAAAGATAAACCAATCATTCACCATAGAAGCAATTGATCTTCATTTACAGGAACTGGGCATTGTCAGTAACTACCCATAGAATAGTATCCAGATGCTAATTTTTACAAAATTATAGAGTGCCACAGTATTGCAAAACCAATATTCCTATACTGGCAAAGGAAGCAAAGCTGTGCCTTGTGTATGACTTAAATTATTTCTTAATCCTTTTAAAAGAAATAATGATAAGGACAGAACTTTTCAAATAAGTTCAATTATAAAATTATCTTTAGACCAGTACTCCAACTATATTCAGTGGCACACTTTTGGTTGCCTTCTTCTCGCCTAAATGGCTGTCACTAGTTTCCATAAGTAGTATAAAATTTTTCCAGCAAGGTCAACTGTGGATTATATGGTAGTTTGAGATAGGCATTTCTTAAACAACTAATTGAATTCATTGGTACAATGCTTCACAAGAGTCAGCAAGGACAAGCTAGCAGGTAAAATAACTAGACTGGCAGGAAAAAACTAGAATGCGATTTAGATTACCTACTTCCTAGTCCTGACTGCTAAAAAGAAGCTGTGTGATCCTGGGAACATCACTTAACTCAATGGTTCGATGAGACTTCATCACCGTGGGCCTGACATGAAGTTTCCAATTTGATATTTCATCAAGTATGGACATTTAGAAAATTCATTTTGTAAAAGTAGGTAGGGTATTATTTCAAAAATATAAAAAGTAAAGAAAATTGCTTTTATGAGAAACCCTTGATCTTGTCCTTACTTTTAACATTCCACTTTGGAATTCTAACACTTTCAATAGGGGCTGTTAGAATTTATCAGATAAACAGCATCTGGTAACCAAAAATGTTGCCTGTTTTTAATCTGAAGACGCAAATAGCACGGGTTCTTGATTCAGTACTGAATGCAAATCCTCACTTTACCACTTACTAGCTGTGTTGTCTCCTTCAACTCTTTACTTCACTTCTCTGAGCCAATATTTATTCATCTATAAAAATGTAGATAATACCTACCTCAAAAGGGTGTTGAAACGATTAAATAAAATAACGAAAGTATCTAGTACGGTACTGGCATATAATAAGCACTCAATTAGGTAGCAGTTACCTAAAAAATGAGATGAAATAGGATTATCACCAAGATTCTATGGCTCTACAGACAAGTATCAGAAGGGAGTAATGTGATTAATAAAGTGCAAAAAGAGATATACTGAAAAGAATCTAAAGGGGAAAAAATTGGTGGACTCCTATTTTTAATTGCCAATTCAAGACCAACACGTTTTAAGAAGTGATTTGCTTTATTTTAAACCATTTTTAAATGTCTCTTTTGTACCAAGGAATCAGAGGCTCTGGTGACATAGTGGGTTGGTTACCCACGGGGCTGCTAAGTAGTTCAAAACCACCAGTCACTCTGCAGGAGAAAGATGAGGCTTTCTACTCCTGTAAAGATTTGGTCTGGGAAACCCACAGGGGGCAATTCTACTCTGTCTTGCAGGGTCACTGAGTCAGAAACAATGCGATGGCAGTGTTTGATTTTTACCACAGAATTAAAAGGACAGATTGCTTTTCAGAAGTTAACTAGTCCTATCGTCACCCTACCCCCAATAAGCTCAGAGAAGAATGTGCTTAAACTCACCACCTTGTTTCATTCTAACATAGTTAACCATTGTTTTTTTAAGTCGAAATCTTTCTCAAATTAACTGCTGTTAAAAAACTTACATGAGTAATGTTACCTTTTGTGTAAGAATAAAAAAATATCTATATAACATTAAAAACCTGCAGGACAGATCAGGTGGGGGCAGAGAGTTACTAGGTAAAGATCAAGACATTTTTATAGTCTCTCTTTATATTACCTTGACTTAGGAACCATGTGATTATAATCACCTGTTAAAAATACTACCTAAGTGAAATAACTTATACTTCAAGTTTGACAATAAGGTTTTCTTCCACTCATACCTAAAAAATTCTGCATTGACCCACCATTCATATAAGCACACCCACTGCCACCTCATTCTATATGTTAAGCCCTGAGGCTTTAAAGAATTAATTATTGTAAGGTGGATACTCATGCAGTATATATAACAAATTGCTACAGTAATAATGTGAAATCTTTTTCCTTCAATAAACATTTCAAATGTCTCCAAAATTTGCCCACTAGAACACAAAGTTATTCTTTGCTTTCCTTCTTTATTTCTTTATGCTTGCTTTAATCTCTACTGAGAATAAAGCCCTTTCTACCTTGAACAAATTGAAAATCACTGGTGATTCTTTAAAAATTCCTTTTCAGAGACAATAAAAGAATATCTTAGATGTAGGAAAATATTTTCAGTGAAAGCTCCAAAAAATTAAACATTTACTACAGAAAATTTATAGAAGTGCATTAGTGTTATGTTAAAGTTTTCAGCATCTTCTTTCTATTTCTCCCTGGTTCGGCTTGAGTAAAAGCCCTGAAATGCTATTAAAAGCAGTGACTCACCTTGTTTACCTGAAGTTTGAATACAGGGTATTCATGACAAAATTGCCATCCTTGATGACAAGAGCGGCCTCTAGACCAGTGGATCTCAAATCAAGGGTGATTCGGCAATGCCTGAAGACATTTTTGCTTGTCACAACTGGGTGGGTGCTACTGGCATCTAGTGGGTAGAGGCCAGGGATGCTGCTAATGCACAGAGGAATACCTCACAACAAAGAATTATCTGGCACAAAATGTCTATACGATTGCATCTTAAAGATAGTGCAGATTTGGTTCCAGACCAATGCAGTAAACAAACGTGGCAACAAAGCACAGCACATGAATTTTTTGGGTGCCTCCTAGATATAAAAGTTATGCAAATACTATGCGGGACTCCCTTAAACAAGTCTTGGAGGCATAGTAGGGCTGTGCACTGGGTTGCTGCGAGGTCAGCAGTTCGAAACGATCAGACCACTCCTCAGGAGACAGATGGGGGCTTACTACTTCCAGAGACTTACAGTCTCAGAAACCAACAGGATGAGTTCAAATCAACCCCACAGGGTCGCTATGAGTCAGAACTGACAGAGTAGCAGTGAATTTGATTTGCTGGCTCAGTAGATTAAGCGTAGTGATGCAAACACACCAGCCACTTTGATAAGACTATATGCTCCTACAAGGATTTACAGTCTTGGAAAACCATAAGGTGTAGCTCTACTCTGTCCCATATGGTCACTAGGAATCAGAATAGGGTCTATGGCATTGCGTGGGGAGTCTATGAAACATTATGTAAAAGTTGGAATATCGTGAGAATTGCCAAAATGCGAGAAAATGCATGAAGTGAGCACATGCTGTTGGAAAAATGGCCCCAATACTTGCCTGAAGCAGGGTTGCCACCACCTTTCAATTTGTTTTTCGCTTTTTAAAAAAAGCAGTATCTGTGAAGTTTAATAAAACTAGGTATGCCTGTCATGTTGTAGTTGAGACTACACTACTTTTATCATTTTAAAAGGAGAATGCCACACATATATACATGAGAAGGGCTTCAAAAGGTTCATGGAAAATGGAATTGAAAGATAATGGATACTATACTTTGTACAGTATATGAGTACATTCCTGATAGAAAAATGAAAAATCATACACTTGGGCAAACTTCTGTCTCTGGAGATTTCCTGCTCTTTTGACTTGCTTTTTAAAAAACTATCATTCTAAAATTAACTTTGAAAATTGCGTCTATAGAATTTTCAACCTGACCTTTCTTCTAAACAACAGGCACATTCCGATAAGATCCAATGCCAATTCTGCATCTTCTATCCAAGGTCTTAGAAAGCTAAAGAACTTGTTCAGTATGCCTGGAGAAATACAAAATAATTATTTAAACTCCAATGTTTCCTTAAACTAGCATTATTCTAATATAAAAAATATTTATAAAAAGACTCAAGTTATTTCCTCCAACTAAAAGGTCTTTTAACTTGGCCAGCATGGAAAAAACAGCTTGTTTTGTTCTCAGCTCTGATAAAGAACAGAAAAGAGGTCCTGAAGAGTATCTATGTCTCTGGGCACCAAAAGTATAAAACTTTAACTAATTCCACACCAAGTACAGTAGGCCTCCACATTCCTTACTCACTTCTCACCTACTCCGGGCCCCACTGGGTTTGAAACAAAGCAAACTTCACACCAAATTCCCAAACACCACACAAACTCATTCTCTCTCTGAGGTCTAGGTGCTTGACTCAAAACTGTTTTTTGAAAATGAAAGTGAATATTTTAGTGGTATTCATTAAATGCCAGTTAAGTGTTTGTTTGTGTTTTGTTGTTTGAGGAATATGTATCTCTTTACACTGGAACTTCCAAGGCAAAAACATAAGCAAAAAGACAGCTCATTTTGTCAGAAAGAACACAGAAAAGCCAAGGAATTTACTTATGCAAAATAGGCCATGTCACTCACCAAGGCAAAACCATAATTTAACACACACTGCATAGCACAGAATAGGCACCCCAAGAATTTCTTCTCTGTGTGATGTGGAAGATAAGGAACATCACATTTTCCTTTTCCTGCAGGTCAAGAAAGAATCTGTATACACATATACCAGACTAAAGTCCACCGGAACACTAGAAACTTCTACTCCCCAAATGAAGTCTATATAGACACACTAAACATCTTTGTTGTCTCTTAAGCAAAGAAAGCACATAACAAGAGAATAAGAGTTCTACCTACCACCAACCACAACCAAATGGGTATAAACCAGAAAAAAAACAAACCCAAACTTGCTGCCATCCAGTTGATTCTGACTCAGAGTGACCCTGCAGGACAGAGCAGAACTGCCCCATAAGGTTTCCAAGGCTGTCAACTTTAGGAAAGCAGACCGTCACATCTTTCTCCCACAGGGTAGTGGCTAGCTGGTGAGCACCAACTACTAACCTTTCACTAAACCATCCTCCATAGTACCACCAGGGTTCTGTCAGGAACCACATCTACAATAAGCTTCAAACTTGAAATAGTTACATAATAAAACCATTTCATATTTCATCACACACACACACAAACATGCATGTGTGTTTTGCTGTGAACAAGCCGCAAAGAAATGACTGGGCTTCAAAGGCTCACTTGCCAGTTCTAAGACAGGTGCCCAGAGTTAGGGTTAGGACTTGGGAGGCTCACTAGCAATCTACCTCTGAGGAAATTTCAGAATACTACTCATGTCAAAGTAAATAAGCCATCTTTCATCTCACCCATGACAATTAAGCAAAATAGCCCAGCAAGTCAAGGGCACTCACAATCACATTTAGACCAAAGCGGATCTTTTCAGTCTCCTGCATAAATTTCAAAGATAAATAGATGGTCAGCTTTAGAGTCTAAAGCTTCACGACATTTCCTAACTAAAAAGGACATGTGTTCTGGGTTCTTATCGCATCAGTTTTCATTGAAAGGTTAAAAGAAGCCATACACAAGCTCAGAGTGGAAGTGCTTCAGACTCTCCCCTATAACTCCCAAGTCTGTATCCCAACTTGGCTTGGAAGTTATTTGCTTTAGAATAAAATTCAGAGATGTGGACATTCAACTTACAGTTCACGCTTGTTTTTTCCAAAGCGCAATGTTGGGGCCAAGAACCCCCTGTTCCTGACCTGGGATGGTAAAACAGTGCATTAACTGTTTTCTGCAACCCACAAATGGAGATTCCCCTTATTCCTGTCACATCCATGCACCAGGATAAGAATGCACACAGAGACTTTCCTGTACTTTAACACCAAGGCTGGATTTTGAACCGAGTGGTCACAAGGGGTGAACCAGGCATCTTAGAAACAAAATAGGACAAAATGCTGGCAACACTCAGAACAATAATCATTACAAGATAGTACTAGTCGGTGGAGCCACAGCCAAGAAGGGGTAAAGCACATGGCGGGGAGGATATCCTTTTCCCTAGAGCCCAAAAGATGAGGCCTGCCATTGTGGCTTGTTAAGATCTAAAAAGGCCGGTGTACACGTGAAGAACTAAAAGAAATAAGCGCCTGATAATCAATTTCCCTCACTGCACAAGATACGGTGCCCCCACCTGCTCCAAACCTTAAACACACACACACACACACACACACACACACACACACACACACACACACACACTTCAGGAGTCTGAGTTTCGGAATCCCCTCCAGCTCGTCTGAAGCTCAGAGCCGCAGTGGCACTTTCTAACTCCACAAAAGGTCTCTGGAGCAAGAGTCACGTGATTTTCTAGGGTAAAAGCTAACTTAGCACTCACCTGGCTTCAACCAAGAACCTCCTTAACATACAAGAAAGACAAGTGGGGAATATTTAAAGCAGGAGGCAAGTCAATGCCCATGCCCTCAACTTGGGGGAAAGGCGTGCGGTGGGAATGCAGGGAGCTCGCCCTCCCTCCCCCCGTCCCTCCCTCTCTTGCTGGGTCCCCTTCCCTTATTCTTTCTCTCAGTACCAAGGGCAGGGACTCGGCAAGACCCCGCCCCCCGGCCCCCCCCCCCCAATCTCTCAGGCGGGTGGGCGGGAGGCAGCCTGCAGAGTCCCGGTTCCCGCGCGAAGCTCGGAGACCCAGGGGCTGCCTATTGTGGGTCTCCGGATGGTGACGCGAGCCCGTCCTGCCCGAGCCCCGCGGCGGAGAGGGGGCCGAGGGCGCACTAGGCCCGCACCGCTGCCGCCGCCGCCGCGGAGCCGCCCGCTGTCACGGCGCGACTCCGCCCGGGAAGCAGGCGGGCGGCCTGGGCCCGGCGCCGGCCGAGGCGAACCCCTGCCTCACGCGGTGTGGGCGGCGGGGGTCCAGGAGCCGTACCTCGGACACCTCGTCCTCGTCGCTGCCAGAGGCACCACCTCCACCCCCGGTCCTCAGCACTGCAGCCGCCAACTTGAAATCCAGCGCCGCGTCCCCTGCGCCCGCGCCGCCGCCGACTCCCGGCGCGGGCCCGGCCTCCCCAAAGAGTCTCACGGTGCGGAGCCCCAGCCCGACCCCTCCCGGCGGAGGCGGCTCCGAGGCCCCAGCCGGGGCGGATCGCGGAGTCACCGAGTCCAGGTCCTCCTCAAAGGAGGTGCCGCCGCCTCCGCCGTCGGTCAGCATGGCTAGCACGCGGAGCCGAGACACCGCCGAGTCACTTGCGGCCGCCGCTGCCGCGGATCCCGGGAGCGAGAAGAGCAGCAGGAGGAAGAAGCTTCTCCTCCCCACCACCCCCCCGTCCCAGCAGCGCCACTAACTTCTCACTGCCTAACCTGCTGCTTCCCGCCCCCCCACTCGCCACTGGCTGTGGCGCCTGGGCGGCTGCAGATCATTGGCCAAGGTGACCCGTCGCTCAGGCTCTCCGTCACGCGCTGCGCGCTGGCGCCGGGCCCCCAAGCTGAGTTGGCCCGTGCAGGCCGAGGCGGTTGCGAGCGCCCGCCTCCTGCGCCCCACTCGCCGGCTTCCGGTCTGTTTCTCCGTCGATTGGTCAACCTCGGTGACTATCGCGGCACGACCTGACAGTGGATTAGTTGGCCTTGTGGTCAGTCATAGTGACCCTTAACAATGGGAGGTTTCATTGGCGCCGTAAGGCGTCGGTCACTTTGTCACGGGACGTCGCGTGGAGCAATTGGCCGGGAAGGGTCCCGTTTGTCCCGCCCACATCTGAGGTGACGGGAAAGGGCTGGGGAATTTCCACTGCTGATTTAAATGACGGGTGACGTGACGACGCGCAAGAAATGGCACAGTGTGCAGTGGGAGCCCCTCTGCCCTTGGGCGAGCTTTCGCTGCAAGGATGTCAGCGCCGCCGCGCTCCCGCAGCTCCCACCTGTCGCTCCCCGCCGGGCGCCCGGACTATGGCTGGAGAGTTCCTGCGCGCCGATTGGAGGCGAGCCGCGCTCCGTCTCTGCCAGGCCCCACCTTCCTGCCATGCCCTGATTGGAGAAGCCTGGCGTCAGTCACAGCTTGCAGTCCCACCTCTGGGACAGGTGAGGCTGCGGAACCCCTGGGCCTCGGGCTGTTTGGGCAGGAGGCGGGCGCAGGGAGCTGCCGGGGGACGCGATTGAACGAGGCGCAGGACTGGTCCTGCTTGGCGCCTTGCTGCCTTTCCGCGCCGAGCCGAGCGCGCGGGCAGAGGGGGCGCGGGGCGCTGCTGGGCTCGGCCGCCCCGCGCGCGGGGACGTGGCTGGGCGCGGCGCGCAGGCCCCGCGAGGCGCCTTCCCTCGCGGGTGGACGGCGGCGGGCCTCCGGGCTGGACAGCGCCGCCCTCAGTACCGGGAACTGTCCCGAGGAGCCGAGGGCGAAGGCGGCCCGCTGCGCTCGGAAGCGGACCTCGGGCCCGGACGCCACTGTGGTTTAGAGGCCGTGCTCGAGAGCAGCTTCGAGTTCTGCTGCCGCCACTTCCTCGCTTTCTGATCTCGGGGTGTTTGGTTAAGTTCCTTCATCTGTCAAATGAGGGTAAAATGAGTTCCTTCCTCTCTGGGCTGTTCGAAATACATTGGATGATGAAATAAGGCGCTTAGCAAAGGTTTAGTAAAGGCTCGATTTTGTTACTGCTCGCTCGCTCTCCCCCTTTTCTCTTTCCCCCCTCCCCCCTCTCCCTCCATGCCTCTCTTCCCCTCCTCCACTATGGATCATCTCTGTACCTCCCTCCCTCCCTCACTGCACTGCCATAGACTTATAGCTAGTCTGTAGGATAGAAACTCTGGGTTTCTTGGTCTTTATGAGAGTACATAGCCTCATCTTTCTCTCAAGGAGCCGCTGGTAGTTTTGAACTACTGACCTTGATGCCATAGACTCACAGGAAGTCTATAGGATAGGGTAGAACTTTCCCTTTGAGTTTCTCGGTCTTTATGAGAGCACACAGCCTCATCTTTCGTTCACTAGCGTCTGTTTTGAACTTCTGACCTTGATATTAGCAACCCAATCCATAATCCAGCACCCACCAGGGCTCCTCTCCCGCCCTTTGTCAATAAAGGAGGTATATACCTCCTTTTTCAGTAAAGAGGGTTTTTTTTTAATTGTCCATGCTCCAATTAATCCTGTGATCAAAGAGGACGAAACAAAATTTGGTCAAGTTCTTATGGCAAAGGTTTTCTGACCCAGAAAATAACCATAATGCTAGCATAAATTTGGCTAAAAATAAAAAATTTAGCCTCGTCTGTCTCAAAACTGTAACATAGGGCTTTGTATATTGGATTAGGCAGTCTTTTTATAGAAAGAATGTAGTATTTATAACAGGACTTTTAAAAATGGATTCAGCCATGACTGATTCAAGGGTGTTTTGAGGCATAGGGAGATTTCTTTGGCTTTATATTTGATCGTTTTGCATTTCACATGCCAGAAGGATGGTGTTTTCTCTCTTTCTTTTTCTTTTTTTTTATGATAGTCTTTTCTGTAAACTTAAAACATGTTTGTTAATCTCTTTGGATAATAAATGAGTTGTATAAACTATAAGAAAAAATGTTAAAGTCTTGTACCCGTTATGGAAAACAATGTAGATATAAATGCCATACTCCTTGACTTTAATTACAATCTGTGGCACTTAAGCTCATTTCCTCAGTGTTGTTTAATTTTTCAATGTATATGTGTCTAGGTCACAACCCAAACTAATAGCACCAACAAAGAAAACCAGCTCTGCCCAGCCTACTTCAAAGCTGGATTATCCAGAATTAGTATGGATACATCCTTAAGCAAAAACAGGTATTGACTAGTGTAACATTACAAAGGCACTATTTGTCATTCCTACCATGATCCAAAAATAATTTCTGATGCAATTCTCCAAATAAACTCATTAAATAAACAAATACAACAAATCTCAAGAACAGAGAAAAAGGAAATCTGGTATACACACTCCATCCTCCCACCCTACCCCCCTGCATATTTGAGAAGGAAAAATGCATTTTTACTCATTACCCAGCAACCAATGCTGAATAGCCAGAAAAACAATTGAGCAATCTTGTTTCACCTAGTTCTTTATCTGGAACACTTGTCAGTAGTTTGACATTCAGGATAGGACTTTAGAGAGACCCCATCTCTTGGATTTCACTGACTGTTACATTGTGTCATATGATTTAATATCTTCCATGTATGCCAAATTCCAGTTTCCTGCACTTCTGAAACCCTCATGTATTTGATGCATGTATAAAATCACACTAAATCTGATCAATATACACTATTGATAAATGTTAATGTGCTTTACTGGTTGACCTTTTATTATAAAGTCAGCCTGTAAACAGCATTGTATCTTAAAATTATGTCCCCTCGGAAGAGGGGGGAAAGGGAGACAGTGGTTGGTGTAAGATATGAAAATAATAATTTATCAGGGGCCACAAGCAGGGGGAGGGAGGAAACAAAGGAGCTGATACCAAGGGATCAAATAGAAAGTAAACGTTTAGAAAATGATGCTGAGAATGATGAGGGCATTGAGTACACAAATGTGCTTTACACAATTGATGTGTGTATGGATTGTGATAAGAGTTGTATGAGCCCCTAATAAAACGATTTTAAAAAATGGCAAAAAAAGAATAACACTAAACTATTGACATTGAACATAATATGTCACTGAGGATTCTTTGGATGATGTTAGGTTTCAATTCATTATTCTAAGGCTAACCGATGAGAATCATTCAAATTAAATGCTATACCTTGTTTTTAATGAGAAAAAAATGTAATGATGCCAATATATGTACAAATATGCTTGATACAATTATATATGGATGGTTGTAAGAGCCCCAATAAATGATCTTTCAATTTTAAAAAAATTATACTGCTAAAAGAAAAATAGTATGCTGATTTTCCCATGCTGAGTAAGTAATAGAGAGCAAAGTCCCGTTAAAAATATATTTGCTAAAAATGAGCATTAGAAGAAAACGTACCTTGGCACAGGAAGCCAGTGGGAATATTATTAGAGTATATTTGTGATGTTTTAAGGCACTCTCCTTCTGACCCTCTTAGACAGGAGAGGAAATCAGAGACTGAAAAGGAGAGAGAGCTTTATTAGACCAAGGATTTTTAAAACTTCTCAGATAGTGAGGCATAAGAAATAGAGAATGGCAAATCTCAGCTACATGGAGTAGCTCTGGTGACGGAGTGGTTACACATTCCATTGCAATCCTGAAGGTCAGCAATTCAAAGCCACCAGCCACTCCAGGGCTTTCTACTCCCCAAAACAGTTACAGTCTTGCAATCTCACGGGCAGTTCTGCCCTGTCCTATAGGGTCATTAAGAGTTGGCATCAAATCAATTGCAGTGACTGAGTACCTTCACAATGCAACCTACACTTTCTCAAGCCTTAATTTATGTAGGCCAATTGATCTCATTTCAACCCAAGTCTTACTGGTGCAGTGGGACGGCATTGAACTGCTAACCACATACGTGGAGGTAGCAGCGACTCCTGCAGAACTGTCCCTGATCAGAAACCTGTATGCAGCGGTTCTCAACCTGTGGGTCGCAACCCCTTTGAGGGTAGAACGACCCTTTCACAGGGGTCACCAGATTCATAGCAGTAGAAAATTACAATGAAAGTAATCTTATGATTGGGGAGTGTCACAACAACATGAGGAACTGTATTAACAGGAGATGTAAACCAACAAATATGGAGTGCTTGGATGTATCATTTCATCTTTAAAACTATTAAAAAGATTTTAGGCACTCTGTTGGTGTAGTGGAGTAAATGTCGCACTGCTAACCACAAAGTCAGTAGTTCAAACCCATCAACTGCTCCTCTCTGTGCCAGCTACATGAGGCTTTCTGTTCCCATAAAGATTTTACAGTCTCTGAAACCCACAAGGACAGCCCTGCTCTGTCCTATTGGGTCACTGTGAATCAGAATCAGCTTCATGGCAGTGATTAAGATTTTACCCATTGTACAAATAAGGAGTTGAAACTTAAGAAAAAACAAAATATTATAAGATTATAAGACCAGTGACAAATATGGATTGTGTCCTGCTTGATCTCGTTTACTACAGTCGATTCTTACTTCATTCCCTAGTACAAAAAAGGCCAATACTGACTCAGCAATCCTAAAGGACATGGTAGAACTGCCTTTTATAATTCTCTATGAGGGTCGAAAACTCCGTCTTTTCTCTCACAGAGCGGCTAACGGTTTCAAACTGCTGCCCTTTCAGATCACAGCCCAACGAGTAGCCACTAACTACACCACCAGAGCTCCTGTTCCTAAGACATGGAAACTTTTTATATTTTAATTCTATTTTCCATGAACTTTTTGGTCATCACATATATCCCATTGGTACTCTCAAAGACAAAAAGGAACTTCATCGATCAGACAAATAACCCTCTAGCCTTGAGATCCTTCTTATAAACCTCCTAATTAGCAGCACTCCAAGCAGACTTATCCCTGACTGCCACCAAATATTTTTCTTATAACATTTGGAAACATTTCATTTAAAATGTTGTTTCCTAGCATCTCTATATTGTTAGTCTTGTAGGCCAATACAATTTACCCAATCCAAACTGAATAGTTAGTGCATTCATTCATATGGTTCAAATTTCAAAAAGAATAAACATATACAATGAAAAGTCATTTAACTTTAGCTACTAGACACCAGTTCCCCTCCCCTGAGTCAAAACAAGTTACTAGCTTTTAAAGTGTACTTCAACAGATTTTCATTTTAGATTTTCAAGTTTTATTTTTTTTGTTCATTTTATTGGGGGCTCGTACAACGCTTATCGCAATACATACATATATCCATTGTGTCAAGCACATTTGTACATTTGTTGCCATCATCATTCTCAAACATTTTCTTTCTACTTAAGCCCTTGGAGTCAGCTCCTCATTTTTGCCTTCAACATTATGAACAATTTCCTGTAAGTCGATTTCTTTGTTTTTCTTATCTTAAATGGCAACATCATCTTCAGTTACGCACCTTTTTTAAACCATTCATTCTCTTCTTTCCCCTCTAGCTACTCCATCCTTATAGAAAGCGCATTGCCATTCTTTTTTTTCTGCTTCAGGTGATGGTGTATGCCATAATTTATTTAGCCAGTCTTAGAATGTTGGACATTTACATTTTCCTTTTCCTTGATATCAGCCATGCTACAATGTTATCATAACCTACTCTGTCTTCCAGAAAGTTCTGGGGACATGTAGTTTAATTGCAAACCCATCACATTTGTAACTAAACTCAGGGCTATCATTTGTTTAAGCTACAGTTGAATACACTTTCAAAATGTCTAGGTGCAGCACCATGCAGTGGTTCATTCTGTTGTGCCTAGGGTCACTTTGGGTGAAATCGCCTGGGTGGCACCTAACAAGTCTCCCTACAATTGCTTTATTTCAGCCCATGGCTTGGCAAACTGAATCTCCAGCTATATGTGGTTCTGAAGTAAAACTTTAAAAATTATAAAAGATATTATTCAGATAATGTTGATTTCATTTGCTTGTAAAAATATATTTCTTGAATAATTTTGAAATTGTTGTGAGGGACAGGATTGACTCTTCATCTCAAAAGTTTGTCTGCCCCTGGTCTAGCCCATTATTCATACTAAGAAAATTATTCAGAAAGCTTTCTAGAATTTAGTCTTTTACTAAAAGGTGTGTGTGTATGTGTGTGTGCGTGTGTATGTGCGTGTGTGTGTGTGTGTGTGTGATTGCCTCCTGTGTTAGTTCTAGTAGACTAGAGAAACAAATTCTTAGATACACATATGTGTATAAGAAAGAGGTTTAAAAAAAAAAGGTTTATATACAAGAGCAGTTGCATACTGAGGAAACATCCCAGCCCAGTCCAGATCAAATCCATAAGTCCAATATTAGCCCATATGTCTGATATCAATCTAGAAAGTCCTTTTCTGACTCAGGAAACACATGCAATGATGCTGATTGCAGAAAGATTATAGTCCAGTGGGTTGGAAGTCCTGTGGACCCAGTGGTGTTATATGCATCTCAGAGCTGGCAGGGGTCTCCACGTGGCTTCTTCAGCACCCAGGGCTGCATCAGGGTAGGTCCATGTGGCTTCTCCTCAGGGATGTCTTCCAGGGATTCAGCCTTGTCAGTAGTGAATCTTCAAGGGAGTGAGCCGAAAGAGGGTGAAGTGTCTCCTGCCTCCAAGCAGGAAAATCAGGTGTTCCCAGAATTCTTAGGAGAAGGCCATGCCCACATAGAGGCTTCATTGGTTATATCTTGATTGACAGGCCAGACTCCACCCCTTAACTCATAATCCTCTCAAATTGACACCATATTATGTAACTACCACACCTCCTTACTAGAAATTCCATCCTTGTCACCTCCCTAACAAGAATGAGGTTAATAACGCTGCACCTTTTGATTAAATACTTTTAGTGCCTGGAATACATGGAGAAAAATTTTCCCCAAACAATCTACTAGCACCCTGGTGATGTAGTGGTTCCACGTTGAACCCCATAACCACAAGGTAGGCAGTTCAAAATCACCAGCCACGCCTCAGGAAAAAGACAGGGCTTCTTATGCCCATGAAGGATTACATTCTTGGAAACTCCGTTCTACCTTGTCCTGTAGGGTCACTATGAGTCGAAAATGACTCCAAGGCAGTGAATTTTCTTTGGGAATGGATACTAAATACCTGTTGTGGTAGAATTTCTCAGAATCTCAGCAATGACTGGAGGGAAGAATGAACATTTACCATCTTCCATGAGACTCTGCCAGGATTCTTTAATTCTTGAATTTCTATTTAAGAGGCATGTCAAGGAAAATATACTTAGGTTTCTAAGAGGATGCAGGATCTGGTGAAAGGGTCATGAGCTCGGAATAAGAAATACTACAAACTCTGCTCCAGGTGGCTGAGATGCCTCTGTGCAACACTGTGCTCTTAGACTTAGGAGGTTTGTGTATATATTTGACCTTGAGAGGTACAAGTTAGATGTACATCATATCTGGGCATTTCACATCCAAAACCATGACTCCAAATTATATACCATACATTCAACAAAAAGCAAAACAAATACATTTATAGAAAGAGTTGGATAGGTCACGTCTCACACTTCGCAATCAAGATGTTGATTGTAATTGTTTCTGGTAAGGAAGGTATATATAGATTTTTTTTAAATTTTTTTATTTTTGAGTATTTACATTTCCTAGGCTTTTTTTTCTCTCTTTCTTACAAGTTTCCCCACAGTAAAGATATACTTTGGGTATAACAAAAAAAATAACATCATTGCAAATAAGTTTTGACATTTTTTTCATCTGTTTGCCAACATGTATTCAATTCTCAATATGTGTGTGTGCCATTTTCTCAAGTGCTTTAGAGAACATATAAAAGGAGCAAAATAAATCTCCTTTCTATTACCTGTCTGTATGTACGTAAAGACTGAGGGAAAAGTGGTGGTTGTTGCTGGGTGCCTGTGCACTTAGTTCCAACTCACAGCAACCTGTGTGCATCAGAACAGCCCTGTGTGCATCAGAACAGTCCTGTGTGCATCGGAACAGCCCTGTGTGCATCGGAACAGTCCTGTGTGCATCAGAACAGTCCAGTGTGCATCAGAACAGTCCTGTGTTCATCAGAACAGTCCTGTGTGCATCAGAACAGTCCTGTGTGCATCGGAACAAAGCTCTGCCCAGTCCTGCACCCCCAGCACTATTGTTATATGTGTCAGTCCATCTTGTTGAATTGAAGGTCTATAGCATAAACATGGAATAAAAAGGGAACCGTCCTAACAGAAAGACAAATTCAAGAGAACACAAAATAAATTACAGCAGTATTGAGATCTACAATAAGAGTAACGGAAAATAGGCTAAGATAAATTAGAGGAAATTTGGGATTAGTAGCATTTTGAGCTAGTACACTAAGGGAAATAAAAGAGGAACACCATTCCAATAGAAATAGCGAGAAGAAATGAAGTCTTCAAGTCCTGTATTAGAATGGTACAAAGACTAACGGTGCAAAGAAATCAGGAGATTAAAAAGAGATTTAGTTTGAACAAAAATGTTTTATGCAAAGATAATGTTCTACAACTTTAGTTAGCAGTGATGAGGGTCTTAAAAGCTTGCAAGTGGCCATCAAAGATGCAACTATTGGTATCTCTTCACCCAAAGTAAAGGAAACAATCCAAAGGATTAATAAACCACAACCTCCATTTCCTGGAGACCAGAAGAACTGGATGGTGCCTAGCTACCAGGACCTACCACTCTTACCGAGATCTCAGTAGGAATTCCTGGACATAGAGTGTGTGTGTGTGAGGGCAGGGCGGACGGCGGAGTGGGGAGACAGACAAATATGGTTTATACACCAATAGACAAGACTCTGATGACTACAAGGAGGCCTGGGATGGGGGTGAGAACGGGGAGAGGGGAGGGATGGGGGAGGAGTTGAAAAATGGAGGATTTAACAGGATAGTGTTGTTTATCTCATCTTTTAAGATGAACTGTGTAAACATTTATTTACACAAATTTTATGTATTTGTGTTAAATATATATAGTATGTTTCTTCAATTAAAAAAATTCCCTTCAAATTCCTTATCCTTCAAACTTAAATAGTGGTTTCAGTGGCTTGAAAAAAAAAGAGGAGGAAAAGTACAATTAAAATGGATTTGGAGTCTTTAGTGACAAGTCCATTCAAATGAACAGAAAATACATAGAACAAAAAAAATTTTAAAACATTAAAAAACACCAGATTAGTAGAACTCTTAGATTGTGGTCCTGAGATATCCTTCAAGCCTGAAACTGAGCCCACCCCCAGGGATCAACTTGCAACCAAAAGACAAACTTAAAAAGTGAACAGTAACGCCGGGAGAGAATGTGCCTCTCAGTAAAATCAGCCATATGAGACCAAAAGGGCAACATTGGCCCAAAAAGATCGGAAAGGGCCAGAAAGTAGGATGGATGTAATTATAGAACTCAAAGAGGAAGGGGTAAAGTGTTATTAAATTGAGAGGATTGCAATTAGGTCATGAAACAAAGTGTACATAAATTGTGAGTGGAACTCTAAAATTCTCAGTAAAGTTTAACCCAAACTAGAGTGTTTTGTTTTAAGAGGAAATAATTAATGCTGAACTTGGGGCTTCAGATGTGGCTAATAGACTATTGGGGAGCAAGATTACCAAAATAACTGCTAACGGGAGATTATCGCTTTTGTTTTGGCTGCATCCTGTGTGTTGCCTTGGAATAAGGAGATGCTGGAATCTGAGAAACAAGCTCTCTTTCTGTTGCTAATAGTCGAGGGGTGAGGTAATGAGGGTTTGCATTAGGGGAGTGGCTATTAGAATTTAAAAAAGGACAATCATTAAGCAAAAATAATCAGCAGGACTTGCTATCTGACTAAATGTTGAGATCAAAGAAACACAGCAGCATAACAAACGTTATACCAGATAGATTGATACAAACTTTCTACAGCGAAACATGGCATTACTTTGAATCAAGATCTTATGTTTAAAACTTTATTTACACCTATTAGAATGGCTAAATGAAAATTGACAGTACCAATTGCTAGCAAATTACAAAGCAACAAGAACTCTCAGATGATAAGGCCACTTTGGAAGACTGTGACATTTTCTTACAAAGCTAAATATAGTCTTTTCATCCATGCCAGCAATTGTACGCCTACGTATTTACCCAATTTATTGAAAATGTATTTTAGAAACAAGTGGTGGTTCTAAGACTCGAGGCAAACGGAACCACACATGAATACCGTGCCCTAAAGTTGTTTCCAATTGAAACGTGAATGAACAATTCTGAAACTACTGTCTGTGCATGTGTGTGCTGGAATTGAACAAGTAAGGGACTGGCAGGAAGTGAACACCGACTTTTCTTATTGTTGAAGTAGTAGATTATAATTAATCAAGGAGGAGAAGTGGCAGTGGATTAATATAATCCTTGTGGTAATGGGTTATAGTCAGAAACATTGGTGTGAACTTGTACTTAGCTTGCTATAAAAAGATATGTATTGATATTTGTGGTATATATGCATACATTTCCTTCCTCTTGTTAGCTGACCTCTCAGAAGCAATAAGATCCCAATAGCAACATCCACATCTGCACCTAGATATTGGTCTCCTATGAACATAATCAGGAGCCTTGGTGGCACTGTTGAGAAATATTAGACTGTTAACCCCAAATTCAGCAGTTCAAGCCCAGCAGCCACTCCACAGATGAAATGTGGTGTTATCTGCCCCCCTGAAAATTAACAGCCTCCAAAATATAGGGTCACCGTGAATCCGAATCAACTTGATGGTAGTGGGTTTGATTTGTTATAAAACGAACCAGGACTCATTAGAAACATGGCTGATTCTAGCACTGGGGTAGAAAATATACAAGATGACCCTGGAATAGCTTGTAAGTGCCAGAAAGTGAGGAAGTTCTAATGATCAGCCTGGGGGGGGGTGGTATAGGGAAGATCCATAGGGGTGAACCAAAAGGGCTCTCAGGAGTCAAAGCTGAAATTATTCAGGGAGGGGGGAACGGGGAGGGAGGGGGAAAAAAAAAGAGGACCTGATGCAAGGGGCTTAAGTGGAGAGCAATTGCCTTGAGAATGATTGGGGCAGGGAATGTATGGATGTGCTTTATACAATTGATGTATGTATATGTATGGATTGTGATAAGAGTTGTACGAGTCCCTAATAAAATGTAAAAAAAAAGAAAAAAGGAGAAAAAAATGATTAGGGCAAAGACTGTACAGATGTGCTTTATACAATTGATGTATGTATATGTATGAACTATGATAAGAATTGTATTAGCCCCAATAAATTGTTTAAAAAAAGCTGAAATTATTTGAGCAAAATAAAAAATAGTATTGGGTTATAACCCCAAATATTAAATATCATGTATCCATACTGATTTTATTGAATGAATACATAAATTAAAAGGACAACATATCTTTGTTGTAGAAGATTCTCTGATGAAAATTTCCATGCAGATGAATTCCAAATAATTTATGTAAGAAGGTAGAACATTGATACCATCCTCCCCCAAATTGATGTCCTTCCAAAGAGTACAGCCTGGAGGAGGAGGTAAAAGAAAGTAACTTCACGGTAGAGAAACCTGACAGAGACTGCCTCAGCGAGGTGCTCAAGAATAACCTCAACAGTGATAAGTAGTGTGGATGGTATGTATCCCTGATATGATGTGATGAGCCCTGGCGCCCCCAAACCCATGAGCCCCCATCTAAATCATGAAAAGAACATCTATCCAATCCCAACTAAAGAGCATTCTCTACTACCTGAGCAGTACTTCTCAGAACAGGTAAGGCCGTCAGAAACAATGTGGAAACAAAAAAGCAAAACTCTGTGAAACTGTCACAGCTAAAAGGAAGACATATGACTGAATGAGGAGACATATGACTGAATGATATGCGAGTGAAGGGTAAACTATTGGGGGGGCATTGATTAGTAGTTTAAACTGTTGAATACAAAGTTGATTATCTGAAATGTAATCACCTACTTGACAATAAAAATGTTACAAATAAATAAATGTAATATAATGTAGGATCCTCATTGACATCCTAGAATAGAAAAAGGGCATTAGATAAAAACTAAAGGAATTGGAATAAAGTAAAGAATTTAGTTAATAATAATGTAGTTGGTTAAATAACAGTGACAAATATGCCATGATGTAAAGTGTTAATAAAAATTGAGTTTGGGGTCCACGGAGATTCTCTGTAGTATCTTCACAATTTTCTTTAAAAGTCAAAAACAATTTCAAAATAAAAGCCATATTTAAATTTTTAAATTCCTTTTGACTACTAGGAATTTTTTGTTTTAATAAATCATATTATTGGGGATTATTATAGCTCATCACATTCAATTATCAATTATGTCAAGCACATTTGTACATATGTTGCCATCAACATTTTCAAAATGGTTTTTGTTTTTCAGTTTGAGCCTTTTGTATTAGCTCTTCTTTTTTCCCTCCCTTCCCCATCCTCCAACCCTCATGGACCCCTGATAAATGATAAATTATTATTTTTATATCTTACACCACCTGCTGTCTCCCTTTGCCCACGTTATTGTTGTTCATCCCCCTGGGATGGTGGGGGGAGTTCCTATACATCGATCCTTATAGTCAGTTCCCCGTTTCTTCCCCTTCTCCCCCCACCCTTCCCCTATCCTCATGGTATCACTACTCCTATTACTGTGCCAGAGTGGTTTATCTGTCCTGGATTCCATGTGCGAAGAGCTCTTATCTGTACCAGTGTACTTGCTCTGGTCTAGCCAGAATTTGTAAAGTAGAACTGGGGCCATGATAGTTAGGGGGCAAGGGAAGCATTAAAGTACCAGAGGAATGGTGTGTGTTCTGACTTCTAGGAACTTATCTTTCATAAGACATAGGCACAAAATAATATTTTTTTAACAAGAAATATTTTTAAAGTGGGGAGGTGAGGGGATTTGGGGAGCAAACAAAGAATGTAGGATCAGGAGGGAACATTAGAACTGATTGTGATGTTGTATATACAACTTTTAAAAGGTGATTTTACTATGGAAATGTATGCTATGTGAATATTGTATCAAGAAAGCTACTGAAAAAGAAACCAAACATGACAATGGTTCCCATGGGTGAAGGAGCAAGAGTTTTTGCTTGGGAGATGTATTAGTCTGGGTACTTTAGAGAAACAAATTCACAGAAACTCATGTAAAAGAGAGAGTTTTATATAAAGGTTAAGTGAGCATCAAGAAAACATCCCAACCCAGTGCTGCCCAAGCCCACAAGTCCAACATTAGCCCATTAACACATATGTCCAACACCAATCCACAGAGTCCTCCTCCATCTCATAAAACAGAGGCGATGGTGCCGACTGCAGGAGGAAAGCCGAGTCAGTGAACGTGTAAGCATCTCAGCGCTGGCAGGGGTCTCCACATGGCTGCTTTAGCAACCAGGGCTGCATTGGGGTGGGTCCATATGGCTTCTCCTTGGGGATGTCTTGCAGGAAGTCAGCCTTGCAAGCTGAAACAGGAACGGCTAAGGCAGCACCCTGGTGCGGCCATCACAAAGCAAGAGACCCGAGAACTAGAAAGGTGAGGCTCACTAAGCCATTTATCTCTCCACCCTTCAATTAAATCCCACTTGTGTTTATCAGCCAGGTTGGCACAATAAACTAACTCAGGGGACATTGAATTTATATTAATAGTGGAGGACTAATTTGGAAAAGGGTATCAATAATGGTTGTACAACACAAAAAGTATAATCAATGGCACTGAATTATGCATGTATAAGTTATTGAATTGGAGAATGTTTTCTTGTGTTTTTTTGCCACAATTTAAAAAATAATTACCAGAATAACAATGAGTATAAGGAAGAAGAAAATGTTCTAGAAATGGTCGTGGTGATAATTGTACAACTCTTCTTTATATGATTGAATTATTGAAGTGTATGACATAGATGAAGTGCTAATAAAACTTTTAAAAAGTGAAGCTTGGGAGGGAGGGGGAAAAATGAGAAGCTGATTTCAAAGGCCTTAGTAGAAAGTAAATGTTTTGAGAATGATGATGGCAACAAATGTACAAATGTGCTTGACACAATGGATGTATATATAGAGTGAAATAAGAGTTGTGGAGGTGGGGGGGGGGGGGAAGAGGACCTGATGCAAAGGGCTTAAGTGGAGAGCAAATGCTTTGAAAATGATGAGGGCAAAGAATGTACGGATGTGCTTTATACAATTGATGTATGTATATGTGTGGATTGTGATAAGAGTTGTATGAGCCCCTAATAAAATGTTTAAAAAAAAAAAAGATAGGAGCATCCTACATGATGTGGTGGCTTGGCATCCCTCACCTGTGGGGTGACAATGGCTGTCGCTCTGTTATGATCTTTAAAAAGGAGTTTGCACCCTGAGCGCTACGGGCATGAAGAGTATGAGACCCCCTAGAAGGCTGAAGGAGCTGACCCAGTGGCAGGAGGAGGAGGCAGCCCAGAGGGACCCGTGATGGTGAACCCTGCCAGTGACTTCAAGGGCAAATACAGCCACCTTATCGGCAAGGACGCAGCCCACATGTTATTGGCCAACAAGACCTCCGCTGTGTGCCCATGGGTGGCCAACAAAGAGGGATACTCGCTCCATCGAAGAGACCATGAATGAGATCAGAGCTAAGAAGTGCCTGCGGCAGAGAGGCGGGGGAGGGAAGAGGAGCCACCTACCTCCTAGGCACCCTAGCTCCCTTTGGCCCCCCAGGGCAGGGCAGGGTGGAACAAGGCTGCTGCTATGAGAACCCATCCTAGAGCCCCCACCTTTGAACCAACCCCCTCCTCTCAGGCTGAGGAGGAGCAGGTGTTTGTGTCACTGCTGGAGTCTAGACATGTGTGGTATGTGTCACTGTGTGTACATGTGTGCAAGAGTGTGAACATACAGGTGGCTATTTAATCTATATTCTCCCCTATTAGACTCTCCTCCCCCAGGGGTTGCGTAACATTCAATAAACACTGTTTGGCCCAGGAAGAAGGAGAAGGAGAAGAAAGGAAGAAGAAATAATTTTGCTTAAAATGGTTAAAAAATTATTATTTTTTAGGTGAAAATAATGGTAGTGAATTTTATGAGTTTAGTTTCAGATATCAATGTGGAAAACAGCCTTCGTGGAAGCCAGAGAAACCCTTAAGAGAAGCATACTGTACAGGAGCAGACAAATATTTTTACTGTACCTGGGCACAAATCTTAAAAAGATAAGTTGTAGTCCTGCTTTCCCTGCCGAGAGAGTGTGTTGGCAATAAAGATTAAGCCGCTTTCCTCCCAGGTGAGTCCTTGTGACTATATTTTCTGTATTGCCCCTCTGGAAGGTTCAAACTGAACGGGGTTGGGGCACCAATTCTGTGAGCTTTCCTCCCCCTAATTCAAAGGGAAGGCTGCGATTGCAAGTCTGTGGGGGATCAGTACAGATACCCTGTCCACCGTTTTACAGGCTGTGAACAGGGCTGTAAGAGGCTGCATCCAAGACCCTTACCATGTGCCTCACAATGAAGTCCCTGCCTTTGTTCCCCTACCTTGGGCAACCTGAGGCTTCCCATTCCAGACAAACCCTTTCATATGACTTCTTGCATGGGCAACTTAGACAGCCACACCTTCCTCCTCTGGAAGCTTTCCTTGCTTGCTACCGTGGCATTCTGCCACAGACTTCAATAGCTCCCACAACTGGCCTAAGTTTGGAATCTTGTGGTCTGAGAACGCTCCTAATGAGAGAATAGTTAGCTTGCAACTCCCAGAACAAGAATCAGCATATCTTCCAAGTCATGGCCAGCTAGCATTTCGTGAGTCAGAACTTTTAAGTCTAAAGGACCCTTGAGGAATTCTCTAGTCTTCTTTAGTCTTTTAATAAAGGGAGATTGGGAAGATCAGGCACTGGCTAATCTCTCCCAGAAAAATCTCTGAGGTTATCTCTACAACCTCAACTGTCACCCTCTGATGTTTCTTATAAGAATCGGGAACAGGTCCTGGACGCCTTCTCAAGGAGCAATTTTAGTTTACAAGTGAGTGAACTGAGTCACTCTGAAGACTGATCTCAGAGACTCTGTGGAGTCTTTGAACTCAATTCAGTTCACCACACCCCTTGCTCATCAAGGCAGGCCCATAAATCCAGAGACGCAGCATGGCGTTCACCTGCAGGGCAGGTAACAGTGCCACCTACCAGATGTTCTTCCCCAGGAAAGTAGCTCTGTGTGTCAAAGAGCCCCAAACCTGCTCACTGCCATCGAGTCAATCCCAATTCATAAGGACCTGAAAGGACAATAGAAATGTCCTCATGGCTTTCTGAGACTATAATTAAACAGCAGTAGAAAGCAGGGCCCCAAAAGAACATCTATAGAGAGCTTAGTTGAGACAAATCTGATACAAACTCACAGTAGATACAAGAAAAGTTGTAGTCAGGACTGTCCTGAAATGTTTCATCTATTAAGCCATCTTATACCCTGGCATTGGTACCCTTGGTGGCCAGAAAAGAAAAGTGGCATGAGGCGGGGGCGGGGGGAAAAGCACACACAAAAGGAAAAACCAACCAGGGCCGGGCTTCTTCCGCAGAGTCTAGAAGATGCAGATGGTTGTGAGTGGAGGAGAATTGCTTCACCATTACAGAGCTTCAGTACACCATCACGCAGTGCAGGACATCTCTGAGAAATAAGCAGGTCTGTTTGTGGCCTCTGGGATTTGGTTAAAGCTCTAGACTCTCCCAATGACTCTGCCCTCAAGTTGACAGCGTGTTAAGTTAAGATGGAGCCATAATAAAGAGTCCAAAGAAAGCAGCGACGCTGTTCTGTGTACCCAGCATTCCAGGTGAAAATTAGAATTCCTCGAGAGTCACCAAAGGACTCAGAAACATTTTGTAACTCTCAGGAGCACTTGCTAGACCACTATTCAGAGCCATGACTCTCACAAATTCCTTACTCAGAAACCATTAGGGAAAATGTAACTTGATAGGATCTTTAGGGAAAGAGATTTGGAGGTGCCTTCAAAATTTTAAAAGCACATACTCTTTCCATTTAACAAATCCTCTTTTAATTCTGTGGGGAGAGTAGCACAGAACAACACATACACGAGCTCAACAACAGGCATACAGGATATTTATTGAAACCTTGCTTGTCCACCAACAGGAAGTGGTTTCACATAACTATGAAGTGACCTGCCATACCTTTGTTAAAAAGAATGACGAGTAAGTAAAGTCACAACGCACAGCTGAGTGGGGGGAAATTGCGATGATTTCCTCTTTTTTTAGTGAAACAATACACCTACTTGAATTTGCCTCCAATGAGTATAATGCTTCTGTAATGCAAGAACTGTTTTTCTAGCACCCCAACTATGCTTACCTTAAATCAATCTTTAGAGAATTAGTAAATGATTTTTCTTTCTTTTAAAAGATCTTTCTTGCCCTATCCGGAGTCTCCCTTCCCCCGCTTCTCTGCCGTCCATCTCCCAGGGAGGAGGTCACATGTGGATCCTTGTAATCAGTTCCCCCTTTCCAACCCACTCACCCTCCACTCCGGATAGGGCAAGATATGACAAAATAACAATCTGTGGATTATCAAGGGCTCATGAGGGAGGGGGGGCGGGGAGGGAGGTGGGGGGGAAAGAGGACCTGATGCAGAGGGCTTAAGTGGAGAGCAAATGCTTTGAGAGTGATTAGGGCAAAGAATGTAGGGATGTGCTTTATACAATTGATGTATGGATTGTGATAAGAGTTGTATGAGCCCCTAATAAAATGTTTTTTTTAAAAAAAGATCTTACTGTTATGAAGTTGTTTATCCATAGAGTAACAGAAAAGCAGTGTAATAACAGCAAGTCACCTCAGCACAGGTTCAGTGGGCAGCTTTGCTGGGGGGTGCGATCCAGAAGCAGAGGGCGAGAATGGCTGCCCGACTTGAAGAAGGGAATGAATGTCGTGGAGTGGTACGTGCAGACGCTGACTGTGGAATCGGTTTATGTTATGCTGCGCATGTCTGCAACAGTAGCAAATAAGTTTGCCTTTGAAATTAGGAGGTAGAAAATTACAGAAAGCAATTTAGAACACAGTTCTTAGGCCCAATCTAGGGAATTACATGAACTCAGAAAAGTGAACTCAGCCACAATTATTTTTTATGTTTCAACACAATTTAAAAATAATTTTATTGACATACATATCACATATACAACTTAATTATTCAATCATCTTAAGATTGTGCAATCATCACCACACTCAATTTCCAAACATTTTTCTCCTCCATTTTTCCACCTCTACCCCCATTCTCCCTTATGTCCCCAAGTAATTATCAACCCAGTTACTGACTTTAACTGGATTTCAGATACAGAAAACCATGTAAAAACACAGGAAGCAATCAAACAAAAACAACTTCAACAATGACTAGACAAAACATAGAAAACCTTCAATCAAAAAGAAAGCAGAAAATATTAAAAACTGAAATAACTCCTCTGCCATGCCCCCAAGAAACTATTGTCAGTTACTCTCTCTAATTTACTTATCCTGGATTTCGTGTACTGAAAAACATATAGTGGTGTTGATTTTAAACCCTGGAGAAAAGAAAATTATACAAGTTTAGGCTGGCTTCAACCTGCAATACATGAATTGTTGACTTGTACAGATTAGACTCTTAAATGACTGGACACTCTTTACACAAACAATAAGAGTTAGTGATCGGGCAAAACTTTCAATAGCATTCACAAGGCAGAGCCATGCCTACCAGACTAGTATATGTCATAAGAAAACAAGGAGGGCATTAAAATAGTAAATATATGATAGTGGCGGACCACCATTCATTGGGCACCCTCGGAGCAAGAGAACTGAACCAAAGTTCAACAATCATCAATTCCAGAACTTTGGGAGAACAGTTTTCTTCTCACACTAGGGAATGTTTCAGCCTTAAGTCCAAAGGAGTATGTTGGTGCCTAAAATCTGCTACAGGTGAATTTGAGATAAAGCCCAGTTCACTTAGGATACATACACACATTTTCTTTATTGCAAATAACATTTTCCTTCATTTCTCACAATGTGGTCTATACACTCCAGCCAATTCTAAAAGCCTTTCAGAGAGTACATGGTAATTACATAATCTGGTGTCAATTTGAGGATTAAGAGTGTAGGGGTAGAGTCTAGCCTGTCCATCAGGATACAGCCAATGAGGGCTCTGTGTGGGCATGGCCTTCTCCTGAGGATTCTGCGAACTCCTGTAATTCCTCCTTGGAGGCGGGAGGGAGACACTCTCTGGCTCTGCTCACTCCCTGCCAGACATTCCTGTGGAGAAAACACATGGAGAGAAGCCAATGGAGCCAGAGAAGCCATGTGGAGACCCACATGGAAACCCCTGCCAGCGCTGAGATGTTTACCACCACCACTGGATCCACAAGACTTCCCACTCACTGGCCTGTGATCTTGCATTCAGCATTATTGCATGTGTTTTGTGAGTCTGAAGGAGACTTTATAGACTGGTATCAGACATATGGGCTAATATTGGACTTATGGACTTGATCTGGACTAGGCTGGGATGTTTTCTCATTATTCAATTGCTCTTGTCTATAAATTCTTTCTTATACACATGAGTGTGCCTATGAGTTTGTTTCTCTAGTCCACCTGGGCTAACACAGTGGATATGAAGTCAAAGCTGGTTTCATAATTCTTCTAAGATAGCCCTTTATCTTAGAATAACCTTTTCCACTGATTGACTTTTACACCAATGGCACAAATGTTCACATGGGTGAAAATTATTGGTCTCGTAGCATGATTGAAGACAATGGCATCAAACTGTACTAGTAGTTAATGTATTTCATCAGTAGATACTGGAGAAGCCCTGGTGGCATCGTGGATTACTTTATTGGGCGGCTAACATCAAGGTCAGCAGTTCAAAACCTTCAGCTGCTCCTGTCCTAGGGGCGGGGAGAGAGGGTTAATGAGGCTTTCTACTCCTGTAAATTTAGTCTTAGTAACCCACAAGAGCAGTTCTACTCTATTCTATAGGGTCACTATAAGTTGTTATCAATTCAATGGCCGTGAGTTTGAGATGTTCAAAGGAAAATATCCAGAATATCCTTGACAAAGCAGTAAAAAGTATTAAATATTGTCCCTTGAGTAGATATATTTTGTGAATAGTCCTGCCAATTATAAAAGTGTATTGGTTTTATCAAGGAAAATCACTTTGGCAACTATTCCAGTTGGAAATGGAGCCAACATTGTTTTACCTAAAGGTACGAATGACCAACAGTTGTTGATTCCAACTTGGGCAGGAATATTCTGGAGTCTATCACTTGAAAGTAAATGGCAGATAGTAATTGTTTCCAATGTTAAAATTAAAACTTCTGAGCAAAAATGAGAATTTTGGAAAATGGTAGTCATTACCATGAGTTGACAGTTTCCCGAGACTTTTCTGAGCAATGGGTGATGATATTAACAAATGTGGTTTTTTAAAAATATCGTATAATGAATATGTCAATATTTGAGAAATCTGAATAATGTAATGAACTATAATATTTTCCAAGTGAAAACACATGATGTTACAAGGGCACATGTGAGTTCAGACTCATTCAAAGTACAAGATAGGTTGGTGAATTTTAACATAGTACACTGTGAAAAAAATAATGTTGTGGTTTAAACTCCTCAGAAAATACTTGTTGAGTTTTGGTAAGAAGAGTTACAATTATCTGAAAAAGTTATTAAGATATTGTGATATATTACGAGTATGTGGACTGCTGGGGAAACTTGTCGGGTGCCCCCTTGTTGGCCCCCCTCCCACCATGACCGGTTCTCCTGCATTGGGTACCTGCCAGTTTGGTTTCTATCTCCCACAACCCCGTTGTGCCCAAGGACATCTGGTCTATAGTGATTGTCTTCTCTTCCCTGTAAAAAAATTTTTAAAAAAAAGATATTGTGATAGTTGGGTTTATTGTGCCAACTAGTCCAATAGGAACATGTGGGTGGAGTTTAATCAGGTCACAGCTTGATTGGAGGATGATCAAAATAAATAAAAACAGCTGGCATTCAATTTCCCTCTTGCTCCCTAGTGATTGGACCAGTGTGCTCTGCCTTAACTTGTGTGCTGCACTACCTGTGGACCAAGCCAACCCATGGATCCTATCTCTGGAGCTTGAGACTCCTTTGAGACCTGCTTTGCCATGCTGCTGGTACATGCACTGCTTGAACTTGAGGCTGGTGGATCCTGTCACCATGCTTGAGTTTGAGATCCCATCAGGGTCTGCTTAGCTAAGCTCCAGAGTTACTGACTGTTGTTGATCCACTCTGCTGTCTGGTGCCTTTGGGCAGACCCTGCCTGCCTTGTCTCAGGGAAGACTCTGCCGCCTGCTTCCTTGACCTCAGACTTGGTAGCCCACGTGAGTTGAAGGACTTCCAGTATATTAACTGTTCTATGAAAGTGAGTTGAGAGGGAGGGGGGAGCAGGGAGGTAGGGGAAAAAAAAAAGAGGACCTGATGCAACGGGCTTAAGTGGACAGCAAATGCTTTGAGAATGATTGGGGCAGGAAATGTATGGATGTGCTTTATACAATTGATGTATGTATATGTATGGATGGTGATAAGAGTTGTATGAGTCCCTAATAAAATGTAAAAAAAGAAAAGAGGAGAAAAAAAAGAAAATGATTAGGGAAAAGAATGTACAGATGTGCTTTATATAATCGATGTGTGTATATGTATGTATGTACTGTGATAAGAGTTGTATGAGCCCCTAATAAATTGTTTAAATAAATAATAGAATAGTTTCCTTAAAATAAAAAAAATAAAACAAAAAGTGAGTTGAATTGAGCTCGCTGGACTAATTAGCTGTTATATTCCTTCTCGCTGTATAAACGTATCCTCTTTTATATATATAATCATAAGTGTCCTGATTTTGTTTCTCTACAGAACCCTACCTAACACAGATATTCTTCCTTTTTCTAAGTACATATCTGTGTGACTCCATATTTTATTAATGTTCCTCAGCCAAAACAATATATTACAATAAACTGAATACAGAAGCAGATAGTACAACCCAACACTCTTTCATTAAGCCAGACATCAAAGATGATTTTCATCTCCCTAATTAATTGGTTTTGAAAAATAAGAGTTCTTTTTCCTAAAAATGTGTTAATGTTCACGTTCACATTTCTTAGATGAATTAATATTTTTAAACTTTCTTAGTTTAATTTCTAATAAAGTAAATATTGACAGATATAATCCACAAAAACAAAAGCTTTTTGGACCTTTAATAATTTTTAACCCTGAGTGGTTCAAATGGTTTAAGCCCAACTAAAAGTTAGAGATTTGAACCCACCCCATTATGCCACAAAAACTGAGAAGTATAGCCAGAATGCTCCCTAGGGGCAAGGATGGTGAGACCTCACCTATGTACTTTGGAAATGTTGTCAGGAGAGACAGGCTTCTAGAGAAGGGCATCATGCTTGGTAGAAAGGCCAACGCAAAGAGGAATGCCTGTGACAAGATGGATTGACACAGTGGCTGCAACAATGGGCTGAAGCATAAGAACAATTGTAAGGATGGCGAAGGTCAGGGCAGTGTTTCCTTCTGTTGCACATAGAGTTGTGATGAGTCATTCAGGGTCAGTGAATTATTTAAGGTGGCTCTTCCAGCCAAAGGCTCTAACTTCTACAAAAGGATCTTTACCTGAATAGGTCGGGAAAGAAGGTGGACTAAGATACTGGTAAGATTCACCTGTGAGTCATTGCAAGCAGGAGTCCCTGGAGTATTATCCTGCTGGGTATAAAAATGAACCTTCTGAGAAGCAAGAGAAGGGAGTGGAGTGTCTGCACCTGAGTTCCTTGAACAGTGAACCTTCTGGATCCAGATGACAGCTATACCATCAGAGGAGCAGCAGCAGAACCAGGAGGCAGACATAGAACAGAATAATGGATTTCCACTCTGCAAATACAGCTGAGTGCTTTTGTGCAGGAGGCTGGCTTTCAGAGTGCGGTGCCTCTGGACACTTACCTGGGGAAGTTGGACTTGCTAATGGAAGTGGAGCTCAGTGCCTTTGGGCTGGGGTGTACTGGAGTGGTGTACCTCTGGGCACTTTATTCAGGGAGCTAGGGTTTGCTGACCTCTGAAGCTTGAGTTGAATGCTTTCGGGTTAGGCTTATAGCAGAGTGGTATGTCCCTTTAGGCATGTATTAGCAGACCTGAAACTTTATAACATGTCCTAATGAACAAGGACCCTGAACATTTCTTCACTGACATGGCAACTGTTGACACCCTTAATAAGCCCTCTAAATCATGAATTTTATCTATTTCTGTGTAGCCATTGCAATGGATAGAACCTAGAGGTAAAGTATAGAACATTAAGACCTTACAAGCTGGAAACTGACTTGATGGAACCCAACAATAACAACAACAATGATTGTGCCAAAGTATAAAGGTCTGGAGAACTGTTTCCATAAAGATGGAAACCTGTGGAGCCAAGAAAATCCTATGGAACCAGCCCTACTCTGTAACACATGGGTCACCATATATTGAAATCATAATTGAATAGCCATAAATTGAAATCAGTGTCAATGGGTTTAGCTTAGAAGGAATTCTGGGGACAAAAATGTTAGAACTGTAATATATAGGAACCCTGGTGGCGTAGTGAGTTATGAGTTGGGCTGCTAACTGCAAGAACAGCAGTTTGAAACCATCAGCTGATCCATGGGAGAAAGATGAAGCTGTCTACTCCCATAAAGAATTAAGTCTTGGAAACCCTTCCAGAGGGATGTTCTACCCTGTCCTATAGGGTTGCTGTGAGTTGGAATCAACTCGATGGCAGTGATCTGAGTTTTTATAGTAAAATATAACAGACTAAGTGGAAGGAGAAGAATAGAGATGACCTGTGGAGAACCTGCTGGATTTTCTGTCTTTTTTCCACTCCATCAATCATCATCTTCTAGCTCAGCAGCCACAGCTTCGAAGCAAGAGCTCTGAATTGCGTTCTGCGTGTTCCTGGTGTGGGTCTGTGGAAGGGAATGGCCCTCCTTCCCATCCTCCCTCTCCAAGTCTTCAGGCAAAACTTGGAGGTGGAAGGATAATGTGAACAGAGAAAGACTGGGAAAGAGCAGGTGGGAGTGAGTGGTCTTCCTAGCAATCAGAGAATGAATCCAGAAACCCTGAAATTATATGGTCAGATCAGCTGTCAATGGTCACACATGGTATAAACCAAAAAGAAAAAGAAAGTCAAACTCACAGCTTTTGGGTAATCCTGACTCCCAGCGCCCCTCCAGGACGGAGGGGAACTGCCCCTCAGAGACTAGATCTTGACAGGAGCAGAGAGCCTCGTCCTTCTCCCTTAGAGCTGCTAATGGGTTTCGACTGATGATCTTGTGGTCAGCAACCCAACACCTAACCCCCTATGCCACTGGGCCCCTCGTAGCTGGTCTCCTTGGCCAATATTAGAAACGGGGGGAGCCAGAGATGTTCCTAAATCAACAATACTGTTCGTTTCCTCCTCTGACCTATTTCTTAAAATGGCCGAAATCCTCTAATGGGCTTTACAATATGAACGATGTTTCTCAAACACAGCCCAGCACAGCATGGTTAATTAGAACAGGCCAACACAGAAAAGAAAGTTTAAGGGGGAGAAGGAAAGAAATGTAGTTCAGCATGGTAACAACTACTAGTTCCCACACCCCTCCCTCCATTTCCCTTCCCCATCTCCCTTTCCCTCCTCCTGTCTGGCTCCTTCCCCTGACCTGAGCCTCTAGCCTTATTATCATTAGGGGTGTAGGCACTAACACAAGAGACTTGGGCATAGACATTTTCACCATGAGTCCCTTTTGTGCCAATCACTGGCTTTCGGTCTTGAGCAGGGAGCTTTTTCAGCCTTCCAGCCCTGTAGAAGCTATGTCCAAGCTGGGACTCAAGCGCCCTGAAGTAAATGTATTGTCATCGAAAAGAGCAGAGGATCGAGAGAGGAAACACAGTTCTAGCTTGCATCACTGTGCCTTTTCCCCTTTGGACATGGATGTTCTCATGAGAGGTGAACAAACACAGGTGTCAGAACAACCTGAAGAAACCTCCTAAGGCTGTGGCTCTTCCCTTGGGCTCACTTAGCAGGCGGGTCCTGCGGTTGGCATTGGAGAACTAACTCCCCAGCTCTTGCCCAGCACTGGTAATTCCTTTGGTCTTGGAGGCCCCCGAGGTTTTCAGCCTCCCTGTTGTGACCCCGCTGATTAGAAACCAGGCCCAGCCCTTATCCTTCTTTCCCTTTTTAAAGTCAGCTGGATTGAAATGTAATTTATACAGCATACAATTCACCCCAAGTGAACGGCTTTTATTATCGCCACAGAATCATGCAACTATCATAACAGTCAACTTTAAAACACCCTCTTCACCCCCAAAAGAAACAGGGTCCCCCTCACCCATTGTCTTTCAATTCCCCCAAGCCCCCCTCAACCCATAGGCAACCACAAGGGTAGACTTTGATAGACTAGTGTCGCTGTAGATTTGCTCTCTCGGACATGTCGTATAAAATGGAGTACAATATGTAGTCCTTTGTTGTTTGTTTTTAGTATGTAGTCCTTTGTGACCGGTTCATCTATGTTGTAACATGCATCAGTAATTAATTTCTTTTTATGGCTAAACAATATTCCATTCTATGGATATGCCTCATTCTATGTATCCCTTCATCAGCTGACGGGTATTTGGGCTGTTACAAGTTGTTGGCTTTTATAAATAATGGTGCTATAAACATTAATGTACAAGTTCTTGAGTGGACATAAGTTTTCCTTTCTCTGGGGTAGAACTCAAGACCAGTTTCCAAAGCAACTTCATCATTTGACATTCCCACCAGCAATGTGTGAGGGCCCCAGGTTTCCCCCATCAACACCTGGTGACAATTTCCCCCCACCCCTTGTCAACACATATTCTCTGATTTCATACTAAAGCCATCTTAATGAGCAGGAAGTGTTTGATTTCATTTCCCTGGTTGCTAACGTTCTTGAGCATCTTTTCATGTGTTTGTTGACTACTTTTCTCTTTTTGTATTTTTTAAGGGAGGGATGCCTATTCAGATCTCGTTCCCATTTCAAAAATGTTGTCATTGTGTTTAAATTAGCGAGTCCTAAGGATTCTTTGTATATTTTGATGCAAATCATTTATCAGATACAGGATTTGCAAATATTTTCTTCTCCCAATGGATTGTCTCTTCACTCTCGAATGCATCCTTTGAAGTATGAAAATTGTACATGTTCATGACGTTCAGTTTACCTCCCCACCCCCCTTCGTGGCTGTGCTTTTCTTAGAACTAAGAACTACTGCCCAATTCGTGGTCCCAGAGATGTACGCCTTTGCTTTCTTCTAAGAGTCTCACAGTTCCAGCTCTAACATCTGCTTCTTTCATTCATTTTCATATTCACAGAGGGTGTGAGGTAGGGCGTCTGAGTTCATGCTTTTGTGTGTGGATACTCAGTTGTCCCAGCTCCGCTTATTAAAAAGATCATTCCTTCCCTCACTGAATTGTCTTGGCAATCTTGTAAAAAATCAATTGACCATCAATGTGAGGATTTGTTCCTGAACTGTCGGCTCTAATCCATAAATGTACATTTTTAGCTTTATGTTAATAGCACCCTGTTGTTGGTTACAGGTAAGTTTTGAAATGACAAAGTGTGAGTCCTACAACTTTATTCTGTGTTTTCAAGATTGCGATGGTTCTTCTGAGTTGTCCCCTACCATTCTCACCCCCGGGACAAGGCCTCACTGACACCGCGTCTACCAAGGTATCTGATGGGAGCCTACAAACCTCATTCCCACTTTTCCCAACTCCTTTCCTCACTCCTCTGCTTTAGCTACACAGATCTTCTTCTGGTTTCGCAAACATCCCAAATTCTTTCCTACCTGAAGAACTTGCTTTGGACTAATATCGCCTTTGCCAAGAATTCTCCCTTTCCACCTACTCCCCACCCCCCTTATTTCCAAGGCTGACTGCTACTTTCATCATTCAGGTCTCTGTTCAAATGTAATCTGGGAGAGGCTCTCACTAACTCCAGTCTAAAGTGGCCAACCACCAAACCTTCCCCATCACATTAACCTGGATGCCTGATACAGTCTCCTGCATATGCTGTGAGATCCAGAGTTCTGCCACCAAATTCCTTTATTTAGAACACGTGCTGGCAGATCCTAGGTATCTAATGCATAGCTGTTGAATCAGTCAGTCAGTCAGTCTCTGAACATCCCTTTTAGAGGATTCAGAACCAGGGAGTCAGCTAAGAGGCAGTCAACTGATCCTTAAACAAGGAGTATTTTCCTTGTACTTGTTTTGTCCCAGTCAGCAATTCATCATTTATTTTATTCAAAGCTTTCCCCAAGACCTTCCTTTTAATGTCTACTGTGTTTACAGTAGATACAGACGCACGTCTGCCTCCCTCAGACTCTCCTCTGTTGCGCTCAGGAAAATAAAGGATTGACGATAGCCCCGACTACAGCATACATGGAGAAGCACAAATTCAGGCCAGCAGAGAAGTAGCCATTGCAGACCAGCTGCAGAGTGTTGGCAGCAGACAAGGGAACAGAAGGACACGGGACTAACAGAGTAATAATCCCGAACTTCAGGCAGAAGGAGATTCTTGGACAGAGAGCCCTGGAATTCACAGTATGATTCCAATGCCCACCAAAATCCCAGAGCCATTGTCCCATTGGTACAGACTAGAGAGGATAAGGCCTTAGGTTATTGCTGTGGACGGAGTGGAAGAAAATTGCTCTCAATCATTGGAGAACAAGCCTTCTCTTCAAGAATACATGGGACATTTATAAAAATTAACCACATGCCAGGCTATAAAACTAACCTCCAGGATGTCACATTTTCTAACCAAAATTCAATTAAGCTAGACATAAGTTATATGTGGACAATTAGGGAAAATAAGAAACAATTTTTAAAATTTTTTAAATGAACTTCTTCTCAACACATGTGGGTCAAAGAAGAAATCATCATGGAATTGGAAACAAACTTGTAAGTAAATAAAAATGAGAATGCTATGGATCAAAACTTGTGGGATGTAGCTGACATGGCACCTAGAAGGCAACTGACAGCTTGCATGAGGAAACAACCAAGGTGCAGAATCACGAGCTAAGAAGTTAGAAAAACAACAGAAGAAACCAAATGAAAAGAGGAGGACGAAAATAATAAAGCAAAGAGCAGTAATTAGATAGAAAACATTACGTAGAGATGGCAAAATTTAGTTACAGGCTAACCTCTGACAAGAGTAGCCCCAAACAAGCAAGAGGATGCATAGACATTAGACGAGAGAAAGAACCATAGCCAAATGTGCACGACAGAGTACATTGATCAGCATAGCCACACCTGACACCAGTAAACTTAGCTCACATGGAGAGGTCCCTAGGAAAAGACAGCTCCTCATAGCTGACTGGAGGAGGAACAGCGAACTGGAAACTCCAATAACCGCTGAGGACCTTGAATTGGTGATTTAAACCAGCTTCAACTTTCCACAAAGCTGGCGCCCGGTCCAGATGGCCTCCCTGGTGACTTCTTCTTGTCCATACAAGGATGGGACACTGAGTCATGATAGAGTCACACAAGGGAGTGCTATCCAACAGAGCAAGCGAAGCCCCTCTGCACGTATCCACGGGATTGATTCTCACACCCATGCTGAGTGCAGGAAGCAGTCACTGAAGAATCCATGCCCTATGATTCCATTTACATATCAGCCAAAAGTAATAAATGCAGAAAGATACATAAGTTGACATTGGAACATAAAGACTGATTAATTACCATAACATTTATGATAGTGGGTAGGATAAAATTTAGGAATGATATAATGGCAGGGGAGAGGTATCATCCGGTAGTTTCTGAAGTACTGGAAGTATTTTCTTTCTTAAGTGTTGGATATATAGGAGTTATTTCTATTGTTAATTGGTTCCACTCCTAGATGTGTACCCTGGAGAAACTCTTGCACTTGCAGAAGGCATTTTTCGTATTCTTAAAAAAACATATTTATCCATTTAAAAGGCATTTTAGTATGCTTGAAAATTCTTAAAATGGTAAAATTTCTGTTATGGATGTTTTACCACAATAATATTTACCCAAAGTAAGACAAAGGCAACAACGAAAACAAGACGAAGGAGAACTATGTGAACACAATGGTAAGTTCAAGTGGACATGTTGAGCAGCATTCTAGGCAGATGACAAAGAGATGAGGATGACGTGTGTACTGACATGTGAAAATATCCAGGGTAGGTATATTATGTGACAAGCATGTTAGAACTATACAGCTTGATGCAATTTTAATAAAAATATTAATATGTCCATTGAAATAATTCAGAACAGTATTATACACAAAAATACAAATACTAGCTACCACTGGGGTGATTTCTATTTCAAAATTTTGGACTTCAGTAGTGTTTCAATGTTTTGAGGCAGTCGCACTGACTTGTGATCAGAAACACAAAAACAGCAATAAAGATTAGTGTTGCATGTGTAAAAACTGTTCCAAGCAAGAGTAATTATTCTGGAAAGAGTGACCTTTTTCTCCCTTATGCAAGCAACAAAAGCGTTTCTTGAGAACTTGAGTCTGTATAAGGGAATTTATAAATGAGAAGGATTTCTGATCCTTTAAGGGGTTAGACAGTGAATAGGACCCAGTCAGTCCCTCACCAACCTCTCCTACCCACACAGCAAATCTGCTGTTCCTGCCATTTTCCACTTCCTCAGGCGTGTGACCAAGGTGACCCCTGTCCTGCCCCATTGTTCTAGGTCCCCAGTGGACTGAATATCCAACAGTTACATTGAAGGCCAACACTCTTCTGACGTCCTACGTAGGTATCTGGCACCTGTGAACTGAAAGAGACATGATGAGGCCAGAGCAGGTGCACAGCAGGGCCGAGAACAGAGCAGAAAGGGGTGAGAGGAGATACGTGGAGCCCAGAAGATCCTCTCTGGGACAGTGGATAGAATCACCCTTTCTCCTCCTGTCCACAAGACATTCCATTCCAAGTGGTGGGGGCTATTGTGTCTGCCCTGGAGGAGCTTGGAGAAGAGGATGCTTCATGGTCCCAGAGAATTCAGCTCACAAGGACAAACCGGTGTAGACCTTTGTCCCTGCTATGCTCTCTGCCAGAAGGAACCTTGGTGGTGCAGTGGTTAAGCTCTCAGCTGCAAGGTCAGTAGTTCAAACCTAGTAGGCACTCCATGGGGAAACGATGTAGCAGGCTACTTCCATAAAAATTACAGCCTGGAAATTCCAGGGAGCAGTTCTTCTCTGTCCTACAGAGGATCAACTCAGCCGAAAAGCCAAAAACACCATGCCGCCGTCCAGTCCATGGCAACTTACAGCAACCCTACGGGCCAGGGCATAACTGCCCCTGTGAGTTTCCGAGACGTAACTCCGGGGGAGTAGACACCCCCACCTTTCTCCCATCAACTCAACAGCAATGGATTTTATTTTTGTGTTTTTGTCTGTTTGTGTGATGTGTATCCCCTCCATCTTCCTGGCAAGCTTCTGTTTATTCTTCAGATTTCAAATTATGGGCTAGTTCCTCCTTGAAGGCTTTCCAAACTCCCCCCACACCACCAACATTGGCCTCTAAGACTAGATTAGATGCCTCACTGCTCCTATAGCCCCTGCGTCCAGCACTATCCCACTCTACCAGGAGTCATCTCAGGAGTCATCTGGTTCTCTAGCATTCAAGCTTCCTGAGGGCAGGGACCATGATTGGCTTACTCACCATTGCTATCTCTGGTACCTAACTAAATACTCACATGACTAAACAAAACCCCAATCCCTTGCCATTCTGTAGATTCCAGCCCAAGGCAACCCTTTGGGTTACAGAAGAGACCTATGCTCCACGGGGTTTCCTGGGCTGTAACCTTTATGAAAGTCGATCGGCAGACCTCTCTTACGCAGTGCCACTGGGTGGATTCAAATCACCAGCCTTTCAGTGAGCAGCGGGCGCAAACCACTGTGCAACCCAGGGGCTACGCACACGATAGGTGCCCATTACACTGGACACATAGATGACAAAAAATGAATGAGTGGCAGAGAGGGTAAATGACAGAAGCTCTCTCCACTTGTCTGGCGTGTGGTTCTTCGCAGCCTATGTGAGGAGCCCCTGGGGGCATGGAAGGGAGCACCTCCTCCCTCTCTACAGGCTCTACACTTCCTCCTGCTCCTCCTTTTATTCCCTTTCTTTTGGCTTTGCATCTTACCTCTCCAAGCACCATATGGTAGGAACTCCTGCTCCCTCTACTGGCCAGACTTAAAATGGCAAGGTGCCAAGGTTTCCCTCTGCCCTCCAGAGAGACCTTCCTAGCCCTAGTCCAGAGTTCACGGGCATGTGCAGAGAAACAAGACTGGTCTTTGTACAGTGCTGGACATCTCCAGGACTGGTGTCAGGAACACTTCCGTCACCCCTCACCTCATGCTCAGCAGTGTGGAGTCTCCACTCCCCGGAGTCTTCTACTCCACCTAGTTCACCGAGATGTTGATTTCTGGGGCCTTTGGCTGATACATCAGGTCTGACTGTGGAAGAACCATCCCAGGTAGGATGAGAGAGAAAAACAGAAAGGAAGGGACCCAGAGTCACAGACCTTCCCAACCTGGAGAGAGTAGATCAGGGCTGAGAAAGAGGGTCCACTAGGGAATGTCCCTAGTCCTTTCCCACTCCCACAGGCTCACCATAAACCTGGGCCCCAGCCCTATGGAGCACAATTTCCCTCCCCTCCCCCATCTGCCTATGCCAATAAGGGACGAAGGTGACTATGTGGATCAGAGCTTCAAACAATAGAAATAGATTTGGGCTACAGGGCAGCTCCTGGAAGAACACCGCCACCCCCTCCCGCCTCTCCACTTCCCCTGCCAACCCCTGAAAGAGCCCAGCCTGGTGCTTACATCCTCGCTGTCACTCCCACTGAAGGAGTGTTCTGGATCCAGCCCCTTCTCAGGGCTGCTCCGCTCCTCCTCTGGCATCAGCTCATCCAACCAAAGGAGCTCCTGCGGTGAGAAGACCCACTCCAGTGCCTTTCGGACCCCCACCAGGCCCAGCAGCTGCAGGAACAGAAACACAGCCCAGCGCCATCAGCAGCAGGAAGCTAATGATGGCTAAGGGCACGGGGCATGTGCCATGTGCTGGGCTTTGCTTGGCAGTCTGCTGAATGCTAACAAAATTCTGTAAGTTAGATACACTAATTCCCATCGTACCGAAAAGGAAACGGACCCGCCGAGAACAGTAACTTCTCAGAGGAAGCGTGCTGGTCCCACTTCAAAGCCAGAAACCACCCAGTTGGTCACCTCGCTCAGTAACTCAGACCTCAGTTTCCTTCTGCCCCTGCCTGGTGGTTAATCAGAACAGACCGAAGATGCTGGGATAAAGGTCAAGCTGGCCACCCACCCTCTCTGTCTGTTCCAGGACTCCCAATAGGTAGAGCCAGGGCAAGTGAAAGAGGGCCGTAGCCCCCCTTCGTAGGATCGGAGTCTCCCAGGTCACCCACAGAGGTGGGACCCACCGCCCACTCCCGCCCGAAATCACCATGAGGGGGAATACGATGGCCGCAGGAGTGGACTTGATGGTCCAGAGTAGGCCCAGGCACGCCAGCTGGATGGCTGTGAACAGGTGGACCCTGCTCAGAGGTACATGCCGCAGGAGCAGCAGATCTGGCTGGTGTTTGGCCGGCATCAACAGTAGCTGCACCCTCTTGGTGAACTAGGAACAGGAGGACGAGGTACACACAGCACTCAGGTAGCCCAGGGCATGTCACTGTTAGTGATCACCACCCCGAAGACTCCCTTGGCCCCCTCCCCACCCTGTGTGTGGCAGCCCAGTCCCTGTGCCCAGGAGAGGCAAGCAAGGAGAATAAGAAAGGAACTGACTGGCAAGCACAGGCAGGCGGTACTGGTAGGGGAGAACATATGAAGAGGACTTGGGTTGCTAGGCAATTTTAATGGGCTTACCTGGATGCTGCTAAGTGCTGCCACCCCCATGTACAGGAAGATACCATAGAGTACGGGCATCGGGATGAACTGGGAGAAAGAAGCGGAGGGCTGACCAAGGAGTTTGCCCTGCCAGCCACCCAGGTGCTCCCTCTACCTTGGCACCAAATCCATCCCTCCAGCGTCCTGGCCCGCCCAGGCCCTCCTTTGGCTTTCTCACTTTGCATGCCTGAGCTTGTGGATTCCTTCCTTCAATGAGACAAGGCCATTTCTATTATTGTCTCCAATTTACTGATGGGGCAATTGGATTTCAGAGATGAAGTCACTTGCCATTATCTGGCCTACTTCTCCAATCTTGTCCTTCACAGTTCCTTCCCCAATCTAGGCTCCGAGCTCCTGGCCTCCTGTCATGCCCTCAGTGTGCCCAGGCCGGGCCCCGCCTCTAGCAAGGCCTTTGGCGTTGCCATCTGCCTCTGTCTAAGCTCCTCCCTCCAGGCCTCTGCGTGGTCAGTCTGCTCCTTCCATCTCAGTGCTCATGCTTTCTGTCATGGCCTTTCATGACAAAAGGCCTTCCCCAACCAGTCCATCTAAGATCCACCCCAGATCCCCAGGCACTCTGGGTCACTTTTACCCACCTTGATTTTTCACAGAAATTATCACTGTCGGGGATTTCCTCGTGTCTGGTCTTATTTTTGGTAAATAAAAAAAAATTTAAAATCTGTTCCTTCATACTGGATGGCACAGATGGAGACCTGGTGTCTGGACCATGACTATATCACACTTGACTGTGACTGAAGGGTTGTTGGTTCAAATTCACCCAGTGCACCTTGGAACACAGGACTGGGGATCTACTTCCAAGAGGGCACACCCCGCAAAGCCCTGTGAAGCAGCTCTACTCTGTACCCGCGGGGCCTTCTGAGTCAGAGCGTACTAGGTGCCAACCAACAACAACGGCAACAAGATCCCTACAACAGGGAGCCGTGTGTGCGTGGCATACAGTTGAGGCTGAGTGAACATCTGCTGAGTGAGTCTCACCTAGTTATTAAGTGGCTGATCTGGTCCATCTGGCTCTTTCGACAACTCCACTCTCACCAGCCTTGGTGACCTTTCCCTCCCTGAACCTCACATATCTGGCCAGTGACTGGCGGCTGTGCTCCACATCCCCTGGCCTGCTAGCTGCCTCCACTCTGTGGATATCTCTGCTCTCTTTTCACTGAGTGGCAGTGGTGGTTGTTGATTGTGCTGGTCCTGGTGGCATGAACTTGCTGCATATTCCTCTGGGGCACACTCTTCCTCCCAGGTACCTAGCCGAGTCTCAACATCGGTATGGGACAAGTGAGAGAGTTTGCCCCAGCATTTTTCTGGGATGCCTTGTTCAGACGGAGAGCTTGTGGAGAGGCTGGGACAAGGCTATGCTTGGATCCTTGAGGATGGTGGTGGCCCTGCTCCACTTTGTGGGGAAATAAAACAAGAACAACTCTGGCTAAGAGATGGGCCTTCAGCTAGACCGGCATTCAAAAATTGGCTCTCTCCATGGGCTCTAGCAAGTTCCTTGGCCTCCTTTACCTTCAGGTTCCTCCTTGGTAAAGCTGTGCCTCCCAGAATGAGAGGGAAAAGGAAATGAAACCACACGTGGGGGGAACTGAGCATCGTGCCTGCTCTACAGCAAGGAAGTGCTCCACCAGTGTCAGTCCCTGTGATGTGACCACGCCCTGACCCTGGCCCTGACCTGTCTGACAAAAGTACCTGGAGCACAGGTGCCAGGAAGATGGAGACGCCTGTGAGAACGAACACTGTCAAGCCCGTCAGCCTCTGCTCCCTGCGGGTAGATGGGGTGGGGGGCTAGCCAGAGTCCCAGAGATCCCCTGGGCACCTAGAGACCCTGACCAGACATGCCTACAGACACTGGCAACAGGGAGGAACGAGAGGGAATCCTTTGACGTTGGCTGGAAAGGAGAGGACTTTAGCTCGGGGTGAAGAATCAGTGGGCGCAACTGAGCAGGGCACTTATATATGGTAGTCCCAGGCTTCTCCATGGGCTCCTTGTTGCTGGCTTTTATTTTGGTGGGAAATTGGCTCATAAAGACTCCTCTCTCATAGGGAAAAAAAATGAGGAGCTGATACCAAGGGTTCAAGTAGAAAGAAAATATTTTGAGAATGATGATGGCAACAAATGTACAAATGTGCTTGAAACAATGGATGGATGTGGGGATTGTCATAAGAGTTGTATGAGCCCCCAATAAAATGATTTTTTTTAAAAAGACTCCTCTCTCACAGTTTACAAAGTTGATTCCATACACGTTAGACAGTGATTTCCACTGATGACAACACTGTGTGTGTCTAGGCTTCCCCAATACGGTCCCTGAAGCACTCCACACTCCGGGGACTGTTAAGTGGTATCTCGCTCTCCACCTCAGCCCTGGCTGCTCCCCACCTTAAGGAGATGATGCCCTTTTTAATGATCCTCCCCACCCCCAAGGCCAGACCCTAGAGAAGAGGGAACATATGACTCAGCCACTCAGAGCTAGAACCCACCCCTGCCCCCCAATGCCACACTTGTGTCCAGGCAGGGATCCACCAGCTTAGAATGTAAGCTGCCAGAATGACTGCCTTGCACCCCACTAACCAGCCCACCTTGTTGCCCATCACTCACTTCAGGAGAATGCCAGCCTCACCTGATACCCAGGAAGCGGGGCGGCTCTCCGGGGGCACAGGCTCAGCTTTCCCGGCGAAGACTGTCCATGTGGGCCAGGGAGATGACCGTGGCTGAGACATACCAGGGCAGCCCCAATGCTGAGGTAAGCAGCAGCAACACAGCCACACAGAAGAGGTCCAAGTGGAAGCCAGCCCCCTTCTACAGGTCAGTGGTGGAGGAGATGAGGATGAAGCTAGCCCCGGCTGAGGGGACACCAGGACCCCACCCTGGGGCTTCTGCGCCTTGGGTTAAGCGTCAAAGCCTCACCTGCAGTTGGTACTCGGCTCGGTGGAGGATGACGGCTGTGATCTGCTGATCCATGAAGATGAGGATGGAAAGCAGCAGAGCAGGCAGGACTGCCGCCAAGCTGAGCCACCAGGGGTTGGCTCTAAAGGGTGACACCAGCCAGCCACGCCCCGAGAGGGTGGGCTAGGGAGAGAGAATTCCACGGCAGGAGAGGGTCTCTCACAGTGAGGGTGCCTCACCCACACACGTCAGCTCTGGCATCCTAACAAGCCCACCCCTCACAAGAGATGGGAATAGTGTGTGTATACGTGCTTAGTTCAAAGAATTAAGCCCTGAAATAGGGCTGAAGGAAGGGGGAAAACCTGGGGACTGGGCTGGAACCAGGGGCTCAAGATCCCTCCCTCCATGGAGAATGAGGAGGAGGGGGAAGTGGCCTGCCCACACTTCTTGACCTACAGAGACCTCCTCCCAAGGCAACCCCTCCAATCCAGGGTGGGGCAACTCAGGCTCAGACCTGCCTTGGTCTGGGGCACAGGCAGGGTTGGGTGTGCCTCCAGTATCTGCTCTGATTATAAGCGTCAGTGTTGGGGTGCAGACTCAGTTGTTGCCTCTGGTTCTGAGCTCCGAGGCTTCCCCATGCTCTCCTGTCCTAAGGGAGGCCAAGTCCGGGAGTCAGTGCCAACCCTTGTCCTGCGCACTGTGTGGGGAGGGCGTGCCAGACAGAGCTCCAGGTGATCAGAGCCCATGACAGGGTGACCAGGAAGAGAGTGGGGGAATAGTGGGACAGGTAGGCCCAGACCAAGGCTAAGAAGAACCCATAGCAACCAACGCCTGGCCTTTCCTGAGAACTTGGTTTGAGGAAGCTTCTGTGGAAAGTGCTTTACACTGTGGTCTTCTGTAAACCTCAACACAGCCTAAAGGAGGCACGGCGGTAAGTTATAATTTCCATTTTATAGAGGAAGAAATTGAAGCCCAGAAATACAGGTGAACTTGTCTAAGATCACATGACAGAGCTGGAACTCAACGCCAGGGCCAGCTGGCTAATCCTGTGCTCTTAACCTCTTACCTATACTTCGGTGTATTCTGTGCTCACTGCGTGGCAGGCACAGTACCTCATCCCGTCTTCACCACCCCCGGGGAGGCCAATACTCCTATTTTTCCTGTGCCGTGAGTGAGGAAGCTACAGCTTGTGGGAGTGGAAGGGTGATGACATCTCTTCATTTTCTTCAAGGCCCCTGCCTGCTGGCCCTGCTTCTCCCTCTGCCCCACCCCTCAACTTCCAGTTCTTACCTTGAACTCTTGGGGCACCATGAGCTTCGGTGTGGCCAGGCCCAGGAAGGCGTCAAGACCACAGCCCAGCAGGATGGCCAAAACTGAGGCGAAGTCGCTGAGTACCTTGCGTGCCTGGCCACAGGATGGACACTTGGCCAGTGTTGGGTTCACCATTCCCTTCCCTCTACACCCTTGCTCATTTGCAGAGAGGGCTCAAGGCAGGGGGCCTGGCCACCCCTACAGACAGAGGGGACACTCACCACAGCAGGAAAGAAGCGGCTGGTCTTGATATGCTTGAGGGCCGTGGCAAAGAGGAAAGTGGTAAGGAAGAGGAGGAGGGAAAAGAAGGTGATGTCTGGGACCGTATGACAGCCAGGGCCACGAGGGTGACCTCCCCGCTGGACACACTCAGGTGGGGGCAGCAGTGAGGCATTGACCAGGCCTAGGTCCTGTAGAAAGGGGTGTCAGGGTGATAAGGGTCGTGAACATCCTGCTCTCCCAGGCCTACTTCATAAGGAGGAGGAACTGCTGAGAGGCCAAGAGCCTAGGGTGAGAGGTCTCCAGCCATGGAAATGTCTGAACCTCAATGACTAGGCTAGGAAGACTCAGGAACCATTGGATTCCTTGTCTTCCACCCTTCCCAGACTCTCACCAAGCTTACGATGTCATCAGTGCCCTTTGACCTCGTCTTTTGCCATTGAGATTCATTTCCTGGAAGTAGAGAAGCATTCAAGTGTATGTCTCCTGCCCTGGGAACCTTCTCGAGTCCCCCAGGAGCCTAATCTGAGCAGACCAGATAAATCAGAGAACCAAACAGTTCTTAGCACTGACTCACCTGTCTGCTGATTCCATTGCTACCAAGTCTGTGCTCCTCAGAACATTCCCTTGCCCCCCTCACCCCCCGCCACCCGGATCCTCTGCCCAGCTATGTCCCTGGTGTCTAGCACAGGACGCAGCAGAGTAGATGCTCAGGAAATGTTTGATGAAAGGATATGCATATGGGCTGGTTAGATTCACAAACCTGGGTGTTTCTTCCAGGGTAGGAGCCCTGGTGGTGGGTAGCGGTTACGTACTGGGCTGCTAACCGCAAGGTCAGCAATTTGAAATCACAGGAGAAAGATGTGGCTTTCTACTCCCGTAAAGAATTACAGTCTCAGAAACTCACAGGGCGGGCGCAGTTCTGCCCTGTCCTATAGGATCACTGTGAGTCAAAATCAACTCGATGACAGTGAGTCTGGGGTCTCCTCCAGGGCCAGAACTGGGCCTGGTTATCCTATCACAGGGCATGGCACATGTTAGAGGGAACAAGTCTTCCCCATGTCTGTGGTCTCGAGTGTAAGACATCAAGATCCTTCCTCTCACCTCTCTGGGGAGTGAGCTGCCCACATTGTGTATTTCACTCCGTTTCTTAGGACCAAGACCGTCTCTGCCCAGCAGTGCCATAACTGGGCAGATGTTGCCATGTGTTATCAAGTTGGTTCCAATTCCTAGTGACCCTTAGCTTAGGAGCGCTGCCCTTATGCTGTCCTAAACTGCGCTCTACAGAGCTGACTACTGCGCTGTTCTCTCATGGAGAAGCTAGTGGGCTCAAACCACTGACCTTTTAGTTGGCATCTGAGTCTTAGCCAGAGTGCCACCAGGGCTTCTGACTGAGTGGGATGTCTATCTAATTTTGGTTTGATCCTTAGGAAGGCCATACATGTCTAGACATGGAGTCCATGTTCTCCTACAATGTTATTGGGAATAAAGAAGCTCCTGGGCCTCCATCTGCTACTCCATTGTCTCTGTTTTCAATGGATGCAGAAGCTGGGCAGGAGGGCACTGCTGTCGAGGGGTCCCCTGGAGCTCAAGGAAGGAACCAGGGGACCACCAGGGAGGGCACCAGGATTGCCCCTCTGCTCACCTGACCAAACCCTCATCACCCACCTCCTGGGCCCAGGAACTCGCAGAGGCAGCCGTAGGCAGGGCCGGGCCTTTGGATGGGATAGGTATGGGCCAAGTTCAGCATTTTGCCCACAGAATCATAGATGAAGATGAGGCTGATGAGGGCACAGAAACCTTCCTCGGTGAAGCGGGTGAAGTGTCGCACCAGCACACTGGCTTCCGTGGCCACCAGCACCAGGCAAAAGGTGGCCACCCAGATACCGACCCACAGACGGAATGGTAGGTAGTCCAGGCCATGATCTCTGCGGGTCATGAGATCGGCAGGGCTCAGTAGGGCTGCTCTGCTCTCTGTCAACCCAGGGTAGGTGCCCCTCTGGCCAAGTACACAGAGCCCATCCACCCCTATTGACCCAGCCACGACTAGGCCGGGGGTCTGGAAAGGTGGGGGAGTCCTCCTACCTGCTGAAGGAGTACAGCAGGCGCTCAAAGACCAGCACCGGCCCAGTGCTGTTGAGGATGGTGAGGGGCTGGCCCGCCATCAGGCAGAAGGCCGCTCCGGCCACCGCTGTGCCTAGGAAGCTCTCCAGAACCCCCTGGAAGCCAACAAAGGCTCAGCTCTGTGCAGGAGGCCCGAACTGCTGAAGACCCAACCCACTCCTCGTTCCCTTGACTCCACAGCTTTCATCCCACGGGGCAGCTCCACCCACCTGGGCACCATCGGTGGCATCTCCCAGCAGCCCTCCAAAGGTGATGGCGTTGGTCACGGTGGCCAGGTAGATGTAGAGCACAGCTGAAACGCACTGGAGGTGCAGGGCGTCCGAGAAGTCGCTGGGATACCACGAGGCCTTCCGGCGCACGTCCTGCACAAGGCCACCGAACAGCCTCCCGCCAGCCGGTAGTGGGTTGTCAGAGACTCAGGCGCCCACGTCCTACGCCCCCATCTGACTTTTCCTGTTCCCGGGTGTGCGCCTCCCACCATGAGCGCACACCTCTGATCCCCGGGGACTCCGCTCCCCACCCGGAGTCCCACCCGGGCGCGCACCCTCGCTCGCCTCACCTGCCGGTCCGCTGTAACTCTGGGGTGGGCGCCTGCGGCCCACGGCCATGCCTGTCCTCAGCTGGAGCTCCGCATGGGACGGAGGGGTCCTTAGCGCCCCACAGCTGTGAGAGGGATCTGAGCAGAATGGAGAACCCAGGGAGGTGGAGGCTCTCACACCAATCTGCAACTGGGAGCCTGAGTTCATGACGTGCCCCCCCCCCCCGCCCCCCTTGGCCGCTCCTGTCTCTGCTGGCGAGGGCTGTCGCTGTGACCGCGGGAGACTAGGCTTCCCATCAAGGAGGTCGACGCGGGTCATACGTGTCCTTCTTACCGATGGGCGCAGATGGCCCCATTTTTCTCCCCGAGCGGCCAGTGGGTTGGAACCGCCCACCCTACGGTTAGCGCCCAATGCTTGACCTACTAGGTCAGCAGGACTGCGCTCCTGGGAAGCATCTGGCCTTTGTGAATCAGAAGTGAGTTTCAGTTTGGTTTGGTTTGGTTTACAGACGGGAAGCGCGGCCTCCCCAGGGATGTACTCCTTTGGAGGTCTCTGCAGCAAGGGGCCGGACTCTGGTCCCTAACCTTCATTTCCCGACCGTCCCTGCCCCATCTCCACAGTGGAACCAGACCCAGGACCTGGACCTCAGCAGGGGAGCTGAGTGGGATTCTGACCCCCCGAGTGCCTTTTTCCTCTTCTTTAAAAATAAAAAATGTAACAGCTTTGTTGGCATGTAACCCACATACCTTACAATTCAGTTGTTTATATTAAAAAGAGCGGTGCAGTCATTGTCGCAATCAATTCTAGAACACTTTCTTTTTTGTTCTCATCGTTATTAGCTCCCTGTCCTCCCCACCACCTCCCTCACCATCGCCCCGAAGAAATCTATAGTTTTACTCAGCCTGGATTTTATATAAAGAAAAACATATACAAACACCCCCACCCCCACGCTGGATACCGTTTTTGCTGAGAGGGCAGGCATTTGGGGGGTGGGATCCGGGCTGTCGGGTCCCACCGACCTGGGGGGAGCACCGTCACCTCTTCGAGGAAGGCGTCCAAGGCTGCCAGGAGGTCATGGTGGCTGCTGGCCCGCCGTGCTGACAGCTGGAAATGCTGGGGAGGAGGGGCCCAGGGCTGGACGCTCAATGTCCTTTCTCCGTTTCCGAATGGGACCCGTGCAGGCCCCGTAGGCAGACAAGCACACACTCTGGCTTGCGCTGACTCTGGCTCATTCACACTCTACTGAGCTTCTGCGGTGCCCACAGCAGCTAGGGCTGCCATGGCAACCAAGGAAACTTCAGCTCTCGGCTCACACAAAATCACAGCCAACATCTTGCTGTACGCAGTCCCTCAGACAGATGGCGCCTCGCTCTCTCTCCTTCTCTTGCTCTCTCCTCTCTCTCTCTCTCTCTCTCTCTCTCTCTCTCTCTCTCTCTCTCTCTCTCTCTCTCTCTCTCTCTCTCTCTCTCTCTCTCTCTCTCTCTCTCTCTTTCACTCACACTCACACACACACACACACACACACACACACACGGCCTGCCCCAGCTCACCGGGTCACTGAGGAGGACTGCAGCCGCCCGGCCCATCTCATGGTAGCCCCTTCCCAGCATTGGGGGGCCGAGTAGGAGGCAGAAAAACCTGAGGAGGGAACAGGGCTCCAGAGAGGACCAGATACGACTTCCCCACAAGGTCATTCTGAGCGCCAGGCTCAGGTTGGTGCTCCCTGCCCTGCTCTTCAGCCCAGGTCGTCCCCCCGCCCCCCCCCCCCCCCCCCCCCCGCCACTCCACAGACCCCTGAGGACCACCCCTAGGACTACCCTCAGACAACCAGATCCAGAAGCTCTCAGCCCCTCCCCTATAAAGTCCTTTCTTCTGGCTACTAGGACCCCTACCCTCCACTCCACAGCCTCACCTGCTGGGGAGGGGCACCTCTGTAAGGTGCCCCAGCACCACTGGGTCCCGCAGGCGCACAAAGGCCCCCAGTGGCTGCCCCAGAAAACCCAGCTCTCCAGCCAGCACAGCCCCTGCCTCGGCCTCCGGAGGCAGCTTCTGTCTCAGGGGGTTCTGACGCTGGGTGGGGGACACAAAAGATGAGAGATTATTTGGGGAGAGCGACCTTGGCAGGACCTTGGTGGGTGAGGGATCAAGTGGAGGATGAGCCTCTGTTGACCCCTGACCCCTCTTCCTGGCTGTGCCCAAGGGTGAGACAAACCTGCTCCTTCAGGGGGGCTTCTTCACTGTGAGAAGCCTCCTTTGGGTGGGGAGACCCTGTAAGACAGAATTAGGTAGCGATGAATGCAGGCCCAGGCTTCGGGGGTGGTCCCGCTGGGGCTTCTAGTCCAAGTCTGCCTTGGAGAAGCTGTGTGGCCTTGGACACAGCCTTCCTCTGCCCGGTTGGACCTCAGTTTTCTTCTCAATGAAATGGACATGAGAGTAGGACTCCCGTCCAGGTGGTTTTGAAGGCTAATTGTGATTAGGAGTGGAAAGTGCCTGGCACAGTGCCTAGCCACGTGTGTCCCTTGCCTGAGCCACGACTGCCGGAATTCCAGCCCCTCCATCCTTCTCCCACCACCATTATTCCTGGCTTTCCCTTGCCCACGAGTCCTGGGCTGAGGGCTGAGCAAAGTGGGGCCACTGGAGCTGTAGGCCCCCACTCATGCCCACAAGGGGTCTCTCACCTCGCCAGCGCTGGATGCCTGTGGTCTGAATATGGTGCTTGGGTCTCTGCAGCAGCAAAGCCTGCAGCTGCCCTCTCAGCTCTGGACTCAGTGACTCCACTCTGGTCACCTGCTCTGGGGCACAGAAGTGCAGCTCAGCTTTCTTCCCCCACAACCCCCTCTTCCCCTCTGCCCCAATCCCCTTTCCCTCTGGGAGTCCCGGGGAATGCAGGGAGCAGTGAACTTGTTCCTCCACTCATCTTTGTCATCTCAACCCTGTGACAGAGATGGACAATCCAAAGGGTGGAATAGGGTGGGCTCTGGAAGATTCCAAGACTATGCAGGATCGACATGCCTACCCAGGTTCTTCCTGAAAAAGGCTTCCTTCATACCTACAAGCTCCAGGAGGCTCTGGGCTGGACAGTCCAGCAGTATAAGGCCCTCAGCCAGCAAGCTGCGGAGTTTCTGAAGGCTGGGCAGTGCCAGGGTGGGCACATGGGGGGTGCTCCACCGGCCTGCACCCACCTCTAGTTTCTCCTCAAACAGCACCCACCTGTGGGGAGAGGGGGTGGGCTGAATCCATTGCGTCATCACTCCCAGGCCCAGGAAAGGGGTCACAGGGGAACCAGAGAGGTAGGGCTATGAGGGAGTTTTGGGCCCAGTGGGTAGTCAGCCCTCTGGGTCTTGGGAAACTCAAAACTAGACTAGGTGTCCTGAGAGATGAGGCTTTGAAACAAGAAACATGGAGACACAGTGTGTGTGTGTGTGTGTGTGTGTGTGTGTGTGTGTAGGGAGCCCACAAGAGGAGCTGAGGATGATGAAGGAGGCCCTGCTGGGCAAAGAGAAGAACCCCATCCGTAAAACGCCTGCGTCCCACTCACCTGCCTGTCTCTCTCCACTCCAGAGCCTGGGGCCAGCCCAGCAGTTCATTCAGCTGAATGAAGAGCAGAGGGTCCTTGGGGACCCCTAGCTCCCTGCTACCAGTATCTTGGGGTCCCTCTGAGCCAGTGCCATTATCTAGCTGCTCTGCAAGGGCATTTTCAGAAGCAGTGGGGGCTTCAAACTCCTCCTGGCCTGGCAGCTTCATCTTGTGAGGCTTACACAGAATCTTGGGACCAGGGCAATCCTGGGTTCTGAAACCAGGAGCACTCTGGTTGGCCAAATTTATACTCCATCTCTCACCACAGAACGGCACCAACAAGGTAAAACCTGCTGATTCCAGAGCAAACCAGGTCCTCTCCTCCTCCTTCCTGCTACGCCCTTCCACCCTCCACCCCAACCCCCCAACTCCTAGGGTGTTTGTAAGGCCAGTCTGGCCTTTCCCAGGCTCTCCTAAAATGCCTAACCTGGGGCCAAGGTGTGTGTGTGTGCATTTCCTGTGGGCCCAGGTATGACCCCACGGTGTTGTGTGTAAACAGGTGTAAGTGGCTGACCTGGGTCTGTGGGCTGACACCCCCAGATTATGCTGCCCCCTGCCTTATATCATATACAAACAACAAGTATTCAGGACTGTTTAGGGTGTCATCAACATAACCTGGGGGTCACAGACACACCCATCTGGACAAACAGGGACTCAAAAAATAACTAGCTCCATGAATGCCAGGCACGGGAAGGGAGACAGCAGAGTGAGCCCCTGCCCACTCAGTGACAGACAGCTGAGGCTATTGCTGATGACCACAACGTCTGAGTTTTAAACTCCTGTGTCCAGCAACGTCTACCCACTCCCTGATTTAGCGTGTCCCTGGGAGACACTCCTTTGACTCAGCCCTCCCCTCCCATTGAAGATGAAGGAGCCACCTTGAGGTTGCATGTGAAGGGTTCCCTAGTTAAATGAGCAAGTCCTGTTGGTTCTACCTTCAAAATCTACCCAGAATTCAACCACATCTCCCTACCTACGGGACCACTACTCTGATTCAAGTTGTCAACATTTCTCATCGGAATTATTTCAAAACCCTTCTATTCTCTTGCAATAAGTTTCCTGATTCCACTCTTCCTCCTATCCCCCGAAGTCCATTTTCCACACAGCAGCCAAAGGGCCTTTTTAAAAGGCAACCAAGCCACATCATCCTTTTGCTCAACTGTCACTCACTACATCCCCATCACTCCCAGGAGATGGTCCCCACGGGATATAAATGGGTTGTGATCGATTACTAACCTAAAGATTGGTGGGTTGAACCCGGATGCACCAAGGAAGAAAGCTCTGATGATCCGCTTCCACTAAGATCACAGCCAAGGAAACCTTATGGAGCAGTTCTACCCTGTAACACGTGGGGTCGCCATGATCCGGAACCCACTCCAATCAACTAACCACAGCTGGACGTCATGTCAATCTCTTCTCTTGTCCCACAGAACCACATCATTCTCCCTTGCTCATTCCTTCCTGGGCACACTGGGCCTCCCCTGGTTAGGCAAAGCCAGTTCCTGCCTAAGGGTCTTTTCAGTACCCTTTTCTGACAAGAGGGCATGTTTTTGCCCCAGTCTTTGCATGACTAACTCCCAGTCATCTAGGTCTCGTCTCAGAGGTCATTCACTGAAGGAAACCTCCCTTATCCATTCTCTCCTACGTTTCTCCTGTGAGTCACGCTCTGTTCTGATTTCTTTCTAGTTCTTCAGAAAGATCAAGTCGGAGGCAAACGCACCTAACAACCGTTGTCACCACTAGTAACCACCTCATGCTTTTGTTTATCTTTTATTGTCTGCCACCTATACGTACGCGCAGAGAAATGCCCTGTTTACAGAGCAGGTATCTTATCTTTGTTCGCTGCTGCTGGAGCGGCAGCACCTGGCACTTAGTGGAGCTCCACAAATACTTTTGTTCAACAAGAGCACAGAAGGACGTGGGGAATTGAGGGGAGCTGCACTTCTTCTGGAGGCCACACGAGGGAGCTCCTCCCCGAAAACTACATCGCTGGGACCACTCCCAGTGTTTCCCCTGAAATCTACCAGCCAGGGTGCCAAGATGGTGAGATGGCAGAGGTGTCCCTGATTCACTGCCTTGCAGCTGCCCACCAGTGGTTTACCTGGAGAGGTGAGGGCGTCGCGGGAAAATGGGGAAAAGAAAGTCAATCGTGCTTCTTTGATAGGGGTCAACTCCCACTGGATCTAGTGGTAGAGGTGTCCTGAGAGATGGGTCCCCACAAAGCCTTCCCACCAACTTGTGTTCTATACTCTAGCTTCAAGCCCATGGAGGCTCCTGGGCAGGAGTCAGAGGACTAAGAGTCATTGTTCTTTCTTACCGGATGGGGTGGGGGGAGGTGGAAGTTGGTTTCAGCCCCAGGAGGAAAACAACTGACTTGGGGCCTGAGATGGCAGGTAAACCCTATGACCAGTCCCCTCCAAGAATGTGAGGAAGCCACTCTATTGAGACAAAGGGGATTGGGGAGCACTGACTTAGCATGCACTCCGATACCAAATGAAACCTTCTGCCCTTCCCTGCTCTGGGACCCCGACTCTCCTGGCCTTTCAGGCTGCCTTCAATAGAAGGCCACCATGCCGCCCCCTCCCCTGCACTAAGGAACTACCGCTCTGCACCTGGGGGAGGGGCAGTGCTGCGCTGGGCACTTATGAGGGTCAGAAGGTGTTGTGGAAGCTGAGGCAAAGCCTGGCCTGGGGTTCAAAGACTGGGCTGGCATCCTGACACAGTCACAGACTGAGTGTCCTTGAACACGCTCCTCCCCTCCAGCTTGAGTTTTCATAGCAATAAACTGAGAGAGTTGGGGTAAATGATTTGCCAGCTCCTGGCAAAACATACCTTTCTGCAGTGCCCTGAGCCGGGCCCTGAAGACGGGAGAGTGGCCAGATCAGGAATACCAGACTGCCTACATGTAAACTGACCTGCTCACATTCTAGTCTCGGGGTGGTGAGGGGGAGCTCTCACTTAGCTTAACCGAGTCCCAGTGTTCTTATGTACAAATTCAGAGGAGAAAGGGGCCCACTTGACAGGCTTCCTTCGGTGACAAAATGTGTTAGTGGGTACACAGGCCTGGTACACACAAAACACTATACAGAGAGAGAACTGTTATTTCAGAGAGAAAAAAGAGGCCCTCCCGGCATGGGGAGGAAAGGAACTGCCTTGCTCTGGGAAGCGGTGGGGTCGAAGCACTGTGCTGGCCACATTAACTCATATAATCCTTACAGCAAGCTTTTTAATAGCATTTTTTAGCTTGAACCAACTATAGGCTTACACAAAGTTGCAAGAAGACAGGGTGGTCCCAGGAAACCTGTCATTCAGCCCTCCCGATGTTAACATCATTTGTTGTTCTTCTTAGGGACCATCAAGTCCGTTCTGACCTGGAGCGACCCAATGCACAATAGAACGGAACAGAACCACGGTCTGGCCCTGCGCCATCCTCACAGGAGTTCCTATGCCCAAGCCACCGTGTCACTCCATCTAGTTGAGAGTGACAAGCGCGGTGTCCTGCTAAAAGTATGAAGATGAAGCCTCACCATCCATACCAGTAAGAAGTGACTTTGACCTTTCTTCTTCCAAGGCAGATTTGTTTAGCCTTTTGGCAGTCCATGATAGATACTTTCAACATTCTCTTCTGGCACCACGATGCAAACCCACTGATTCTTCTTCAGTCTTCCTGAGTGTCCAACTTTCACCTGCATATGAGGCCATTGGAAATGCAATGGCTTGGGCCAGGTGCGCCTCAGTCCGCACAGAAACATCCATGCTCTTCAATGCTCTAAAGAGGTCTATGCAGCAGATTTACCTCATATGTCTTTTGATCTCGGACTGCTGCTTCCATAAGCACTGATTGTGAATCCAAGCAAGACAAAATCCTTGACAACGTCAACCTTTTCTCCGTTGATCATGATGTTACCTTTTGGTCCAGTGGTGAGGATTTTGGTCTTCTTGACATTGAGTTGTAATCCTTCCTGAAGGCTCTAACCTTGATCTTCATCAGCAAGGGCTTCAAGTCCTCCTCGCTTTCAGCAAGCAAAGTTGTGTCACCTGCATATCTCAGATTGTTAATGAGCTTTCCTCCAAACCTGATGCCATATTCTTTTTCAAATAATTCAGCTTCTCTGAGGAATTGCTCAGCCTACAGATGGAACAAGTTTGAAGAAAGAATACAACCCTTTCACACATCTTTCCTGATGTTAAACCATGCAGTATCCCCTTGTTCTGTTCTCACAACGGCCTCTTGATCCATGGACAGGTTCCACAGGAGAACAAGGAAGTGTTCTGGAATTCCCATTCTTCTCAAAGTTATTCATAGTTTATTATCGACCACACAATCAGATAGCCAGTAAAACACAAGTAAACATATTTCTGGTATTTTCTGCTTTCAGCCAAGATCCTCCTGAGAGCAGTGATTTTCCTTGCTCTGTGTCTTCTTCTGAATCTGGCCTGAACCTCTGTCAATGTAGTGCTGTAACTGGTGCTGGATGATCTTTAGCAAAGTTTTTCCTTCATACGACATCATGATCTTGTTACAAATTTGGATCATTCTGTTGGGTCACCTTTCTTTGGAATAGGTACACATATGGATCTCTTCCTGTGAGTTAGCCAAGTCGTTGTCTTCCAAATTCCCGGCATACATGAGTGAGTGCTTCCAATGCTTCATCGGCTTGTAGAAACACTTCAGTTGATATTCCATCAATTAGTGGAGCTTTGTTTTTGGCTAGCACACAGTGCTGGCTGCTTGAACTTCTTCCTTCGGCACCATTGGTTCTTGTTCATACGCTACCTCCTGAAATGGTGGAAGGCCACTTCTTTTGGGTACAGTGGCTCTGTAGTCTTTCCATCTTCTCTTGATGCTTCCTGCATCGTTCAATATTTTGCCCAGAGAATCCTTCAAGATTTCAACCCGAGGCCTGAATTTTTCCTGAGTTCTTTTGATTTCAAGTATGCTGAGCATGTTTTTCCTTTTGATTGTCTCATTCCAGCTCTTTGCACACTGCATTTTAATATTTGTCTTTATCTCCGCCAGCTGTCCTTTGAAAATGTTCTATTCAGCTCTTTCGTTCCATCATTTCTTCCGTTTGCTTAGCTCCTCTATGATGAAGAGCCAGTGTCAGAGCGTCTTCTGACACCCACTGGATCTTTTCTTCCTTCCCTGTCTTTGGAACGACCCTGTGCTTTCCTGACGAAGGATCATCTTGATGCCCTTCTGCAGCTCATTAGCTCTTCTGTCATCAGTGTTCAGTCCTTCAAACCTGCTCTTGAGCTGTTCTGGAAATTCAGGAGTGACGGTCTCAAGGTCATATTTTGACCCTTGTGGACGTGTTTTCATTTTCTTCAGCTTTATCTTGAACTTATCGATGAGCAGTTGATAGCCTGTTCCACAGCCCGCTCCTGGCCTGGGTTTAGCTGCTGACATTGACCTTCTCCATTGTCTCTCCCACAGATGTAGTCAATGTAAATTCAGTGTAATCAATCTGGAGAAGTCCGTGTATGCAGTGGCTTGTTGTGCTTTTGGAAAAAGCGACTGGGGGGGGGGGGTACTTACTATGAACAAGCCGTTGGTTTGGCAGAGCTCTGTCATGCGGTCTCCAGCTCGTTTCTATCTCCAAGTCCATCTTTTCCAACTAGTGATCCTTCCTCTTTGTTTCCAATTTTTGCGTTCCAGTTGCCAATAATTATCAATGCATCTTGGTTGCATATCTGCTCGATTTCCAACTGAAGTCATTGGCAGAATACTTCAGCTTGTTCATGACCAGTTTCTGTGGTTGGTGCATACATTGCGTAGCCTTTGGGCTGATTGGGTTTCCTGGCAGGCGGACGGATAGGACCCTGTCACAAACAGCATTGCACTTCAGGGTGGGTTGTGCGGTCTCTCTTTTGGCAATGAAAGCCACACCAGTCCTCTCGATTGTGTTATTGAAGCATAGGAAATCATATGACTTTCAGATTCAGAATGGCCAATACCAGTCCATGTCGGCTCATTAATTCCTAGGATATCAATCTTCTTGTGTTCCATATTAATTTTGGATGACTTCCAGTTTTCCTAGATTCATCCTTTGCACATTCTGTGTTCTGATCATTAGCAGATCACTGCAGCTGTTTCTGCTCACCTTGAGCAGTGCTCTCTGCAACTGAAGACCCTGAGGCTCCACCCCTATGGGCTCTACCCCCTCACGTGACCATGCTCCACTACACTCCTCAGTCCCGTTTCAAGGGCCTCGGACCCGAGGGGCTCTCCTCCAGCATTGTCTCAGACGGTGTTCTGCTTCCATTCATTAGACCTTCAGTATCTGACAGCGCTTCCTTTCTCCATTGTCTCTTCTTCTTCCAGAAGCTCTGCAGAAACCTGCTCACTCTGGGTGACCTGCAAACACTTGAAATGCCAGTGATACGCCTTCCAGCCTCACAGCCACACACAACCACCACAGTATGACAAACTGACAGACAGACAAGTAGTGAGCTAACATCTTACATAACTGGGGGAAAATATTTAAAAGCAAACCCCACTGCCATTGGACTCATCATAACCGTGCACAGGGTTTCTGAGGCTGCACACCCTTATGGAGCATACAGCCACCACTTTCTCTCTCAGATCATCTGGTGCGTTTACATCACCCACCTTGTGGTTAGCAGTTCAAGACTTACCCACTTAGCCATCAGTGCCGCCACGGTGCCTCTGACAGAGCAATAGTATCATATCAAAACCAAGAAACAGACTTCATGCAGGTCTCACCGGTTTTTACATGCACTGATTTGTGTATCAAGCTCATGGAAGCAGCAGTCGAGAGATCAAAGGATGCATTGCATTAAGTAAATCTGCTGCACAGGACCTCTTTGAAACATTGAAAAGCAAGGATGGTACTAAGGTGAGCGTGACCCAAGCCATAATATTTTCAACGGTCTCATCTGCGTGTGAAAGCTGGACGCTGAAGAAAACTGGTGCATTTGAACTATGGGGTTCGCAAAGAATCTTGAGCATACCATGGGCTGCCACAAGAACCCATAGCTCTGTCTTGGAAGAAGGACAGCCAGAATGCTCCTGAGAGGCAAGAAGGGTGAAACTTTGTCTCATGCACTTTGACATGTTGTCAGGAGAGGGCGATCCCGGAGGAGGACTTCATGCTTGGTAAAGTGGAGGGAGGGTTCACGGAAAAAGAGGCAGGCCCTCCAGGAGGTGGATTGCCACAGTGGCTGCAACAATGGGCTCGAACAAAGAACCCTGGCGGGGATGGCTCAGGACTGGTGGTGCTTCATTGTCTTGTACATGGGTCACCCTGATGGCACTTACCAACCACAGTGTGTGTGTGTTTGGGTGCTTAAGAAATTGTATGCTTAGATTACTTACAACAAACTTCCCTGGGATTTAAAACACTTTTTGGCATAGAAGCAAGGAAGCAAGACATGGACTTTGGAGTCAGACATACAATTTTGAATCCCGGATCCACCTTCCTGAAGCAAATAGCTCATCTTCCTTAAGCATTAGTTTTCTCATTTATAAAATGAGAGTGAGAATACGATGTTCCCCAGAGGACTGTTGTGAATATTCAAGGAGATAATATATGTAAAGTGCTTCAAACAATGCCTAAAATGTAGCAAGCACTCAATACATCGAAGCTATGATTCTCTTTTATGAAGAAAGCACATTTTGAAAAGTGGCTTAATATACATAAATAATTCATCTTTATTATAGGAACAATAGCACACGACCATAAGAGTAATTTAAAAAAAGAGGATAAAAGAAGTCATTCAGAACGTCATTATCCAGGAATACCCACTGCTAATAAATTTACTTACCACAAAATGTTGAGGTAAGTTCCATTACCCCCACTTACTATAGAGAACACTGAGGTTCGGGAGGGTAGACCGTTTGCTCAGATCAATGAGTAGAGCACTGAATTTAAGGCACACTCTCTCGCCTCCAGGAGCTCACAGGGAGGGCAGACAGGTGTCTGGAAAATGGACGGAAGGAAGACCCGGAAAAGCAGCAACTACAAAGATGAGGCTTTCTACTCCCATAAGGAGCTAGTCTCCGAAACCCACAAGGGCAGTTCTGCGCTGCCCTGCAGGCTCACTGTGGGCCAGGATCCACCTGGCGGCAGTGAGTGAGCATCTGCAGAGCACAGAGCTTCCCTGGGCCTCTGCACCTCACCGCACCGCACCGCACCGCACCGCACCGCACCGCACCGGCACTTCACAGACCTTCCTGCAAGCTTCACAAGGGCTCTTGGAGGCAGGCCCGATCCATTGCTGAATGAGCAAACTGAGGATCAGCGAGATGAGAGGTAGAGGTTGTGGATCCAGTGTTCAAAAGGAGTCTGATGCTTCAGCCTGAGCTTCAAATCCCTGTGGGGTGTGCATGTGAATGGAGTCTTTCCTATGGGAGCCTTTGGCTTCTTTGAGTCCAGAGCTAGCCTTCCCTTTCCTGATCCCAAGTCACCAAGAGCCAGCCAAGTCTTGGGTGGGCCCTGACAGCTGGAGCCTGCCTCTACTTGCCAGCGTGCCTGCACCCCATCTGGACTGGAGAGGTGGGAACCTTTGCAGGGGAAGGAAAAGAGGCATCAAAGGGACAGAATCTGCAGGACCCCTGAGCGCCACCCCCCCCAAAGGCTTTGCCTTGGGTTTTCTAGGTCCCTCTGATGTAGACTGCAAAACTCAAGAACTGCTGGGAGAGAAACTGCACGTGCGTGATTTTTGAGTTTCACACATTTTATTTATACTTTCCTTGTTTCCAGGAAAGATTTAAAGGTAGCTTACAACAACAGTCACAGCAATTATTCTTTTAAATGATTAAAACTCAAAGGAAAAAAAACAAAAACTACTCACTGCCATCAAGTTGATGCTGACTCATTGTGATGCTTTAGGATGGCATAGAACTGGTCCTGTGTTTTCAAGACTATAACTCTTTCTGGGAGTAAAAGGCCCATCTTTATCCTAAGGAGCAACTGGTGGTTTCAAACTGCTGACTTTGAGATTAGTAGCCCAACTCCTAGCTACTACACTCCCAGGGAGCCTCAAAAAATGATTAAAGAGCCTCATAAAGAAACCAAGTTGGAGAGGAAATGATTAACTGTTGAAAACAAAACAATGGTGGCCTAGGGATAATCACTGCAATTGAGCACCAACTGTGAGCTTCCTGGCAGCAGAGGCGAAAAGGAAACATGTATTGCATAGGTACTATACCTAATTAAAAACCAACAAGTAAACCTGCCTCCTGGCTCCTATCTCTTGCCTTGGTGGCTCAGGACTACAATGCATTTACAATTTTAATGCCCTCCTTGCTTAATTATGACATGTTTTAATCTGGTAGGTATGGAAAGTTTTGATCTATCACCAACTCTCATTGTTTGTGTAAATAGTATCCAGTCCTTTAAGAGTGTAATCAGAACAAGTCAACAATTCATGTATTGTGGCTCACAGCTGGCCTATACTTGTATAATTTCCTTTTCTCAACAGTGTTTTAAGTTCTATACCATTGGCTAAATGCATGCCACCACTAATAAGAATTATGTTATGTCGCAGAGGGTGGTTGACAATGTTCTCTAACATAAAATTATAATGATATCTCTAAAATGAACCAGAGGCACCTATAAAACCATAGTTATATGAATGGATTTGGGGGTTACAAGGATTTTTTTGGCTTAAAATTAATTATATACCCAATCTAAGAAAAATTAATTCCAAGACATGGTCCTGCTTGATGCTCACCCTCATAAAGAGATCACTGAAGATATGGGTGCTATAGTAAAGTGTGGTGAAGAAAGTAGATGGTGCCCAGCTCTCAGAAAGAATAGCATCAGCGGCCTTAAAGGCTTGTCTTCAAAGCAACCATCTGATGTGCCAACTAATTCCATATGGAAGAAGCACAGCAACCTGTGTGATCCAAGGATAGTAAACAATAAAGTCCAAATCTGAAGGAAGGAATGGTGTCAGAGCTCACACTGTGAACACCCAGTCTGCAGAAGTCTATGGAGGACAGGGGAAGCCCATTTGCAGGGTCTACAATGAATCCTCTCTGAGCATAGCCAAAGAATGTGGGTACCCTTGTTATCAGACAGAGAGTGTTTTAAAGTTGATTGTGGACAATGTAGTTAAAGTGTAAAATCTAATCATTTGATCTCCCTTTTGAGCCATTTTAAAGTTGTTTCAGTTAAAAAAAAAAGTGAAGGGAAAAAACCTGTGGATTAAACCTTCCATAAATCTCCTCTGACAATAGACGAAGGACATCGCCTTGCTATCATGCAATGTGCATTGGAAAAGGGATGATTGCCCATGCAGACAGGTTAAAAATTGTCTTTAAATCATCTTATGGGGGCTCACACAAGTCTCATCACAATCCTTACATCCATCCACTGTGTCAAGCACATTGGTACATATGTTGCCATCATCATTTTCAAAGCATTTTCGTACTACTTGAGTCCATGGTGTCAGCTCCTCATTTTTCCCCTCCCTCCCTCATGAAGCCTTGATAATTTATAAATTGTTATTATTTTCCCATGTCTTGCACTCTCTGATGTCTCCTTTACCCGCTTATCTGTTGTCCATTCCCTTGGGAGGGGGTCATTGTGATCAGTTCCTCCTTTCTCCCCCAACCTTCCCCTTCCCCTCCTGGTATGGCTACTGTGAATGTTGGTCCCGAGGGGTTTATCTGTCCTGTATTCCCTGTGTTTACAGCTCTTATCTGTACCCATGTGCATGCTCTGGTCTAGCCAGATTTGTAAGGTAGAATTGGGGTCATGATAGTGGGGGGGGGGGGAAGAAGCAGTAAAGAACCAGAGGATAGTTGTATGTTTCATCAGTGCTACACTGCACCCTGACTAGCCCGTCTTCTCCCCACGACCCTTCAGTAAGGGGATGTCCAATTGCCTGCAGATTAGCTTTGAGCCTCCACTCCGCACTCCACCCTCCTCCCATTCGCATTGACATGATTTTTTGTTCTGGGTCTTTGATACATGATCCTATCAACACCTCATGATCACACAGACTGGTGTGCTTCCATGTGGGCTTTGTTGCTTCTGAGCTAGATGGCCGCTTGCTTACCTTCAAACCTTTAAGACTCCAGATGCTGTATATTTTGATAGGTAAGCACCATCAGCTTTCTTCGCCACATTTGCTTACGTACCCGTTTGTCTTTAGCAATCGTGTCGGGAAGGTGAGCATCTCAGAATGCTGGATTATAAGAACAAAGTGTTCTTGTGTTGAGGGAGTACTTGAGTAGAGGCCCAATGACAGCTTAAAATTTGACACCTTATTTGATCTCCCTTTTGGCCCATTGTAATGTGTTCTAGTTTTTAATATTTTCTGAGGGTTTTTATTGAAATTTTTCTCTGTTTTATTTTGTTATTTTAAAAAAATCATTTTATTGGGGACTCATACAACTCTTACCACAATCCATCCATACATCCATTGTGTTGAGCACATTTGTACATTTGTTGGCATCATCATTCTCAAAACATTTGCTTTCTACTTGAGCCCTTGATATCAGCTCCTCATTTTTTCCTTTCCCTTCCTCCCCTATCTTCCCTCCCTCAAAAACCCTTGATAATTCATAAATTATTGTTATTTTTTATGTCTTACACTGACTGATCTCTCTCGTCACCTACTTTTCTGTTGTCTGTCCCCCAGGGAGAGGTTATATGTTTTTTTTTTGTTTTGTTTTAAGAGGTTATATGTTGATCATTGTTTGGTTCCCCTTTTCTCCCCCCACCTTTCCCTTCCCCTCCTGGTATCACCCTACTCTCGTTATTGGTCCTGAGGGTTTATCTGTCCTGGATTCCCTGTGTTTCTAGCTCATATCTGTACCCGTGTACATGCCCTGCTCTACCTGTATCTGTAAGGTAGAATTGGGGTCATGATAATAGGGGGAGGGGAGAGATGCATTAAAGAACTAGAGGAAAGTTGTGTGTTTTGTCAGTGCTATATTGCACCCTTCCTTGGGACCCTTCTGAAAGGGGATGTCCAATTGACTACAGATGGACTTTGGTTGTCCATTCTGCCCTCCCCCTCATTCACATCGATCTGTAGGACAATTCTTAACTATGTGGAACGGATCCCTCTCCCCTTCCTGAAATGTCAGTAAGAGAAAAAGCAAAACCACCCTTGCTGCCCCCCTTCCAGTTGAGGGTGACTCTGAGGTACCCTTTACGGAAGCAGACTGCCATATCTTTCTCCTGCTGTGCAGCTGGGGGTTCCAACTGTCTGCCCTTCAGATGGCAGCCCTGGCGGAACTGTGGGATACGTGTTGGGCTCGAATCACTGTGAGCTCTGAGTCAAGGGCAGCGAGTTGGGTATGATTTGAAATTGACCGACAGCACTGGGTTTCAGCTAAGTGCTTTAAGTACTGTGCCATCAGTGACAGTTAAAAAAAATCGATGTCATTAAGTCCATTCCAACTCCTGGTGACCCTATAGGTTAGAACTGCCCCTTTGACGCTTGTAACCCCTGTGGGTTTCTGAGACGCTTCATCTTTACAGGAGCAGATAGACAGCCTCATCTTTCTTGCACACAAGAGCTGGTGAGTTTGAACAACCAACCTTGCAGTTAGCAGCTCAACCTTTAGCCCTGCTACCCCAACTCCTTCTTGACAATCAAAACTTCCCCACAAATTCCTAGAATGACCCCTAGGGGGCAGTGCTTCTTTCTTTGAGAATCATTGTCTTAAATCAGCTGGGTTGTTAAAAAAAAAACGTAAATGGGTAATGTTGAAGTGTAGCTCTGTGACTGTCTACATTTCTGCAGAGGAACTGAATTTCATTTATGTATTCCTGGTACATGCTGGGATCTGCCCCCATTCCAAGGCTGAGCCCTGGAGAAGTTAATAATAGCACTGACCTATTTTTATACCGTTTTACCATACACTTTTAGAGATGCTGTCTCCTTTAACTGCCACAAAAAAACCCTGATTACGTAGATTGTTATTCTCCCCATTTGCAGCGTCAATATAGGTTGGAATCAAGAAGATGTCAGTGGGTACTTGGGGCCCCCTCTCCCCCATTTATAGAGGAAAGGGCTGAAGCCCAGAAAGAAAGGTGATCACGCCCTGCTCATCAGACAGTGTGCATTGTCGTGGGGTTGTCTCAGACAGCCTTTGATGGCAGCCTGACAGCAAATACTGTGTGATGGATATCACTGGCCGGTGCCTGAGTAAAGAACAATGGTCTCAACAGCACGCTTTGCACACGCAGGCAGACCCTGCTGATTGAAGGGGGGTGGGTGGTCTCATGAGTCAGGAATCCTTCTCCCTCGCTGCTTGGCATATAGAGGGCAGCAGAGGGCAAACTCCTGGATCTGGGACCTTAGTCTCTCAAAGCCACAGAAATAGACCCAGAAATGGAGGCACGGGCAGCTGAGAATCCAGGCCTGATCCAGGTTTGTCATGAATGTCCTTTGTTGACATCTCCCATGGATGAGGGGTATCCCCTGACTCCACCCACGCTCCCCGACTCCAAGCCCCACCTCCCCGCATCCTTTCCAATTCTTGATCCTACTCAGATGGATCCTCACCCCAAACAATCAGACACCAAGCTTGTCTATCTCTGGGTGTGCCTGCAGCCTCTGCAGCCAGTGGAGGAGGTGGGAGGGGGTGCCAAAGGGCTGGCCTGAGTTTGAATGCAGATGCTTTCTCCAAAACGGTCCAATGAACTGACTTCCAGTGGGGTGGGGGGGGAAGACAGCTATGAGAGAAGGGATCCTGAGGCCAGGAGCAAGGACCCCTCACCCTGAGCTTCCAATCTGAGTAACTCTGAGCTGGAAGTGCTTCAAAGGAAACTCCCCTCGCCTAGCCATCTGCCCACACCTGGCCTTCCTTCCCTCGCCCATACCCTCGCAGCTCTGCTCAGGACTGGCCTTCGCTGCACAGAGTACTCGTCTGAAGCGCATGGAGTAGCACGCTGCTTCGCCCTGCTCTGCTAGTACCACAGCTGCTTTCTGGAGCGGAGGTTTCCAAACCACCAGTGGCCTCAAAGTCAAAGAGCCACCAGTTCTTACCTAAACTTGGTCACTTTCCAGCAGGGATGGGCCACTGCAACTCTGCAGGTAGCTGGCCCACAATAAAAGAGGCCTCTGTACAAGTTTCCACTTTTAAAGAGAAGAAAGCATATGCTTTCACCAAAGTAAAAACAGGCCACTAAAAAAAGGCATTTGTTCATTAACCCAGTGGACTAATGGATCACACACATCAGTCTCCATGGCCCTGAGTCTAGTCAGGCGTCCTCAAACTATGGCCCATGGGCCACATGCGGGCCGCTGAGGGCATTTATCTGGCCCGCCGGGTGTTTTTGCCCCATTTGTTTTTTTTTCACTTCAAAATAAGATATGTGCATAGGAATTTTTTCATAGTTTTTATTAAACTATAGTCCGGCCCTCCAACGGGTCTGAGGGACAGTGACCTGGCCCCCTGTTTAAAAAGTTTGAGAACCCCTGGGCTAGATGGTGCCCCATCACCACCACCACTGACTACTCTGAAAGGGATCACGTTAAAAGGCCTGTAATAGAATGTGAGACAAATGTGGAACAAAACCCAAAGTCATAATAGAGGCCAGGCTTGCTGTGAGAAAGAGCCTGATGGAACCCCGAACACCATGGCCCTTACCCTTCACTCTGGAGCTGAACTCACCTCAGAGTTAGAATTACCAACCATTCAAGATCAAAAGGACGTGAGGTTGATGCGTAGTTTGAACTGCTGAAGGTAGGGTCAGTTGATGGTCTGAAATGTAAACGACCCTCCCCCCCTTATTCACCATGAAAAATGATTAATTTATTTTAAAAAGTAAATAAAGTCTACCAAAAGAACCAGAAGGGGGCCTGAATAAAAAAAGAAACCTTTATCCCAGGACCAAGTTCAAAGGGTCAGGAAGGCAGGAGGAATGGAAACAGGAAGCCCAGGGTGGGGTGGTATCAGTGGTGGTACCCCGAGGGCATTGAAATGGATGGATGTGCTGAATCAGAATGTGTGTGAGTTGTTGGACGCCACACGATGGCCTGTTCTGCAAACCTCCACCTCCTTCACAGTGAAAAGCGTTTTTGGAAAAGCCTGTGTTCGGATCACAGCTGTGATATCACAGCACCTATGACATGCCATTCGTTATATTCTGCTTTATTACACTTATCTGATTTAATCATCACAATAGCCCTATGAGTTAAATACTATTATTGTCCTCATTTGAGGACAATTATAGGTCAGAGAAATTGAATAACATGTCCAAAATTAGAAAGCTTTAAAAACACCAGCAGTCCAAAATTTGGACTCCATGCTTGCCCGACTCCTAGAAGTATGCACATCTCATGAGCTGCCCATTCCTAAACCTCGGAGGCTAGGGAGCCGAGGAGGTTCTGATCCCTTTGGGCCCATTGGAGGGACAGAGCCTCAGTAGAGCTGATGATGTCACTGTCTGAAGATGCAGAGAGACCACGGCTGTCTTCTCATCCGTTTGTTCAGGGTAATGTGGAGCTTAAGAGCAGAGGGTCAGCCAGCCTGCTTGATGGTCACTCTCATGAAGAGATCCCTGAAGACACACAGATAGGCAAATCTGTAGGAAAGTGTGGTGAAGAAACTAGATGGTGCCCTGTCATCGGAAGGAATAGCGTCTGCGTGTCTTCGAACAACCAGCCATCTAAGTGAAGCACCAACTAAGTCCTCAAGAAAGAAGCACACCAGCCTGCGTGCTCCAAGGATGATACAGAAATAAAACGCAGCTCTGAAGGAGGGAATGGTGTCAGAGCGTAAATTGTGAACACCTGGTTTGCAGAAGGCCATGGATGACAGTGGACGCCCAAGATCCATTTGTAGGGTCCACAGGGATTAGGCTTCCAGTGAATCCGCTCTGACCTCAGCAGAGGGATGGGAACAGCCCCGTTATCAGAGAACATTGTAAGATTGATTGTGGCAGATGTATTAGATTAAAGTGTAATAGCTAATTATTTGATCTCTCTCTTGACCCATTTTAAAGTTGTTTCAGTTTAAAAAAGTGAAGTGGGGAAAGCACGTGGATGAAGCGTCTGGCGGCCCTCCTGTGACCCCTCTGACTATAAGGCAGGGATGTAAGGGACAGCCTTGAGGTCATGCGGAGTGCGTTAGAAGGAGGATGCCGCAGATGCAATGAGCTTCAACTCCAACTCCTTACCGTGTGACCTCCCTCTTGCCACATTCTAAAGTTGTTCTAGTTTTCAGTATTTTCTGCTTTCTCCCCAATTGATGTTTTTCTGTTTTACTTTGTTATTGTTAGATTTTTTAAAAATAATTTTCTGTGTGTGAAATCCAGGATAGGCAAATCTATAGAGATAATAACTGAATTAATCATTTCTTGGAGGTATGGCAGAGGAGGTTGGGGGTAAACGGAAATATAGGAACAAAAAAGATGTTCTCAAATTGATTGCAGTGATGATTGTACAACTCTTCTTAATATGATTGAGCCTTTCAATTGTATGATTTGTCAATTATATGCCAATAAAATGGTTTAAAAAAGAGAGCAGAGGGCCAGGGCGCACAGTGAGACTGAGACATTGACTTATCTCTCAAAGTCCAAACCCTTTAAAATGTGGGCCATGGTTACCACGTCAGGGTTAGCGCTGTTTTGAGGGTCCAGCGAGCGAGATCGTGCATGAGCAATATGGAGCACGTGAGAACTGTCGTTACTTCAAATCCCACTGCCTTTCTCTGAGAGGTTCAGATTTTGTTCCCCTTGTTGCTGATAGAGAACAGTGATGTCTGAACCTGGCTGGCGTCTGAATTACTTGCCTGCAGAACGGATGCTTGGGTCCCATCCCGGGAGGTTTTGATTAAGGACTGGGAAAGGCTCTGGACCTTCTCATCATTAACACCCTCCCAGGGAATCCCAATGCCCAGTCAGCTTGGTGGGAATGGATTTACCAGGATAGATGGTGCAGGCACAGTGGGGAAGGGATTAGGAAAGTTCACAGGGTTAGGGTTCTTTTCCGAGTGTCATTGTTCCCTTTCTTGTCACTACTAGCACCCTTCTCTTTACCTCCTCCCCAAATCCAGCACCCCACCCTGTAGCCAACAGTATGTCAGTGGCACTGGGTTCCATGGAACCCTGGAGGCCTGGGAAGCCAGAACAAGGCTAGGAAGCAAGACACCAGGCATCAATCTGCTCCCAGTCACCAGAGAGTTAAGGAAAGCAGAGTTGCCCGTTTGTTCCCACGGAGTCTTTGCGTGATGTGCACACTGAAAATGCTTTGGGCACAAGGCTGGTTCCTCCTCAGTCACTCAGGCCCCAGCTCACATGTCACCTGTGCAGAGAGGCCTTTGCCAATCAATCCCCAGATCTACAGTGCCATTCCAGGTCCTGGGTGGGACACCCAGGTATTCCCATTTGTATCTTAGCCTTGATCACTCTAGATCCCTTGGTGGCACAAATGGGTAAGTGCTTGACTTCTAACCCAACGACTGGTGATTTGAACTCGCCTAGCAGTGAGCACCGTGGAAGGAACTGAATCCACAGCAGCGAGTAACAGGGAAATCATAACTCATTCATTACCAGTGGATTCTGACTTGTAGCCACCCTATAGGACAGGGTAGAAAGGCCCCTGTGGGTTTCTGATACTGCAACTCTTTGGGGGAGTAGAAAGCTTCATCTTTCTCCCTCCAGAGTGGCTGGTGGGTTCGAACTGCTGACCTTGCTGTTAGCAGCCCAACACGTAACCTATTCCAACACCAGGGCTCCTTTAAAAGAAAAAAAAAATCAATCTAGGATAACGCTTTTTCTTGTTTACTCACTTCTTCGTGTGTTGTCTGCCCCTTCTGCTATAGAATGTAAGCACCAGCTACTCAGGTCTTCGGTGGTTTTGTTTACCATGGTGGCCTCTGAATTCCATTCGGTAGATGAGTGTGACTATGTGAGTTCTTGAGGTTTGCCGCCCTAGCATGAACTATGACTCTTTCTCTTTTGGCTAAGGAACAGTTGAGATTCTGAGAGAAGCGACTGCCTGGAGCATCTCCGGTCCAGGCCTTTTGTCTTCTTTCACCAAGCCCCTCCCCTCCAACCTGGCTGACACACAAGCCTGGCTGGGGTGAGGCTCCCAGGTGTGAAGAAAGCTTGGAGTTGCCCCACAAATGGGCTGAGGTTGAGGCTGATGTGGATGTGAGAAGGCGGAAGGACAGAGCATTTGAAGAGAGAGACAGGCTGGGACAGGAGAACAGGGTGGGAACCTGGTGGGGAGGGTGATTTGGCTGTGTGTCAGGAAGTATTTCCTTCCACCCTCCCCTGGAGGGTAGGAGGAGGGTGTGTGCGGGGGGGATGTGGGGTGTCCGGGAAGAGATTGGGGCTAACCCCAAGGTGGCTTCATTTTGAGGAAGCAGGGAGAGTCAAGTAGCTGCTGAGGGTGGCCAAGGGTGTGGCTTGGGCAGTGACCATCTGCCAAGACTGATCACCCAAGGATCAATCCAGTAGTGGCATGTGGCCAAGTAGGTGATGGATGAACTTCTACCTGAACCAGAACCTGAGCCTGGAGTTGGGACTGCTGAGGAAAAGAAGTCACCGAGGCAGAATGGTTTGCGATGACAAAATGATGATCATGCTAAGAATACGTCCCATTTATTTAGTGTTCATAAAATGCTGGCACTGAACTAGCTTTTATATGTGCTTGCTTTTCAATTCTCAAAATGTTCTACAAAGTAGGCATTTCTATTCCCAGTTAAGAGATGTGAAAACTGGGACCCACTCACTGTGATTTGGTATCTTGTCCAAGGGCACACAGTAGATGCCAAAGGCAAGATTCATACTCAGGTCTCTAGTGATTCCTCTAGAAACCTAGGGCCCTGGGAAAGGTGGTTGGAGCAAGTTCAGAGAGCAAGTCAGACTGAAGTGTGGGTCAGGAAGGAAGGGTGGTGGGCTAAATGTCAGGCTTGTTTATATCCCCTCACTCAGGCCGAATCAGGCAAATGACTCTATCTGGCAGTCCTGTATCAAACATTTTCCTCCCCTTATACGCCTGCAAAGAGCCCTGATGGGTGGCGCTGTTGTGTGAGCATTGAATGATAACCATAGGGTCGGTGGTTCAAATCCACCAGAAGCTCTGCAGGTGAAAGATGAGGTTGCTGAAGGATAAACCCACGAGTCTGCAGACACCTGTTGAACACTGGTCCCGTGTTAATCAGCTGGGTCCGGGTCCTGTAGGAGTGCAATGGGGTTGGCACGGGGGTGGGGGGGCGTGGGGGGCGTTTTCACGTTGGGGAAGAAGGTGATGTTCAATGGCTTGTTCCACAACCGGTGTCTGTAATCCAGGAGTTTAGGGATTATGATTCACAGTTTAAAAATCCTAAGAGAGACGCTGCCCCCTGTGGAAAAGGTGAGGGCCAGCCACTCCGGTGGCTGGAGGATTTCTTTTGCTGGAATGATACCAAAGTGGCAGCAACCACAACTCCGCGGCTACTCCAGGTTCAGACTTGCTGGCATTCAAGCGTCTAATTTCTAAATGAGAAATTAATGATCAATTACGATTCGCTGTGCCAGCCAAAGTCGGCTTCTGAATTCGCGGTGGCACGAGTGGAGACCCGTGGTTGGGAAGAGGGACGGTCCGCGGGAGGGACCAGGCCCCGAGAGGGAAGGGACGGGACGAGGGGGTGGAGGGGTGGGGGGACGTTCAAGGGCTGAGGCTCAGCAATCTCAAGGTTGCTATTTGGGGAAAGGTAAAACCTGGTTCCCCGCCACCTGCCAGTTGGCGGCCGAGCTCCCAGTCAGGCCCCCGCGCTTCTGGCCTGCTCCCAAAATCTGTGCGCGCCGCCCCCTCCCCGCCACGCCCGCGGGGTCCGGGGCCGCGCCGGCGGCGCCGCGCGGCGCGGGGAAGGGGGGGGGGGCAGTCCCGGCGTGGAGGGGGCGGGGGCAGGGGCAGCGCGGGGCGGGGCGGAGCTCCGGCGCCTCCGGAGCCTTATTCCCCGCCGCGCGCCGGGAGCGCTCAGTCTGCCGGGGAGCGGCGCGCTGCACGGTTCTTGCCAGCGGAACGGAGGCGTTGCCGGGCTCGGGCGGAGCGAGTGAGCAGACCGTGTCACCGCGGCCGCGAGCAACCGCGCAGGTCTGCACCCGGCTGGTATCGAGAGACCGTGCCAGGCGGAATCTTCGCGCCCCGCCCGCCCGCCCGGCTCCGCACGCCAGCGCCCGGTGGCCGTCGCCTCCGAAGTGATTGCTGCCTGCTCGCCCGCCCCCTCCGCCGGGCCCGGGACCATGAAGCTGCTGCCGTCGGTGGTGCTGAAGCTCCTGCTGGCTACAGGTAACAGAGCCGCCGACGCCCCCGGAGGTCGGGAGGGTGAGGGGCGCCGAGCTGGGGGAGCAGGGGGAAGGTCGCTGCAGCGTCCCCCGGGCTGGGCCACTTGGTGGGGCCCGTGCGCCCTGCGCCCTGGTGGGCGGGAGCCGGCCTTGGTGCGTGGAGGCCGGGGGTCCAGGCGGGGGTCTGATGCGGCCTCGCCCCTCGCCCACAGTGCTTTCAGCGCTGGTGACCGGCGAGAGCCTGGAGCGAATTCGGAGAGGGCTGGTGGCTGGAACCGGCCGCCCAGATCCTCCCACTGGGTCCACCGACCAGCTGCCGCCCCCGGGAGATGCGCAGGGCCGGGAAGTCCAAACCTTGGATGAGACAAACCTGGACCTTTTCAGAGGTAGGTGTGGGGACCACCTGTCCTCGGTCTCCGGCAGGCAGTTGGGAGATAGAGGATCTGGGATCAGTTCTGTGGGCCTCCCCTGAGCGTTGCGGGATGTTCATGGAGGACCTCTAAGAAGAGCCTTTTGACCTGACAGAGGGGTGGTGCTGGGGGCGGGAAGGGGGGATCCTGGAATGTGAGTCCTTCAGCCCCATGCCCTTGGGACTCGCCTGGTAGTTTCCTGCCTATGTGGTCATTTGGGGGGGAATTCAGACCGCAAAGGCCCCGCGATGGATACAGTTAGCCCTCCAAGGTGGGAGATGAGCTGAGTAGTAGGAAGAAGGTAGAGCTGAGATGCATTCCTGAGAGCTCTGGGTAAAAATGGGTGCAAGCCCCAAATCCCACCTCAAATGGCAATTCTCTGGATACCAGAGATTATGAATATAGAGATACCCGGGCACATAGTAGGTGTGCAGGTTTAATCGCCGTCCTCAGCTGTCCCAAGGTTAGGCCAACGGAAGGGAATGAGGAATTCTTGGGGAAGGCTGTCAATGGTCCCAGGAGACTGTATTGAAGTACTTAATGAGGGTCTGCAAATCTTCCCCCAAACTCAGAGGCTTCTGACCACTGGAGTCCCTAAGACACCTTCAGGGAAGGGCCAGGTGCATGGCTCCTCCAGCCAATCTATGTGGTTGAGGCCAACACAGGGTTAGGGGCAGAGTCCAGAGCCTCGGGCATCACCTGCTTCCTTGTCCCCAGCCATCTTCAGGGATTCTCTGGAGGGTGGAGCAGGTACTGAGCCCCAGAGCCCTGGAAATGACTTTATTTGGTTGGAAAGATACCCACCTGTTTAGCTCCGCCTACTTCCAGGCTGCCTTTCTCTCTCTTTGCCCTGAGTTCCATGTAGGTGCTCTCCCTGTGTCTTGTATAAATTAGTATCTGCTCTGAAGCTGAGCCTGCTCCCAACCCCGACTCTTAAAGCAGTTCTCTGGGGGTCACCTCTCGCCTGAATGGCCTGGAACGGACTTTCTTTGCCCTCTCCTCCAAGGCTGGGCAGGGCTAGGCTGTGACTCACTCCCACCCACATGGCTGCTGTTCTACCTCTGCGGACCTGACTCACTCCCTGGCCGGAACCTGGCTGTCACCCTGCCACTCTCTCCTTACCCTCTCTGATTGGCTTGGCTTCCCTGACTCAAATATACACAGTCCTGGTCATCTGGGCTCCGCTGAGCACCTGCCTGACCTGAACTCTGGGGGTGGCATGGGGGTGCAGGGAGGCCGGGTACTGGGCTAGAGACTAAGGAGGATTCCTTGCCCTTGCCTCCCCTTCCTTCTCTTGGCTTTGCTGTTTTTCAGATTTGGAGATTCGATTCACCTGAAAAACAAACAAAAACTGCTACCATTTCTTAAATGCTTCTTGTGTTCTGGGCTCTTGACATGCTGATTTAGTCCTGTAGCAACCCTCTGAGATAGGTAGACTCACTGTCCACATGTTCCTGCAGAGAGCACCAAGGTTCAGAGAGGTCCAGTGACTTGTTCAAGGTCTCACAGCGGTGCCTGGATCACAGTTCTGCTGACTTCAGAGCTGCCCACTGTCATTCTTCTTCTTTGCCTCATTCCGGGCACGATATCTATCCCAGGTGCTCTAGACTTGTGAGGGTTTGGGAGGCAGCTTGGTGGGGGGGGGGCATGTCATCTCTTCTTTGGGGATCTCAAGATTTTCATGTGAAAATACAAGGCCATGCTTGATGCTCTTTGGGTTTACTTCCATCTGGGAGAGTCTACGTCTCCAGTTGAATACTTTCCTGCATATCCTTCTGCCCACCATATAGCTAGAGCGGTGGGCAGTGGGCACCTCTTTCCTACTGGGCGCAGAGGAGTTAAGGTGTGGGGCTGGAGCCAGACCCCTTGGCTAATGGGCGTAGCTCATGCATTACCAGCATGTGGGTGAGGTGGTTTCCCCCCCCCCCCCCGCTGTCACAAAGCCTGGAAAGAAAGGGGGACTCATTATTATTCCAGTTCCTCCTGGATAGTTCCTTACTTCCCATCTCCTTAGCCATTGAATGTCCCACCTGCCCGAGCCCCACCCCCACCCAAGAGAACTACCTATGGGACATTTGGAATAAGTGTAAAAGGACCTTTGAGGCAAGTGGGAGAGGTGCAAAGGCCACCGAGCAGCGTAAATACCCTGCTTAACGTAAGAAAACCTGACCAGTGGCAGCCTTCTTGCTGTTCCTGAGGCTGGCTCTGCCCAGGACTCAAGGTATCCTGATGCTAGTGGGTACCACCTGAAGACATGGGCCCAGTCCTTATTTTATGAACCTCCCCCGTGTCCCTTCCCACCCTCTCCACCCTCCAAGTTCTTTTTCCCAGAAGTAATTTTTGTCTCTGACACTGTCTTCCTGGAAGTGGGTCGCTGCATGCAGCCTCAGGAAACAAGGCTGATGAAGGCCGAAATAGAACCAAGTGGGAATATTATCAGAGGCTGGGGGCAGGGGGGGAGTAGACAGTGGGGTGGAGGCGAGCTGGGTGGGATTGCCCAGTCAGTGGTAGGCACGTGACAGAAGCTAGCCCTCTAGGTAGCAGGTGCTTCGAGGGAGTGTGTGGGATGGCCTCCTCAGAATCCACCTTTGCCTCGCCTTCCTCCCAAGGTGTTCCCACTTTCTGGAATGGCCCAGTCTTCCTTCAGCCTTTGGGAGGGAATGAGCCAAGGGGTATTGCCGATCCTCCCTCCAAATTCTGATTCTGTCCCCCAGGAGAATCAGAGATTTACCAGAGACCTTTTCTCCCTGCAGTTGCTTTCTCTTCCAAGCCTCAAGCTCTGGTCACACCAAGCAAAGAGGAATATGGGAAAAAGAAGAAGAAGGGCAAAGGGCTAGGGAAGAAGCGAGACCCCTGTCTTCGAAAATACAAGGACTTCTGCATCCACGGAGAATGCAAATATGTGAAGGATCTCCGGGCGCCATCCTGCATGTAAGTGGCCCTTCCCCTGGGCTGACTCCCATCGGCACAGCCTCCGCCGTCAGCCTGACTGCTCCTTGTTGTCACGGGTCCTTGGATTCATAATTCTACTCAACCTCTGGGCGGAAGTTGAGGGGAGGAAAACTACTTTTAGCAGTGGAAGGGGCTTCCCCTCAGTGGATGCGATTTCCTGTGGTGTGGATTTGTGATGCTCTGGCATCGCGGGGCCATTTCCTGCTTGCCCAGATCGCAGCATGCGGATGGGAAAGCTGGCACCTGGAGGGCAGGTCCTTCATGCTTGCTGCGTGCCCTCTTCTGGGTGGAAGAAGCCAGTAAGAAGCAACACAGAATGGACTTCCTGGGTGGAGCAGAAGTCGTGTAGTCTTTTGTCTCAAGCCCTGTAAATCCCGTAGGCAGATATGAGGTGCAGCTGCACGCTTGCTGGGCAAGTGTGTGCATACTCTGGTATGTATGCACCCATGTGAGCCAATACAGATGGATTCTGAAGCATGAGACGCATCATTATGGGAACAGGGGACCCCCTTCTCCCTTCGGTCTTACCCTGATGAGGGACGGGAGGTGAGGTCATGGGCCTTTTTCCTTTCCTGTGTTCCTCTCGGCCTTTGGCCAGGGGGGTGGGTTGGGGGTGCTGGGGGAGATGTTCTCTGTTCAGGAAATGGAACCTGACCCAGCAGATGGTAGCCCTCAATTAGGCAGCATCACCCTTTCCCTGGGCAGGGGTGTGGGTGGAGGGACCGTGGGTCCCTGGCTGCTCTGCTTAGGCTGAGCCCAGAGCCCAGCAAAAGACAGCCTTGGCAAACCCTCAGGGATGACGGCACTGGCAGGCATAATGTCGCCACTGTGCCCGAGGCCAACAGCACACGTCAGGCTGCAAACATTCACTCGCTTCCACTGGGCACAAAGTCCCTGTGGAGAGGCTAGGAGCATTGTGGCCTGGGAGACACTGCGCAGGGACAAGAGACGGCCGGGTACGCAGCACCTCCTCACCTGTAAGAAAGCTGGAGGCCCCCCGTGATGGGTGCAGGTCCTTTTGCATTTTCCCTTGGCCCCTCGGATCGCACATCGGCAGACAGACCCCTCTCTCTCTCTCTCTTTTTTTTTTTCAGACCCCTCTCTCTTTACCATGTCCTTGGCCACCAGTTTGTCTTCTATAACACCCTCGTCAGGGCATTGCTTGGGAGTAGCCTAGGGACTCCCCAGAATGCCCCTCCCAGGATCTTGGGACTGGGAGGAAATATTTGTCTTAAATTTGTAAAATGGCATCATTAGCTCAGGGTGGAGGCAGTGACTCTGAGGGTAGTCAGGATGGATAGAGGCCAGGCATCTGTCTGGGCTACTTAGCCCAGGGCATTGGCACATGGCTCTGGGGCCTCTGGTGCTTAAGGGGACCCTTGTAAAACTCTTCTCCCATAGCATGGAGCTCCACAGGCCACCTCAGCCTTGAGTACATCAATAAGGGTTACCCAGGGCCCGCTTCTCAGTGGCCTTGGGGATAGTGGACATAACCTTAAAGGGGCAGAACCTCTCCTTTGCCCTGGACCTTGATAGTTTCCACTTACTGTAATATGAGTTGAGACCAACAACTATGTTTTAAGTGCCTGCTTGATGCCAGACAGATTATTTTTTTGGGGGGGATTTCATTTGTCTCTTGGGGTTCTCAAAAGCTGTTTGCTAGGTAGGCAGCCTTGCTACCTTTACTTAAGAGAAAAGGAAATTTGAGCCAGAAGGGGATAAGTGATTTCCTGTAACCAAGAGCTAAATCAGAGGATAGAAACAGGACAGGGACTCCCAGGCCAGCATACTTTTCATTGCCCGAGGCTGCCCTGAGTGTTGGGCTTCCTGGGCGGATTTATGGAGGGTAACAGTTGACCTAGAGATCTCTGGAGACTTTTCCTAGCCCAGCAGGAGAAAGATGAGGCTTTCTACTACCCCGAAGAGTTAGGCTTGGAAATCCACAGGGGCAATGCCACGCTGCCCTATAGGGTCGCTCTGAGTCGGAGCTGACTCAAGGACAGTGAGTTTCGGAACAGGATAGCAATTTGATCTAAGAGCATCTGCTGCCTGCTTTAGTGAGGCAGACTTTTCAGGGAGCTAGATTTTTTTTTTTTGGCCTTGTTTGGCTTTTTTCCTGCTTTCTGTCTTCAGCTCTGGATTCTCAGGACAGAAAGCAGCAAAAAGAGAGAATTCCTGATTTGAGGAAGCATGACATCTAGGCACTTACGTCTGGGGGCCCTTTGTGGATCCTCCCTGCCTCCAGACCCAGGAACCGCCGGCCAGGGCGTGTCCAGGCTAGCGCGGTAAGCTTGAGGCTAGCCAGCTTCCTAACCCAGCCCTCCACAGCCACCAGTGACAGGAAAACCGTGCTGTGTCATCAGCCAGAAGCCACCCTTAGGGACTAGTTCCTGACAGGCTGTGGACCCAGGAATGGTCCACATCCCATGGCTGGAAAAGGCCCAGAGGGCCAAGGGGGACTCGCAGCTGGAAGAGGGGCCTGGGAGCTTCCTGTTGTCTTCCTAGTTGCAGAGAGCATGGTGGCAGAGGGCCCCCTGGGAATGGCAAGCCCGTTTTCTTTGGCTCCATCTGACTTTGGGACCCCATTCCTCAGGCTAGGGTACTGCCCATAGAAAACCACCCACACACCTTTTGGACTTGAAGTGCTTTCCCTTGTACTATCTCATTCGATTTTCATGAGGTAAATGAGTCCCGGTGGCGCAGTGGGCTAAGCATCGTTCTGCTAATCACAGGGTCAGCGGGTCAAACCCACCGGGCACTGTGTGAGAGAAAGATGAGGCCATCTGCTCCCATAATGATTGACCGTCTCAGCCACTCTGGGGATCGGTTCGACTCTATCCCTTATGGGGAGCTGCCTTGGTGACAGAGGGCCCCAGCGAGGCAGGCATCCAGTATCCCAGTGTTTTGCATGAGGAAACCAAAATTTGGAAAGGTGAAGTGACTTGTCCAAGCTCACCTGGGTAGGAATAGAAGCCAAACTAGTCTGGAACTCTCAAGTATTTGGGGTTCCCCCTCCCCTGTGCCCCTCCACCTCATGGAGGTAGGAACAAGAAGCTCTCAGTTCAGAAGATGTCTCTGGACCCTAGAGCCCAGAGGGATCTTGCTTCTGTCGTAAACGAAGTTCCGAAATGGGTCACAGACACGTGTCCCAGTTTGATGGGCAGCTGGCTCCGGGCACGACACTTGATCTCCCCCCCTATCCCCACCCCCCTCCTGGGATGCTTGGAATGTACTCATCCCTTTCCCTGCCACCCCCAAGTCTCTGGGGAAGCCAGGAGTCTTCTGCAAAGGGAGGGCGAGGTAGGTAATATTAGGATGTTTACATTATTATCCTTTTGACTCAGGGTGGGGGTGGAGGGATTATGTAACTGAATTGCGGGGCTCTGAGGCCAAGCTTTATTTCTATCAGTTGAGTAACTACCTGTACGGTCTGACTGGGGGACTGGGAGTGCAAAACAGCCTAAGCCTCTCCTCTTGAGGGCTTAGTCTCTGGGGCCAGCCAGGCTGCCTGACCGGACCGCTCACTACCTGTGTAGCCTGGGCAGCTTGGCTAAGGCAGTTAAGACTCTGTCTCATCTTGGATATGGTAATAGTAACTCCTTCCTAAAATGATTTGAAGTGAAATGAAACGATCCTTGGAAAACAGTTCACCCAGAGGCCCTGGCACCTGGCAAGCCTTTCATGTTGGCTACTTTTTGTTGTTTATTCATAAGAATTAATAGCAGTACTCATAGAGAGCGGGGTCAGGCATCCCCCGGAACCCATCTGATGTGTAATCTGCAATGTTCACAGTAGAAAGATCCATGACCTTGGGAACCTGCCCCAAACTGATTTCTGGTTCTGGGTTTCACTGCTGCTTCCTCGTGAAAGGTTTGGCAAATCACTTAATCTCTCTGACCCATTCAGTCTGTAAAATGGGGCTCTGCTTGCCTGCCAGGTTGTCAGGAGCCCCAGCTGAGCTCGTAGGCATGAGTAGTGTCTGGCAGAGTGCAAACAGCTGCGTCCAGGTCATTGTCCAGGGGAGCTCCGGGTCCTGGTTGGAGGGTGCAGGCCCAGGGACCCAGGACCCCTCAGTCAGCGCCCACATGCCTGTCTCCTCTGCTGGATTGGTCTGCTCTGTGGAACTTTCCTGGCATCTTTGGCAGATTCTTCAGGTGTGGCTCAAAAACAACCCATGTGAAATTGTTTACTACAGATTAGTAAGTCAACACAAGTAAGCCTGTGCTTAAGTGGGTAATCTGCCCCTCGCTACCAGAAAGCCAATAGTCGGAAGTCCCCCGGCAGATGGTTCTACTGCACTCCTGGCTGGGAGAAGGCAGTGGTGGGCAATGAGTGGGCAGCATACTGAGCTCAGCGTCAGAGGATCTATGCCCACAGGGTTGGTGGGTGACCTTGAGAAAACCCCTCTGCCTTTCTGTATGATGGCCTTCTAGCTCCATCCCAGGAGCACTGTGGACATCGTGGGTTACCCATTGGGCTTCCAACGTCAAGGTCACCAATTCGAAACCACCAGTCACTCCGTGGGGGAGAGAGGAGACTTTCTACTCCCCTAAAGAGTGACAGTCTCGGAAACCCAAAGGGGCAGTTCTATAGGGCGGCTACGGGTGGGAATCGACTCGATGGCCTTGCGTTTGGTGTGGGTTTGAGCTGCAGCAAAGGCTCTGCAAGGGGATCAGATAAAGGAAGGGATGCGATATACTTATTCAACTGGAAGCACTTCCAGGTTTTCTTCAGCGTGCGAAGGAAATACTGTCACTCAGTGATCTTCGATCGAGGTAGTGGCCGTAGGGCTTTCCCCCTGAGCAAGGAGAGCCAGCCAGGGCAGTGCTGCCGGTTCGGTTCTGACAGAGCACCTGGGCCGAAAGGGGCGCTCTTGGTTGGTGCATTTTGCCCTGCAGTGAAGGGCAGGCCTGCCACTGCTGTGCTCCAAGGCCTGTGGCTCCCACGCTGGGCAATGCATCCAGGAGGAGCTGGGAGTTAAATGACGGGAACTTGAGCGAAAAACCACTCTTGGCAATGGGTCCGGGTCTATTAATAGGCTGGGCAGCGGCAGCGAGGGCTGGAACATTGATGGGAAGGCTGGTTTATTTCTGGGTTGGGGTGTTGAGGGGCCTCCCTACAAGAAGTGATACTGAATCCCATTACTCAACCCACCAACTCTTGTGCCCAAGTCCCGTTCAGGGGGCTGAAGTCGAATGTCAGCACACGTGTACTAAATCAGTCACACATGGAACACCACGAACCGAGACCTTCAAACCACCCCGCTCACTTTTTCCCTGCCTGGAGCAGAACTCGCAGGCCAGGGAACCAGAAAGAATGGTGGGAAGGGAGGGCATGGCACGAGGGAGGACGTCCATGGAGCATTTCAGAGGGACTTTGGCAGAGTTTCCTACCAAAGAAGAAAGATAGGGGAAGGGCAGAGACCACGGTCTGGGATTGACTGCCAGGAGAGAAAGGGCACGTCACTAACCCTCTCTCTCTTCTCTTCTTCCTGTCTTGACCCAGCTGCCAGCCAGGTTACCATGGGGAGAGGTGCCACGGACTGAGCCTCCCAGTGGAAAACCCCTTGTATGCGTATGACCACACAACCATCCTGGCCGTGGTGGCTGTGGTGCTGTCTTCTGTCTGTCTGCTCGTCATTGTGGTGCTTCTCATGTTTAGGTGAGTATCGGTGTTCCTCGCAGACTGTTTCTGGAACTCAACCCCTTCCCCCTCCTCCTCCTCCCGGGTCTTCTTGTCGTTGATCCCATGAGTCCTGTGCCTCCACCTCCCCAAATCTTGGCCCAGGTCTGACGGACCTCCTGGGTACAAGTTCTCCAAGAGCCTGGCTTCTTTGTTACAGGAGTCCAGTCTCTTGGACACAACGTACCAGGCCGCGGCAGGTTCTGTTCTGCGTAGGGCTTCTTTGCCTGCCTCTGCGACCCAGCAAAGGAGGCTGGTGGCCCTGTTGGGGAAGCCTTGGATTGCTAGCTATGAAGCTGGAGGTCCAAATTCACCAGCTGCTCCGCAGGAATAAGATGGGATTGTCTGCCCTTGTCAAGATGTATAGACTACCTGGGGTCACTATGAGTCAAATCAACTCAATGATAGTGGTTTTGTTTGTTTTTGTTTATAGCCCAGAAATCCACCCATGGAGCCTCCCCTTGACACATTTACTTCTCCTGGTTTTGTTCTTGGGTGACAGTAGCACGTGACTTAGTGATCAAGGCACAGATGGTGCTCTTGAGTTTTCCTTCCAATTCTGAATGATCTGGGCCACAGGCCATGATTCTGATCCAAATAATGTTCTAGGTTGGGGGAGACCTACCAAGTAGCCTGTCTGTGTTCAGTGCAGCTCAATTCCTGAGAGACCTGGAATGAGCTACCTCATCTTACTGAGGATTATAAGCTTTCAACGATTTGAATGCCTTCTCATCTACCCTGGGAGGCTGCTGTCTGAGGACCCCGTGAAAGATGTGAATCCAAACCCACCACCATTGAGTTGATTCTGTCTCAGTGACCCTCAAAGGCAGAGCAGAATAACAGGGGCATGAACTCTCTCCAGAAGCAAACAGCTCATCTTTCTCCTGCAAAACACCTCAGTGGCTTCCTATTGTTGACTCTGGCCACACCGTAGCAGCTCAGTGAAATGAGGTGAATGAACGAAGTGAAAGCCCTCTAGAAATTATAGCCTGCTGTTTGAGACAGGCATTCTCGGAAGTTTAATCAGGGCTCTGTTGGGCTGCCATACCTTCTGGGGTTTTCCAAATAGTGGAAGGAAGCATGGGGTAGACTTCTTGGTAAAGACCTGCATCGTGTGCCACAGTTCCTCCACTGACACAGCAAACAGGGCTCGCTCACAAAGCTTGTCTTGCACAGGTACCATAGGAGAGGAGGCTACAATGTGGAAAATGAAGAGAAAGTGAAGTTGGGCATGACGAATTCCCACTGAGAGAGACCTGCACTCAAGGTAACGGCTCACTATTTGTCCCAGGGCACCATCCCTACCTTTCATGGGTCTGTTTCAAGGATTGCTGAATAAGTCTTTGGATCTAAGTGTTGGGAGATGGGGGTGGGGGCAGGCTACCCTGGAGTCAGCATCACATTGCACAGTTGTGTTCAGGAAGGCGATGGGTGTTTCATCCCCATTTAGGGTGTGTGTTGCCAGAGAGGTGTCAGAGAGGACAGTGTCTTCTTCCCACTCATCCCTTCCCTCCCCCCACCCCAGCCCCAGATGACCTTTCCACCTTCCCCTTTAAGGCTGGACTGGGAGATTCGGGGGTTTAAATGCTTTCTTCTTGTGCTTTAGGAATCAGCTGGGGACTGCTACCTCTGAGAAGACTCAAGGTGGTCGCAGCCTGTGCAGAGGGGAAGGGCTTCACAACTGGCCCAGAGGACTCCTTGTCCCCGGTGGTTACCTAGGCTGGGCCGTCCATCATTGCTTTGCCCAAACACCAGAGCCTTCAAGTGCCAAACAGAATATGTCCGATGGGATCTGAGTCAGAAGAAAGCAAAACTAAGGGCCCTTCATGCCCCTCTGGTGCCCCGCCACCAAACCTCACTTACCCCCATACTTTGTTTAAATACTTATCGTCTGGATTCAAATGCCAGTTCAATTCCATATGCTCCAGGATCTTTGACTGAAAGACAGAGAAGAAGCAGAGGAGGAAGGAAAGATTTATGGACTCGAGGCAAACAACAAAGACTGAGAAGCCATGTACTCAAGTAATCACCAAGGGATCTGCCATTTGGACCCTCCAGCGCTGGATTTGATGAGCTAACTGTGAAATAACACAAGCCCAAGAACTCTGATTGTTGGGACTTCTGCCCAGATGGAAAAATAACAACTATTTTTGTTTGTTTATTTGTTTGTTTGTAAAATGACTTTTAAATTATATATTTATTTTATTCTATGTATGTTAATTTATTTAGTTTTTAACAATCTAACAATAATATTTCAAGTGCCTAGACTGTTACTTTGGCAATTTCCTGGCCCTTCACCCTCCATCCTCATCACTGGGCTCAGGGCCACAGTCCTCTGCCACAAATCACAGTGGCTCTGTGGCCCGTCTGTAGTAATTTGTTGTCTGTCTGCATTTCTGAAGATCTTCTAGGGTCAGAGTGCTGCAGGGGGGAGTTCTGTACGGTCAGGATGTAGGAGTTAACTTTGTCGGATCCACTCTATGAGTTGGACTGCAGTCTTGCCTAGGCAATTTTGTCTACCGTGTGTTTTGAAAGCTGAAGGTGCTGATGTCAAAGGCGTAACAGATATCAGTATTTCCCGTGTCCTCTTCCTCCCAAATCTCAAGAGGTTGGGCTCCCAGGCCTGTAGCTTTCCTGGCCCTCCGCCGCCTTGACCCCCAGCTCATAGGAGCTCACTCTGCTTTGTGTCGAGACATTTCTTACTCCTGCCATTCTTCTGGTGCTACTCCATGCAGGGGCCAGTGCAGCAGAGGACAGTCTGTGGAATGTGTTAGCAAAAGAAAACAGTGAGGAAAGGAGGAGCGAGAAGCCTTGAAACGGACTGTTCTTGGTCATTGGTTGCCCGCCAATTTCTACCGAGGCTGGAGGTGGGGAAAGCTTTGGTGTAAACCCACCCACCTTACCCAAACTACAAAGGTATGCTGTCTTGGTCCCTTCTGGAAGTTTCTGGTGCCATTTCTGAACTGTTACAACCTGTATTTCTAAACCTGGTTCATATTTGTACTTTGCAATTCAAATAAAGATAACCCTTACTCCATAGAAGCCGTCTGCTTGTTTTAACTGGGAACTGGTTTAACACAGCTATTTTCTTTTTAAAGTCCTGACTCGGTGTTAGATTCGATGCTTGGCTTATGTATGTGCACTGTTTCAACAGCCCAGTAACCCTGTGACAGAAGTCTGACTGTTCTCCCATGCATGCCCAGGAGGAAGACAGCTCAGGTGACACAACCTGCCAGAGTTGTTATACGCTGGGAAGCAGGCACCAACTATTTCATCTTTTTTTTTTTCATCTTAAGACTTAAACCATATTACCTCTGAAACGGAAGAGAATGGTATTAGTTCAGCTGGTGATAAATGGGAACGATATACATTCAACCAACAGGACATGGTTTGGCTTGGTTCCTGGTGAAAAATGTTTGTTGACTCCCTTCTTATGCTCCAGAGCAAATTCATCAGCAGATCATGTCAGCGTAGCCTGAGATGAGGCCCATCGGCATCAATTTCTCATCACTGACACTACCGTCACCTGCCCATCCTCGGCTCCTGTCTGGAACTTTGTGAGTCTTCTGTCTTCCTGTTTCATCTTGCTGCCCATAGTGGATTTCCAACAGAACAGCCAGTGATCCTTTTAGCACATGTAGATCTTACCTGATCGCTAGGCCTTCCCTGTTGTACACAAGCACGTTCCTCTCCCACCCCCTTAGCGTGTGTGATGGGCAGAACTGTTGTTATTGTTCATGCCATCAGGTCGGCTCCAACCCAAGCAACCCGGTGCTCAACAGATCGAGACACCACAAAGCTCTGCACCATCCGCACGCATGCTCCTGTGCCCGAGCCATTGATGTCACTACCGTGCCATGATGTCCTTCTCCAGGGACCAGTCTCTCTGGACAACATGTCCAAGAAATCTTGCCATCCTTGCCTCTAAGCCTTCTGGCCTTTAATTCTTCCAAGATTGGTTCGTCTTTTTGGCAGTCCGTGGAACTTTCCATTTTCTCCAGCCCCACAAGTCAAATGCATCAATCCTTCCATGGTCTTCCTTGTTCCATGTCCAACCTTCACATGCAGGTGAGGCATGCGATCCTGTAACTACTCTGTAATTAAGAACAAGGGTTAAACTGTGTCTCCCCCGCCCCAAAATATGTGAGGCAAATCGGAACCTCTATGCCAGTGATTATAGCCCTATCTTGGGAATAGCTTCTTTATTATGTTAATGAGATAGGATTAGTATCGTTTGTGTCTGAGTCAATATCTTTTGAGGTATAAAAAGAGCAAACAATCGTGCAGAGAAGAGGCTTAAGATAGATGCTAAGGTGCATAAATATCTCCAGGTATCCAGAAGGCAGATGCTAAAGAGGCAAAGACCTTCCTCCAGAACCCTCAGAATGAGAAGCTTCTCCTTGAGCCAGACCTCAGCCTCCTTAGTTGTGAGAAAATGCATTTCTATTTGTTAAAGCTACCTCTATTTCTATTTAGGAGTCCTAGTATTTCTATTAGGGCAGTTCTAGATAACTACGACACCTTGCCCTCCATAGCACCGGTACCATTAACATTCTGTTGTTGTTCTTCCTAGTAGGAATTAGCTCCACGAGTCCTGCTCCAATCCTAGATTCTAAAATAGCTTGATTAGGCTGTTGTTGCTAGGTGCCACCAAGTCAGTCCTGACCCCCAGTGACCCTGTGCATAACAGAAGGAATCACCGCCTAGGTCTAAGCCACCCTCCAATGGTTCCTCTGTTCCAGTCCGTCATTGCAGTCACTGGGTCAATCCATCTCCTCGAGGACTTTCCTCTGTTTGCAGCCCCTCCAATTTACCAAGCACGAAGTCCTTCTCCAGGGAAAGCACGAAGTCCTTCTGCAGGGCCTTCTCCTGACCACTTGCTGAAAGCAGATGAGAGGATGCCTCACCATCCTTACCTCTAAGGAGCAACTCTGACCTTACTTCTTCCAAGACAGATTGGTTTGTCTTGTTGGCAGTCCGTAGTACTTTCGATTTTCTCCAGCACCACAATTTAAATGCATCAGTTCTTCTTCAGTCTTCTTTATTCAATATTCAACTTTCACATGCATATGGTACAATCGAAAACACCATGTCTTGGTCTTGGCACACCTTAGTCCACAGAGTACCAGCCCTGCTCTTTAACACCCTACAGAGATCTGGTGCGGCAGATTTACCCAATGCAAAGTGTCATTTGATGTCTTGACTGCTGCTTTCCTGAGCATTAATTATCGATCCAGGCAAGACAAAATCCTGGACAACTTTAACTTTTTCTTCATTGATCATGCTGTTATCTATTGGTCCAGTTGTGAAGGTTTTTGTCTTTCTTACCTTGTAGGCCCTCAGAATTTGTTATGTGGACAACAAATTAATATAAGAATCCATCAAAATCCAAACAAAGACCAAACAATGACAGACATAAGATCCAGTGCTTCCCTGGAAGTGTTCAGAGAAGAGCCTCTCTTGGGGAGAGTGGAAGCTGATGACAGGATAAAAGTGGAAGTGGGGGGTGGTTCGCGTGACCATGGCATTCTGGATGGACTGGAAGTGGTGATACTGGGTTGCCCCTGCCATCTTCTTCCCTTGGAGAATGGAGACATTCTGAAGTTTCTCCAAGAGCACACACAGATTGAGGATTTATATCGAGTTTCCCTTTAAAACCCTGGGGAGCTGTGGCAACAAAAGCCAAACATGTAAATTCCACAAAAAAAACAATTCTGCTGGAGATAGGTCCAAAATAAATCAGGACATATGCTTACCCAAAGATGTGAACAAAAAGAATCTTAGCAGCACTATAATAACCCCAAACTGGAAACCCCCACCCCCAGACCTACTAGTGTCGTTGCTGTTGTTAGGTGCCATCGAGTCAGTTCTGACCCACAGTGACCTTGTGGACCACAGAACGAAGCGCGGCACGATCCTGGGTTATCCTCAGGATAGTTCCTGTGCTTCAGCCCGTTGTCGCAGCCATGATGCCAAGACAGACGTGTTTGTCCTGTGATCAGCCCATGGTGCTTTCGGTCTTCATCACCACCATTTAAATGCATCGATCCTTCTTCAGTCTTCCTTGTTCAATGTGCAACTTTCACACTTGGGTCAGGCGCACCTTAGTTCTCAAAATAACATTCCTGCTTGTCAATACTCTAAAGAGGTCTTACGCAAAAGATTTACCTAATTGCCACGTGTCGTTTGATCTCTTGCCTGCTGCTTCCAAGAGCATTGATTGTGGATTCAAGCAAGACAAAATCCTGGACAACTTCAACCTTGTCTCCATTTATCATAATGTCACCTACTGGTCCATGGTGAGGATTGTGGTCTTCCTCACATTGAGTCCTAAGCCATGCTGAAGACTACAGTCCTTCATCTTCACCAGCCAGTGCTCAAAGTCGCCGCCGCCACCACCCCTCACTTTAAGCAAGCTAGGCGTGTCATCTGCATATCTCAGGTTGTTACTAAGCCTTCCTGTCAACCTGATGCTTCATTCTTCTTCATCTAAGCCAGCTTCTCGGATTGTTTTCTCAGCATACATGCTGAACAAGTATGGTGAGGAGATAAAACCCTGACACACTCTTTTCCTGATTTTAAACCATGCACTATGTCCTTGTTCTGTTTGCACAACTGCCTCTTGATTCGTGGTCAGGTTCCACATAAGCACAATGAGGTTCCCATTCTTCTGAAGGCTATTCATAGTTTATTATTGTCCACACAGTCGAATGACTTTGCATGCTCAATAAAACCCAGGCAACCCTCTTTCTGGAATGCTCTGCCTTCAGCCCAGAGCTAGCCGACATCAGCAATGATATTCTGTGTTACATATTCCTTTCGGAATCTGACCTGCCTCTCGGGCAGCTCCCTGTCAATGGACTGCTGCATCCATTGTTGGATGATTTTCCACACAATGTTACTTTCATGTGATACCATGATCTTGTTCCATAATTTGAGGTTGTCTTGGGTCACCTTTCTTTGGAACAGGTACAGATATGGATCTCTTCCCATGAGTTAGCCAAGTCGCTGTCTTCCAAATTCCTGGCATACATGAGTGAGTGCTTCCATTGCTTCATCAGCTGCAGAAACACTTCAATTGGTATTCCATCAATTCCTGGAACCTTGGTTTTGGCTAGCACGCAGTGCTGTCTGCTTGAACTTCTTCCTTCGGCACCATTGGTTCTTGTTCATACGCTACCTCCTGAAATGGTGGAATGTCAACGACTTCTTTTGGGTACAGTGATGCAGTGTTTTATTTCCATCTTCTCTTGATGTTGCCTGCAGCATTCAATATTTTGCCCATAGAATCTTTCAAGATTGCAACTTGAGGCGTGATGTTTTTCTTCAGTTCTTTAGGGTTAAGAGATGCGGAACACCGCTCTTCCCTTTTGGCTTTCCATTCTAGGGCTTTGTCCCTTCACGATAATATTTGACTTTGTCTTCTGGAGCTGCCCTTTGACATTTTATATTCAGCTCTTTCACTTCAAGCTTCCATTTGCTTCAGCTACTCCATGATTGAGACCAAGTTTCAGAGTTGCTTCTGACATCCACCTTGATCTCTTTTTTATTTTCTGTCTTTTTTTTCCTTTTCATTCTATTATTTATTTATTTGTTTGTTTATTTTATTAAAAGATCATTTTATTGGGACTCTTACAACTCTTGTCACAATACATATATTGTTTGCATCAGGTGACTTTATACATATGTTGCCTTCATTCTTTTCTAGACACTTTGCATTGAGCCCTTGGTATCAGCTCTTTTTTTCCTCCCTTCCCGCCTCACACCCACCCTCATAGCCCCTTTATAGAGTGTACATTGTTCTTATTTTTCTTTCCTATCTTTTTAATGACTGTTTTTTTCTTTGTGAATGATGGTTTTGCTGCCTTCCACCCATCAGATCTTCCGTCATTAGGGTTCAATGCATCAAATCGTTCCTTGAGATGTTTGCTAAGTCCAGGTGGTAGAATTTATTAGTGGTAGAAAGAATAAATAAAGTGTTGAATATCTACACAGTGAAAAACCTCATAGTAATATAGATGAATCTCACCACATACTGCTGAATGAAAGAAGTTAGATATTAAAGGGTACATGCTATGTGATTCTATTTATTTAAAATTCAAAAGCAGACAAAACTAATCTGTTGTGAAAAAGGCCAGGAACAGTCCCTTACTGGAATAAATTCTGACTGGAAGGGGGCAGAAAGGGCATTTCTGGGGTTCTGATGATGTTATGTTCCATGATCTGGACACTGGCCATATGGGTATATTCCCTTTGTGAAAATATATTAAGTATGACTTGTAAAATGTTCCATATATATATTATGCTTCTTGTGATACAGTCAATTACTTGGTATGGTTCTTCTACAACAGTCTTTGTAACCCTCATAGAATTGCTGAGTGGATCAAGCAAATAAGATGTTTGGAAATTATAAATGATTCATCTCAGAAGCAGAAAGGAGGCATCTCACTAACATGTAGCAGATTCAGGAGTAGAGCATGACCTTCGGACGCAAACTTCCTCAGTGCAGTAGACAGAGCTATGAACCAGAGAAGGAGCAGCGGCAACGAGAGCGTGGTTGGCTTCCCGACCCACTAAACAAGTCAAGCTAAGTGTCTTTGGGCAGCCGACTCACTGGTGGAGTGAGATGCCTTTGGGTACTTAATTTGGGTGATTAAGTTTTCTGACCCTGGAGCTAGAGCTGAGCACCTATAGATGGAGGCAGTTGGGTTGCCCTTTGGGATGTGCCGGCAGCACTAAAAGAGCCTTGCAATATTGAACGGGACAGTGGCTGAGAGGCTGCAGGCCAGTGGAAGATGTGCACTTTGGGCACGGTGGAGAAGTGCTCCTGACCCGAGGTTTGTATCCTGAACATTTCTGGTCCTGAACTGTACCTTGTTCCTATCCTTACTGACCCTCACAATCAAGAGGATGGCCTATGAGTCTGCATGGGACCCAGGAGAGAAGTTGAGTGTTTGGGGGGAACAGCTGTTGTCAGAGTTGGAGGCAGGTGTAACCTTCTTTTTTTAAAAAAAATAATTTTATTGGGGCTTGTACAACTCTTCTTATCACAATCCATCCGTCCATCCATGTGTCAAGTACATTTGTACATATGGTGTCATCTTCATTCTCAAAGCATGTTCTTTCCACTTGAGCCCTTGGTGTCAGCTCCTCATTTTCTCCTTCTCTCCCCAGCCCCCCTCCCTCATGAGCCCTTGATAATTTATAAATTATTATTATTATTTTGTCATATCTTACACTGTCTGATGTCTCCCTTCACCCACTTTTCTGTTGTCCATCACCAGGGAGGGGGTTATATGTAGATCCTTGGGATCGGTTCCCCTTGTACCCAATCTTCCCCTTTCCCTCCTGGTATCACTACTCTCATTATTGGTCCTGAGGGGTTTACTCTGTCCTGGATTCCCAATTCTAGGCCAGGCCAGAGGATGTACACTGGTACAGACAGAACTGGAAACACGTGTGACCTCTTAGCACAGGACTCGGCCTTGGGTTGGTGTTGAGTTTGAGTCTCCTCTCCACTTAGGAACTCAGAGGACAGACATCTGTACACCCCTCTCACACTTTGGTAAAAAGGTTTAAAAACCAAACGAAATACCTTGATTGCAGGTTCTTTCCCTGTCCTCAATACACAGAATTCTGTAAAATGCCCATATGTGATTTGATATCAGAGAAAACAGTTAAAGATGTTAGGGATAACTGTGGAGTGGTGGGTTACTTTGAATTGTCTGTGGGGGTTCCCTTCCTGCTTCCAAACTTCACCCCCCAGCCCTTACACTGGGTTGGGCTTTTCCAAGCAATCTTTGTTTCCCAAAGGAATGTTTCTGGAAGGTCTCGGGCTTCCTGCCTTTGAACTGCACTTTCCCGCTCCTCTGATGGAGCCTGTCAGCATGGGGTGATCTGGCACCAAGTCCCTGGGAGTCCCTGAACTTGCAGACGGGAATGGCGATTGGCCGACAGTAGGAAGCCTGCCTCTTCTCTGGGCTTCCCTTTGAGTCTCCCTGGAGACAAGGGGGAAAAAAGTGAATAAAGATCATTATTAGGATTATGGACATATAGCAGCATTCATACCCCCGGCGGCACACTTTATAGGCATCCCTTCATGTAAGTCTCCCCAAACTGAGGAGGCAGGTGCTCTTCCACACCTGTGTGCCTGAGGCTCAGAGAGAGGAACAGAGCTGCGTCCGTCCCTGCGTGGTCAGGGCAGAGTGTGAGACTGGACCTTCCGCGCTTGCCCTCTGACCATTAATTAAACTGTTGTCCTAAACAAATTCTTTGTGGTAGATGTCTCTTCTTTTCCCCCCATATCCATAAAAATGAGAAGAAATCGTGTGAAAGGGACCTTAGCGCGCAGTGTCTGGGAGTTCAAGAGTTTCTTCCCCTCACAACGCACCGCCATGAAAGATGTCTTATGGGGGAGAAGTGGAAGGAACAGGAGCGCAGACTCGCCCTGACTTGAGTCTGAATCCAGGCCCCTCAGCTATTTAGAGCAATGCCCTCAGGCGCCATAGCCCATCTCCCTGTCAATGAAATGGATACGTACAGTACGCGCCTCGAAGGGCTGCAAAAAGGTTGTGTGTGACTACGGCGGCGTCTAGTACCGCGTCTAGCACTGAGCCAGATCTAGACGAGCCCTGCTAGCTGCTTGGTGCATGTTGGTTATCTTAAGCAACTTGTCCAAGGACCTAATCAGTGGCCAGTCTGAGATGGAAGCCCCAGCCCCTGGCTCGCAATCCACAATTATTTCCTTAGAAAGCAACAAAGACTTTCCACCATTGTTTCATATTTGAATGTCAACTTTGGCATCAAAGGAGATCTTAAGGGCCTTAATAAGTATTTGTGAATTTAAGAAGTTATGGGATAGCAACTTTGTCCAAAAATAGCCCATCAGTTCAATGACCTGAAATTTTTCCATTGGTCAACAATGCCTGAAATTCAAGCTTTCTGTTTGAGGACACAAACACTCCTGGGACTAGTTAGGCATTAAATGGCTGGCATTCTTTGTTGGTATCATTCATTTTTGCTTCATCTCATACAGCAAGTATTTATGGCGTTTTCCGTATCACTTTCTAGATCCATGTCCTGAATAAAATGGGAGTGGGGAGAAAAAAAGAAGAGGCATGAGCATTTATGTATTCATTCAAAATGTTCACTGGGCTCTCACTCTGTGTCAAGTAGGAGCCAAGTCTCTGAAGAAGAGCAAGGGACAGACTGACACACAGCAAAGACATGAAACCATTTCAGAACTAAGTAACACGAAGGCACACACAAGACAAAACGATGTGGTCCAGAATCAGAGGGGACAGGATTGTTTCAGGAAGGTGGCCCAAGGAAGGTCTCTCTTGGAGGGCACATCTGAACGGAGACAAGAAGGGATCAGATAGAGCACATCAAATGAACTGAGGGTCTAAGTGGAACAGGAAGGCCGCTGTGGCTGCAGTACAGTCATCAGAGATTGAAGAAGGCAGCAGGGACTAAATCTTGTGGGAACTTGCAGGCCGCAGTAAGTTTGGGAGTCAAGGTAGTGTTTTGAGCAGGGCAGTGACAGGAGATGATTCATGTTTTAGAAACCTGACTCTACTATGCAGAGAGAAGACCTGGGCATCGCAAGTGGAAGAAGAAAGACCATTTAGGTAAACGCTGCAGTTGTCCAGACCAGAGATGATGGTAGCCAGGATTAGGGTGGGAGCAGAGGAAGTGACGAGAAATGGCCGGATCCAGGGTATGTTAGATCACGTGGATGGATTGAATGTGGATGTTGTGAAAAGAAGTGCCACCAAGGAAGATATCTTACAGTTTAGCCTGAGAAAGCAGACAGGCAAAGGCCCTGTCTTCAGGATGACAGAGGAGGGGCACGTTCATGAAGGCCATGGCAATCAAGAGTTAATTTGTGGACATGTTAAGTCCTTCTGGGGTGAAGGAAGGTGCCACACAGAGCTCCATGGGGGAGTAGGGAATGGAAGGAGGATACAGAGATAACGGAGAGAAAGGGGGAAAAAAAAGTGACACCTGACATTCATAGGATGTTCACAGTTCTGAAGTGCATTTCCTTTCTAGAATCTTATTTAATCTTCACAACGCCGCCGGGAGGTATTAGATAATATTATTATAATATATCATCGTATCTTATAAAATATTATTATTCCCAGCTTAATGAGGCCCTGAGTCTCAGAGGGGAGGAAATAACTTGAACAAGGCTACTATTAGCTAACGCAATTTTGCTTGATGCTGTCTTTGCCTGTGGAGTCCGAGGTTCCTGTCCTGACCACCATTCTCCAGTGAGAGAGGCCAAGACTGTGTGGTGACGTGTCCAGGCGAGGCCAAGCCTCCACGGAACAGGGCACGAAACATCGCCACTCCACGAGCGTCCGCCCTGCGAAAAGCAAAACGACTGAGTGCCTCCAAGAGCGGGAGCAAGTTAGAATGGCCCCTTTCCCTGCTTGGTTTCCGGAGCGTCAGGCCACCAACAAAGTCATGTAACTTGGAAGTCATTGTGGTGTGGTTTGCTTTTTAACCTTTTTTTTTTTTCCCAATTGCACTCCTCCGCCCCCCTCCGGCCCCCGATGATTGCCCCCTTGATTGATGGAGAAGAGAACAGGGACCTCTTAGCTCACTGCCACCCACACAGCTGAGAAGGAAGCCAGCTGCCCTCTTGCTCTTCAGAGAACATCCCTCCTTTTCTTCCCCCCTCCCAGCATCGAGCCTGTTACTAACCAACTGAGCAGCTAAGGAAAAGGGCCCCTTTCAGCGCCCGAGCGCAGTCGTTAGCAGTTCACAGCCAGTGTGGGAAGTTTCTCCAAAGACATACAATGTGGGTGTAGGAAACAGACGGGCCGGAGGAATTAAGTCACCCTTGCCCCCACCCTGATTTCCGTACCTCATCTGGAAGTGGGTCAGTCCCTATGAGTAGGAATTGACTTGGTGGCAATGAGTGTTTGAACCTAAACGTCACTGGACGGCTTCCCTATGATGAGGGTCTAGTTTTGTTCAAACAGTGTTCGAGTTTGGGGCAGAGGGCAGACGCCAAGGGGAGTGTGGACACAGGAAGCGGCTATCCACTTGTTCTTCTTACAGCATCCCTGCTTGCACCCAAGGCTCTCTAGGAAGGCTGGGTGTCTTCTTCCTCTTTTGTCTTGTGGCTGGTAATGGGTGGGTGGGGTGATCCTGGGAGCAGCATGCTTGGAAAGGTCAGGTTGCCTGATCAAGCCCATTTTGAGATACGTCTTCTTATCCTGCTCCATGGAGGCAACTCCGTGCTCTGGGGCTGCAGGACTGAGATGCCTGACCCAAGTTCAACCCTGCGGGTACCAGCATCTTTACCAAGTGTGCTTGAGCGCCCGCTGAGAAAGTCTGCCACCCATCCTCCTCCGTCCCAGCTGTTGGTAGCCAGTCGCTCCTCTCCTCTGCTCCCAGGACACCAGGCTTGGACCAGGCAAGGAAAATGGACTCTCTTCCCGAAGTCCCTTTGGATTTCCTGTCCCAGGCCTTTCATCACCCTGCACTGTCCTTGCCTGCTGGTGTCTCTATGGCTCCCACTGAATGCTTGCAGGCCACCCAGCAGCCTGCCCTCCATATCCCCGCCTCCAGCACAGCCCCTGACACATCAGAGCCTTTCAACATGTGTTGGCTCCAAGCAGGAACGGACGGGCTATTGAGTCACTGGATGAGTGGAAACCAAGCACGGAGCTGAAGCGTGGAGGCTCTGGAACAGACAAGCCCGGGTTCAAACCCCGACGGTGCTGTTTGCTGGCTGTGAGGTCATTTTTGATAAGGCATTTTCTTATTAAGGTCACTGTGAGGGTATAGTACAGGACCTGGCATGGAGTAAGTTCTCGACATATGCTACATATTGCTATTATTAGCAAGCGACTTCGAACCTTTAGCTGGTCTTCACTTTTATGGGTCTTGTTTGTACCCCCTTGTATCTAAATTCTTGGTACAGTAGAGTCCTTGCCAGACCCCAGGTTCAGTCTATGGGCTGCACCAGGGGGTACAATTTGGCGGGTCAGCCTGGGCAAGGGAGTTCAGCATTGGACTCTGCTGGGAAGGGAAAACTGTGCCAGGGGCCTTTCTGGAGCTATGCCAACAGGTCACCCCCCTCTCCCCGCCATGGTCTCAGGCCTTCTCTGTCCGGCATCCTCAGGAAACCAAGAACAGTGCTGCATTTAAGGTGCCCGGATGACAGTCACATCAAATATGTGACCTTTCTCTACGAAGCTTGGTTTCCATAGTGAGCGAGATCTCACCCTTTTCCTCAAGCCTCGCTCTGTGGCTCATGGCCCCACTCAGGAATGTGGTGGCAGTGGCCCCAGCATTGGTGGGGGCATCTACTCTTGGAGCTTCCCCCTCCAATATGTCCAGGTTGGGGCAGGGGGGTGGCGGATGGCTGAGACGCTTCTTCAGACTGTCTGATGGCCACACCAGACCTCCAAACTGGAAGCGTTTGGGTGGAGAAACTGACACCCTCCCTCCCATTCCTTCCTCCCTGTACACACACTCTTAATGGCTCAAGGCCAACTGGCTGCTAAGCTGGGCAGAAAGAAGGGTCTTTTTTTCTGGGAGCAGCCCCCCACCCCACCACTATCAGGCAGAGGCCATGACCTCCTCCATTTCATCTTGGCCGGCTGGGCTGAGGGAGAGAGAGTGGCGCACCCCAGCCTTGGCAGAGAATGTGTTTGGACCTGGTCTCAGGCATTGCCAGGACAGGAGCTGAATAGCCAAGGCGCCTGCCAAAGCTTTCCAACTTCTTTCTTGTTTCTCTGAGCTATGCAAACTGGAGGCTGCTAAGGAATGCAGTGGAGAACCTCCCCACCACCCGCCTCCCGCCTCCTTTGGCCTGCCCTCTCCCAACCCCCCAGACTGGAGTCACGTCAGAAAAATGCAGGGGAAGAAAGAAATCCCCCAATGTGTCATGACATTTCTGCATGGTGCTCAGAAACAAGAAAAGGGGGAGGGGAGGGGGGAGGTGATGTGGTCAGAGCTGCCTCTCCTGGCAGCCTCACCTGCTCCCCTGGGGCTTTTGTTTCCTCACCTATAGGTGGGGGTGAGTCACCCTGACTCAGGTGCCCAGAAACTCAGAGAATTAACTGTTTGATATCACGCAAGAGTACTGATCTCCCTAAGAGGCTACTGGGAGATGCATTATTGTTACTTTAAGTTGGCAATTATCTATCCAGTCACTGGCCACAGGTATTAACAGACATATCTTGATGCCTGCCTTGTTGGGGATGCTAGGAACACACGGGTGAACAGGACCCAGGTCCTGCTTTCTAGGAATTTGCACTCTAATAGGAAAGGCAGACAACGACCCCCAATTCAGTGTCAAGAAAGTTCTGATGGGGAGTCAGAGGTGCCAGGCTACCAGATTAGGCCCAGGGAACAGAGAGGTACTGCTTTGTGAAAATGAATTCAAGATGAGGCCCTAAGACAGCAGAGGGGACAGTCCGAGAGGAGAGGGAGGATGATATGGATGAGGAGTGGAAATGGATTTGGTATAGAAGGAATGTAGACAGATAGGTTGGGGTCAGAAGAGGAGGATCTGGAGGGAGGCAGGCCAGATGATGCAAGCCTTTGAAGACTGTGTCATGGAATGTGGACTGGGTGGGGAGGGGGTATCACATGATCAGGTGTATTTGGGGGGTAGGTGACACAGGCGACGGTATAGGGAATGGACTAGACGGGCAGCCACGGAGACAGGTTAGCTGGGAGCTGTGACAGTCTCTATAAGGAGCCCGGAAAGCATGACGATTAGGTGCTTGTCTTCTCACCCGAAGGATTGGGGTTTGAGCCCAGCAGTCACTCCATGGAGAAAAGACGCGATGACCTGCTCCCGCTCAGAAGTCCAGCCGAGGAAATCCCATGGGACAGTTCTAGTCTGTCCTACAGGTCACTAGGAACCGAAAGCAACTCAAATCAGCCGCACACAACAGGATCTTTCCCAGATCCAACTCAGGTGATGGCAGTCGAGTGGAAGAGAAGTATATGGGTTCAAGAGAGTTGCAGGAGGCAGGCGGAGATTGATAGAAAAGGAAAAAGAGTCAAGAGTGATTCAGAGTTATAGACACGGAAGCCTGTGTGAAAAGCAGTGTCAGCCAAGAAGAAGGATCACTTAGGAGATGGAGCTGTTGGCTGGGGGTGAAGGTAGCAAGCCCGGTTGGGGCCACACAATATCTAAAGTGGTGACCCCAATTCGGTAGGAATATCCCATGCACAACTGTCGAATCTGGAGCTGTGGACTGGAGAAGTGGCCCTGGCCTGGGGGTAGTAAGGGAGCTGTTTCATTAAGAGCGTGCTAGCTGCTCTACCAGGTCAACCTCCAGCCTCAGTGGCCTGTCGTGATAGTTGATCCCTCACAAAAAGTTAAAAATGGGTTTCCTAATAAGTAGGTGGCTCCTCTTCAACTTGTGAGTCAGAGGCCAAGGCCTTTCCATCTTGGGCCTCTGACTTCCAAAGTATACCGTGATGAAGATAAACCATGGAGCATCATTGGTGGGAGATTCTATCACTGCTCTTCACAGGCCACTGGGAAAAGAATTCATCACCGAGTCACACCTCGCTACAACAGAAGGAGAGCAGTACAGTTTAACTTGGGGGAGGAAGAGGAAATGGGTTTGGCAACCATGTAACCATTCTTGCCATAGGAAGCTGCAGGGCTGGATAAGGTCGCTTGGCAAGTTCAAGGCTGTGTGGCTGTTCTAGCCCCATCTGTAGGTGCCTACAAAGGCATAGGCTGCAGATAATCCACCCGTTCCTCTTCTGGGGCTCGTGTTCCTAGGAATTAACAGGAGAGGGTGGGCTTCAAACTCTGATCCCTCCTGAAAGGAGAGAGGACCTTCTGAGCGCCGGGACACTGCAGGAGTCAGTTGTGTTACTTCTAACACGGAGCACTCCTACTGCTTCTCAGAAACTGGCTGCCCTCACCCTTCCTTCAGTTTCCTTCATCCCCACAAACAGTTACTGAGCATCTACTACGTATGCGGTACAAGGTCAGGTCCTTGCAATGAACAAATGTCTCTTTATTTTCTTATTTCTTGTTTGCGCTCTCATCCACTAGAATGTCAGATCTATGTCGGATCTATGTCTTATTTGGTTCACTGGTATCCTCAGGATCCAGAACAAGGCCGAGCACATAGTAGGAGCTCTGGACATCATTGTCAGATAAATGGATGATTGAAGGAGGCCCTCTGGAGTCCACCAGTTATAACACACGAGGAGGGCTATGAAGACGGGAAGAGGGTGCCATGGGGGCGGGGGCGCTAATCTAGCTCCGGAGGTCAAGGAAGGTCTTCCTGAAGATGAGGTTTATGAGTTGACAATTTTAAGAGAAATAGATAGTAGGCAGATGAGAGAATATATGCCATGGCTGGACAGCAAACAAGTTCAACACACGGAGGAAGAAAGAAGTTCCGTGGGGCTGGATCAGAGATGAGAAAGCGAGAGAGCACGCTGCAAGGTGAGACAGAAGGGCAGGCAGAGAAGGCTGTCTGTGACCTTGAGGGTCTCCTAAGCCTTTGTATTTTGTCTTGAAGGTGCTCCCTTGATGAGGGACTCTTATTTTAGGGCTTTGTTTCAAGAGTATAATGTTTTACTTTATGAAGAATTCCCTCCTCCCCTCCTGGGTTCAACGAATGATTGAGCTGAGAGTAAAATGACTTGTCCCACTGCCTGATGCCCCTGTGCACGGTGGGCACAGGCATGGCTGCCCTGCTGTGCTTTCCATCGTCCCCATTGCTTATTGGAGCCATCCTGGAAGGTTGCCTTTATGGTCCCCATTTTATGGATGAAGGAACTGAATATAAGAAGAAATAGGAATCTGCAGTAAGGTTCAAGTGAAGTGCATCATTCCAGACTTGAGATTTTTAGGTCAACTCTCTAAATAACAGCTCCAATCTACTCTCAATATCTCACGCGTCTAGACATCACAGATACAAATGGGCTCTATCTTGTCTTACTTTTCTTGTATATCTTGTTCTTATTTTCTTCCACCCGAACCCTAAAATAACCTCCTGAGGCCAATATCCAGAGTGAAAAAGTCTACCTCCAAAGAAGAAACTAGGCGGTGCCTACTTTTCAAAAGCATTTTTAAAAATTTAATCATTAGACACCTCAGGGACCTGTACCCTTGATGGATTCGAGAAAGAAGTCTCTGTGTATAATTTATACCTAACGTTTTAAAAACCAATTTGTTTTGCACAAAGTAGATGACCGAGTAAATGTTTAAGCGATGCTTTGAAAATATTAACAAGTTGGCTCAACAGTCTAAGCTGTTTAAACAAGACATCTTCCCGTTCTTTAAACAGGAGGCCCAGTGAAACCCCAACGCGGTGGCAAGGTCTTAGGATTTTTTTCTTCTGAAGTAGCTCAGTTTTTATTTCCCATTTGATATTAGCAGCACAATGAGGTTCCTAAGGTGTGTTTTTGCAGCCCTATCCCTGGGAGACCATCATGCCTTTGGAAAGTTACCGAGAATTCAATATACGCTGGAACACACCCAAAGCTTCCCCATCCTGCCCACAGCCACTCTGAGAACATGAAAGCCGTCTGAGTTTGAGGACAGACATGGAACCACCTAGTCAGATGAGTCAGGTTAATCAGGCAGCTAGTCAGAAAGTGTTCACCGGCTTCCGGGACTCGGCAGAGGAGGGAGTCTGGCAGAGTCAAACCTGCTCCAGCCTCCGGAGAACTCACCTTGTGCCAGAGGAGACAAAGCAGCGAACCAAGAACCCCAGGCCAGTGTAAGAAGCTGCTCTCACATGGTTTAAAGGAGAGTCTGGGTTTTCTGTGTGCCCAGCGCTGGGGGCTTAGAGGATGGACACACGCTGGCAGCTTGCCAGATACTTAGGGCTATCCGTGAAAACCCACTGTCTTCCAGGCAATGCCGACTCCCGGGGTGCCCCTAGGGTACAGCAGAAGTGTCCTATAGGGTTTGGGCGGAGAAGCAGCCACAGCCAGCCGTGGGACGGCTGGTGGGTTTGAAGCACCAGCCTTTAGATTAGCAGTTGAGTCTTTGACCACTGTACCACCGGCGATCCTAAAAGCAAACTGATAGACTCAGTAGCCACCTTCAATCCAGAGGAGGAAACAGCTACTTGAAACCACGAAAACCACGAAAATGCAGCCTATCTCTGGAAAGACCCACGCATGAGAGCAGAATCGATCACCCCAGAAGGAAGAGTTAAGGATCAGGAGACTGGGAACAGGGAGGTACCTCTCCTTCCCTGGTATCCTGCGTTTCCTGTGTGCATTTTAAATTTGAGTATTGCATGAGTTAACTTTTTTTTTAATGGAGTTTAAAAAAATAGCCACACCAATAAATGTACTATTCAGAATGGCGGTGAACAACGTGGAGGAAAAGTGCTCTGAGAAAGGAAAACAGAAGGAATTACTTTCCACTGGGAAATCAGTAAAGAGCTCTTTACGAGCAGTCCAGGGAGCCAGAGCATCGGTTTTGGTTCCGAGCGAGGAAAATAGGGCCTCGTCAGAAGCACTGTCCACAGCTGTTTGCTCGGCGAGCTCCACGGAACGCAGGAGGCAGGAAAGAAGAGCTAGGTCTGCACTGGTCGGGCAGGCAGGAGCAAAGTGCGGAGGGAGGGGAAGTGAACAGCCTCTACCTAGGTCCTACGTGGAACGGACCTCAACCTGGGGCTCGCCACCCCTTTGGAGCGCGAATGACCCTTCTATTTTGTTTTTGTTTTTCGAATGACCCTTTCACAGGGGTTGCCTATTTCTGACGGTCCTAGGTGCCAAGGCATCACTCCTCTATCCATCTCCAGACGGGTCCCCACCACATAAGGAGCTGTGTGTGTTAAAGAGTCACAGCATTGGGAAGGTTGAGAACCACTGCCCTAGGGGAGAGGGTCCTGGCGGCATAGTGGGTGAGGCGTTGGCTGCTAGGCTCAGGGACAGCCTTCCAAACCACCAGCTGCTCCTCGGGAGAAAGATAAAAGACTTTGGACTCCCTTACGATCTTGGAAACCCCCTGGGGAGTGGGGGGTGGGTAGGGGGTGGAGCACACTTCTACTCTGTCCCATAAGGTCGCTGTGCATGGGCAGTGAGTTTGGTTTTGCCTAGGGGAAGCTGTGACACTTGGTCTTTGCTGGCTCTATCCATTCCAGCCTTTCTTCATTTGCTTCCGAAAGGACAACTCTGAACCTTTGTTTTCAAGGGTTGTGTAAATAACAGACAAGATGAAAACTTCCTTTTATTCGTTTTTGTCTCCTGAAATCAAACTTAATTTATTGACTTATGTTTCATAGATTCTGAAATCATCCCCTCACCTGCCCCCTATATTTCTTATACCATCCTTATTTCTCTCCATATCACACCAGCTCTGGGTTGACAGTTCAGGACAGATTATGGTCAAGGCCATGACTTCCATAACAGTACCCACCCCCCACCCTAGCAGAGAGTATCCATCTCACTAGCCAATCCGCTTCACCCTCAGATATGTGTTTTTTGAGGATGCATTTGGAGGTGTCGCCAAGAAAAAGGAGTCACAAGACTGTCCTCTCACATGGCAGCTTCCCTCACATCCTACACCCTCCAATTTCAAAAACGTACTAAACAAGGCTTTATCTCTGTCATATCTGGAGGAAGATCCCTGACTCTTTTCAACATTTGTGGGCTTTGGGGTGCTATATGTGCCTTGGCATCAATCCTAGGTCTAGGAGGTTCTCAGCGCAGGGGCCCTGGGTCCAAAGGATGCATTCTGCTCCTCTTATTACATGGTGGTAATCAGGTGTCCCCTGTCCTCTGCTTGATTCTCTCTCCTTTCATCTCTTGTAAGATAGCAGGTGGTGCAGGTTACAACCCAGAAAACTTCCTTTATATGGGATCAGCATTGTGACCAGAGTAAGGTATTGCGTACCCACCCTGATCCTCTTACACATGCTTGGCTAATACATAATAGGGGATTGTTCCATAACTGCCACACCACTGAGAATCAAGTTGCCACATTTTTGGTGTGGAAGGACTGGATTCAAACCATATAAGTCACCTTGTCCTTTGAGGATAAAAACCTTCCTCTGTGCTGGGACGTTTTGGTGCCTAGTTTAAAAATGTATGTGGACTTTTGCCCAGACTTAAGCCCAACTCCATTGTATTTCTCTTCCTGTCCTAAGAGACCAGGGTTGTTTTTCCACTTGGGGTGAGCTTGGAGTGGTGGGGGCAGAAACCTCGTTATACGGTTTGGTAGACACGGTGTGTGTCCTGGGTTCTATTTGGAGGGCCTCTTCTCATTAACCTGGTACAGTCCAATACCTTCCTCAAGCCTAGTAGAACTCCGAGGCACGTGGAAAGGGATGAAGAGGGAGGCACCTGCCCCAGGGTCTAAGTCTAAGGGGGATTAAAATGGCATTTCAAGACACCACAAACAGGAGAGGTGCCAGTCGGAGGCAGAGGGGAAAGGAGTTTCTGCTGAAGCACAGCTACTGTCAACATCCATTCTTGAAATGCAGGCCAGAGGCACTTTAAAGGTTGCCCGGATAGAAGTGTGAAGTCCCCACGTGGCTTTCTGTTTCCCTGACTTGATTTTTTTTCCTGTCCTAGGGCAGAGTCTCCTGCTCTGGCCTCTCTCTCGCCGCTGACAGTCCCCACACCCTCACTTTCTGGGTAGCAATGGGATAAACAACCCAGTCTGTCATGCTCTGTTAGCCAGCTTCATCTGTTACACAGGCTGAAATCACTAGGATTGATCAAAAATACACTTTCTGTGGGCTTTTCAAAAACAGATTGAATCAGATGTGGTGAGCTGCCTGGAAAAGCCCCCACTAGTTCCTGCCAGTGACGACTCACTTCCTCTCCTATGACTGCTGCATTCAGTAGGCACCACTAACTCCCTTTCCCTCCTAAGACGGTCCTAGCCCCAAACTTTGTCAGCTGGAAGGGCTACCTCATGGTTTCTTGGCAAAAACTGTCCCTTGAGAAGGATCCCTCCCATCCTGGTCCCTGAGAGCCTTCTCAGAGTTACCACAAGTCTTACACACGCCCCACCCAATCCCAGCCTATGCCCAGGCCAACCTTGGGGCACAGTTCATTTCCAAGGAAACAGGTGCAAATTGCCCCTTCTTCAGGATATCAGGAGACGGTCCACTTGGTGGAGAAACTTAAAAGCCTCCAATACTATGTAACTAAACTCAGTACTCTCAGAGGTCTTCCGCAGGTCGCAGCCTCCAGTGACCCAGAGCCACCACCCATGGGTGGGGTGATTATGAACTTAAGTGAAGGGTCTGGAGACATTTGAGATAGGATGACACAAGGGTGTGTGTGTGACAGATGAAAACACGCCAGACTGCAATCTATTTATGACTATTACATAATAATAAATTATATTTAATATAGTTGCATTATATTAACAGCCACAATGAAAAGACTCAAGGGTAGGTTTTACTGCATTGAACACTAATGACAGGAGACTTGATGAGCTGTGGGAGGACATTAAGATGATCCTTCGTGAGGAAAGCAAAACGTCATTACAAAGACAGGAATGGAAGAAAAGATCCGAGTGGATGTCAGAAGAGACTGACGCTTGCTCTTAATCATGCAGCAGCTAAGGGAAGTGGGAGAAATGATGAAGTCAAAGAGCTGAATAGAACATTTCAGAGTGCTCGCTTCGGCAGCACATATACTAAAACTGGAATGATACAGAGATTAGCATGACCCCTTCACAAGGATGACACGCAAATTCGTGAAACGTTCCATATTTTTAAATCACTACTAGTGTCAGGAGAATGTGAGCATGATTTTATTAGATTTAATGTGTTTGGTGGAGCTGCCTGACTGTAGCTGCTATTCTTGACAAGACATTAGAATTTATTTTATACTTACATTTTTATTTCAGACAAATGCTGTAATAAAACTTTTATTTTACAAAAGAAAAAAAAGAGAGAAAATTTCAAAGACCAGCTCGAGAAGACTAAAATATTATACTGAAATATGTGAAGACCTAGAGTTCAAAAACCAAACAGGAAGAAGATGCTCAGCATATCTAAAACTGACAGAACTCAGGGGTGGGGTGGGGGGAATCTAGCTTTGAGTTGCGATATTGAAAGATTCTTTGGGGAAAATATTTAATGATGCAGGAAGCATCAAAAGAAGATGGATAAAAAAAGAAAAGATGGAAAAAACACACAGAATCACTGAACCAAAAAGAACTAGTTGACATTCCACCATTTCAGGAGGTAGCACATGCACAAGAACCAGTGGTGCTGATGGAAAGAGTTCAAGTGGCACTGAAAGCATTTGTCAAAAGAAGGCTCCAGGAATTGGTGGGATACAAATTGAAAAGTTTCAACAAGCTGATGGAGCACTAGAAGCACTTAATCATCTATGACAGGAAATTTGGAAGACAGCTGCTTGACTAACTGGCTGGAAGAGATCCATATGTGTACCCATTCCAAAGAAAGGTGGCCCAACACAATGCCATTGCAAGTAAAATTTTACTGAAGATCATCAAACAAAAGTTTCAACAGTACATTGAACAGTAGCTGCCAGAGGCTTAGGCCAGATTCAGAAGAGGATGTAGAACAAGGGATTTCATTGCTGATGGCAGATGGATCTTGGTTGAAAGCAGAGAACACCAGAAAGATGTTTCATTGCGCTTTATTGACTATGCCAAGGCATTTGATCGTATGGATCACAATAAACTTTGGATAGCCTTGAGAAAAACGAGGATTCCAGAACACTTCATTGTGCTTATTCAGAACATGTACTTGGATCAAGAAGCAGTTATGGGAACAAAACAAAGGAATGGAAAACTGCACGATTTAAAATCAGGAAGGGTGTGCGTCAGAGTTATATCCTCTCACCATACTTATTCAATCTGTATATTGAACACATTATCAGAAAAGCTGGATTATCGGAAGAAGAATGTGGCCTCAGGATTGGAGGAAGGCTTATAAACAATATGTGATGTGCAGATGACACAACCTTGCTTGCTGAAAGTGAGGAGGACTGGAGGCAGTTGATGATGAAGATCAGAGATTGGAGCCTGCAGTACAGATTGGAAGACCAAAATCCTCATCACTGGATCAGTGCTCATAGAAGCATCAATCAAAGGATCAGAGGACACATGACATTAGGTAAATATGTTGCACAATGCACTTTAGAGCATTGAAAAGCAAGGATGCTACTTTGAGGGCTGAGGTGCATCTGACCCAAGTCATAGCATTTTCAATGACCTCTTATGCATGTGAAAGTTGGACATTGAATAAGGAAGAAGAAAGAAGACTCGATGAGTTTGAATTACGGTGCTGGCAAAGAATATTTAAAGTACCATGGACTGCCAAAAGAACAAACAGATCTGTCTTGGAAGAAGCACTTCCTGAGGGCTCCGTAGAGGCCAGGACGGTGAGACTTCATCTCACATACTTAGACCTTGTTATAAGAAGAGACCAGTCCCTGGAGAAGGCCATCCTGTTTGGTAAAGTGGAGAGGCAGTGGCAAAAGAGGAAGACCCTCAACGAGAGGGATGGACACAGTGGTTGCACCAATGAGTTCAAGCATAGGGCCAATTTCGAGGATGGCAGATGACTGGGCAAGTGTTTCATTCTGCCGAGCATAGGGTCACTGTGGGTCAGAACCAACTCGGTGGCCCTCACAACAACAATGAAGAATATTGCTAATAGTAAATTCAGTGTTCCAGGCATTGTTCAAAATGCTCCTCAACATACATTAATTCATTTCATCCTCACAATTACCCTGATAGGCAGGTACTGCACTCCACCATTTCCATTATGCATTGGGAGAACTGAGATTCAGTCAGGCAAGCCACTGATCTCTCTGTCACTCTAGACTTGTTTGTATTTTCTAGAATTTTCTTTTAAAAAAGGAATGATACAGTATGTATTCTTTTTTCCTAGCTTTAGTCTGCATACTTAAAAATGAATAAATTATTTTTTAGGGTAGCTTTAAACTCACACAGAAATTAGGCAGAAAGTACAGTGCTCTCATATATCCCCTTGTGCATCCTCCTCCTTTTACCAACATCTTGCATCAAGTAGTACATTTGTTACAATCTTGATACCTTATTAACAGCAAAACTCCACAGTTTACATTAGGGTTCATTCTTTTTGTCTTGGTCAGTCCTATAGGTCTTGGCAAATGACTAATGGCCTGTGTCTACCTTTCTGGTATCCTGAAGAATAGCTTCACTGCTCCAAAATCCACCAGAGCTCCACCTGTCGAACCCCTGACCATGACCGATTGGGGTAGTTAGATAATTTCACGTCAACTTGAAGATATATAAAAGGGTAGGATTGGTATTTAACCTGTCAATCAGGTCTCAGCCAGATGGTGTCTTCTTGTGGGCGTGGCCTTCTCATAAGGAGGGCCCTAGGAACCTCCCCTTCTCTCTGCCTTCACCTTCCTGCTGGTGGACCCTGGTTGCTGCCAGAGTCCTGTGATGCGTCCACCGCCCTTGGATCCACATGACTCTGCACCCACCAACCTGTAATCTTCATGCGTTCTGCATCATTGCTTGCAGCGCTGCATGAATCTCAAGAGGGACTTATGGACTAGTATCAGACTTCTGGACTAGAGTTGGAATGGGCTTGGTTGTTTTCTTGATATATAATTACTTGTCGATCTAAAGCTCTCATATATAGCTATCTCTCTCTCTCATCTCTATCTCTATATATCACTGGATTTATTTTGCTAGTCAACCCAGCCTAACATACTGATCTTTCTACTGTCTCTACGGTTTTCCAAAATGTCATGTAGTTGGAATCATGCAGTGTCAGTAGCCTTATTTTGAGATTAGGAATCAACTTTCCTTCATTGCTCTCCATCCCTCCCCACACTTGTTCCTTCATCAAATTCAGGAAACTTTACCTGGATACATCTACTTTCCTTGCTTCCCACTGCCATCATCCGAGTCCCAGAACACTACCCCCTTTCTCATGAACTACTGCAATCGTCTCCTGACTGGTTTACCTGTTTCCACTCTTGCTCTCTCCAATCCATTCTCCATTAAGAATCCACAGTGATCCCTTTAAAATAGCTTTCAGATCAGATTAACGTGACGTCATTCAGTGGCTTCCAGTCACTCTCAGAATACCATTCTGTTCTGATAAGCTGTTATTACACTGCTTTGTGGTCTGGCTTTGGCACATTTCTCCAAAGTCTCTTTTGGTCACTCTCCCCATCTAGCCACACTGGCTCCTTCCTTTTTGTTCTTTAAGTATTCCAAGCATCCTAGACCCTTTGTTCTTGATATCCCCTCTCTCTGGAATGTTCTCTCCCCTCTGACGCAGTCTCATTTCTCAGGTTTCATCTCAGATGTTAGGTCCTGTCGGAGGATTTCCCAAAGATAAGTGGCCTGCACCAGGTCCCGCTCTAACTACATAGCTGTTTTTCTCCATAGTAACATTTTTTGTGTGCCTGTATTGCTTATCTTACCCCACTGAAATAAACGTCCTAATTTACTACACTACCATCACAGTTCTACCATCTCCTATAGGGTTGTCAAGAGTTGGCATCGACTTGATGGCAGTGAGTTTGAGTTGGCATTTTTTGACCATTGGATCTGTGCTCAATGGGGTCAGAGAGCTTTCTCTTCGTATTGCTATTCCTCCAATGGCCTTAAACAATGCCTCACAGATAGTAGATGTTCAATACGTATTTGTTGAATGAATAAACAAGTGTACTGAGCCTTGAGTACCAGAGATTGGCAGTTTGAATCCACCCATTGGCATCTATGAAGAAAGGCCTGGAAATTTGCTTCTGTCAAGACGACACGTGGAGCAGCTCTACTCTGACACACATGGGTCGTCATCAATTCGAATCAACTTGACGGCAAAGGTTAAGAGACCACAGCTGGGTCTGATTAAACTTCCCACAGAGCACAGGCCTGAACTAGAGAAGCCTGTAGTGTGAACTGCATTTTTCTACAAAAAGAGAGAAGCTGAAACACTTAGCACAGCAAGGGGAGCAAAGCAATGAAGTCCCCAAGGAATACCAAAAGTAGACTTAGGGGCCAGGGTGTGGCACTCCATCAGACTCCACCAGGAAAATACTCCTAAAGTGTTGGGGAAATGCCAGCCCCCCACAACTAATCGTGGGTTTGATAGGCGCAATTGTACAGTTAAAATACATATAAAGATTATAATAAAGTCATAGAGAGCATGAGAGATAGAAGAGAAATTGAAATAGTGGAGTCAGACACATTTCATAGTAGCATGCTTACCTCAGCCCTGCTTGGTGGTCCACCTGGAGATAGGAGACCAGAGGGAAGGAGAGGGGGACAGGGGAAGGAGGACAAGGGGAAAGGAGCCAGGGGAGAGAGGACAGAGAGGAGAGGGGGCTGACAAAGGGGATCTTTATTGCTAACCAAGGCTTATGTATCTTTGGGGGGAGTGAGAGCTCATTAATTACAGGTAAAGACATACGTCACAGGAAGGGATTGCACTATAGGTTATACAGCAATGAGGGGGGCAATCTAGAGATATACATGCAATAGGAAGAGGAGGGATTGGGGGTACACATGTGACAAGATGGGCAGACCCTAGATTCAGGATGGCAGCCTAACTTTGGATATCACTGAGCAGGTTTGATCTGTTCTCTGGATCTCCATAGAAACCATTATCAATAAAGTATAACCCCACCTGCAGGGACCAGACTAATGGTCACAAGCCTTTCGGGAGAAGTAGCCCATTGTCCTTAACAGCAGGGAGTGTGCCCTTCTTCTTCTTCTTTTTTAAAAATCATTTTATTAAGGGCTCATACAACTCATCACAATCCATATATCCATCCATTGTGTCAAGCACATTTGTATATTCATTGCCCTCATCATTCTCAAAATATTTGCTCTCCACCTAAGCCCCTGGCATCAGCTCCTCATTTCGCCCCCGTCCCTCCCTACTCCCCTCTCCCTCATGAACCCTTGATAATTTATAAATTATTATTTTGTCATATCTTGCACTGTCTGATGTCTCCCTTCACCCACTTTTCTGTTGTCCGTCCCCCAGGGAGGGGGTTATATGTAGATCCTTGTAATTGGTTGCCCCTTTCCACCCCACCCTTCTGGTATCGCCACTCTCACCACTGGTCCTGAAGGGATCATCTGCCCTGGATTTCCTCTGTTTCCCCTGTATGTACCAGTGTACATTCTCTGGTCTAGCCAGATTTGTAAGGTAGAATTGTAATCATGGTAGTGGCGGGGAGGAAGCATTTAGGAACTAGAAGAAAGTTGTATGTTTCATCATTGCTACACTGCATCCTGACTGTATTCCTCCCCACAACCCTTCCGTAAGGGGGTGTCCAATTGCCTACAGACGGGCTTTGGTCTCCACTCCGCACTCCCCCTCATTCACAATGATATGATTTTTTTGTTCTGATGATACCTGTTCCCTTTGACACCTCATGATCGCACAGGCTGGTGTGCTTCTTCCTTGTGGGCTGTGTTGCTTTCCAGCTAGATGGCTGCTTGTTTATCTTCAAGCCTTTAAGACCCCAGATGCAACATCTTTCGATAGTGGGTACCATCGGCTTTCTTCACCACATTTGCTTATTCACCCTCTTTGTCTTCAGCGATTGTGTAGGGAAGGTGAGCATCACGGAATGCAAGTTTATTAGAACAAAGTATTCTTGCATTGAGGGAGTATTTGAGTGGAGTCTGGAGTGGGTCCTTCTTGTGGTGGGACCAGACAGTAGTCTGGCAACTGACTGCCTTCATGGAGGATGTTGCTAAGCATCTGACCTCCCACCATGTGCTGGCAAACAGCCTTTAATGTTTGGCATATCTTTGGGGGAGACAAAACTGAGGAAAAGTCTCTTAATAATCCCACACTAAAGGTCAACAAACAGTCCTGGAACTATGTATAGGTTCTTCTTGGTTGTTGATGGTTTTGTTTTGCATTGTTTTGTTTTTATGCTTATTATTGTTTTTGCATGTCTAGATAAGATAGGCGGAAGAGAGGACACAGAGAGGGGGAGGTGGGGGAAAGGAAGAGGGAATGCTAACAAAACCAGGGACCAGGGAATAAGTGATCCAACATCAATGGCAAGGAGGCCATAGGATTCCTGGTGGGGCTTGATCAAGGAATTAATGAAACCCAAATGAAGGCCAAACGTGATAGTGGGATAACAGGAAAGTAAAAAGAAATAGAAGAAAGAACTAGCAGGCAAAGGACATTTATAGAGGTCTAAATATAGGCTTGTACATATGCAAATATATTTATATATAACCATAAGGAAGTAGATCTATGTACATATATTTATATGTTAAGTATTAAGGCAACCGATGGACATTGGGCCTCTACTCAAGTACTCCCTCAAAGCAAAAGCACTTTGTTCTAATAACCCAGTATTCTGTGATGCTCACCTTCCCAACATGATCACTCAAGGCAAAATGGTGCATAAGCCAATGATGTGGTGAAGAAAGATGATGGTGCCTGGCTATCAAAAGATATAGCATCTAGGGTCTTAAAGGTCTGAAGATAAACAAGTAGTCATCTAGCTGGTAAGCAACACAGCCCACATAGAAGAAGCACACCAGCCTGTGTGATCATGAGATGTCAATGGATCAGGTATCAGGAACCAAATACCCAAAATAAAAAATTATACCAATGTGAATGAGGAGGAGGGTGGAGTGAAGACCCAAAGCCCATCTTTAGACAATTGAACATCCCCTACTAAAGAGTCACAAGGAAGAGATGAGCTAGTCAGGGTGCAGCACAACACCGATGAAACATCCAAATTCCCTCTAGCTCTTAAATGCTTCCTCCCCCCCACTATCATGATCCCAATTCTACCTTACAAATCTGGCTAGACCAGAGGATGTACACAGGTACAGATAAGAGCTCAAAACACAATGAATCCAGGACAGTTAAACCCCTCAGGACCAATCATGAGAGTAGCAATACCAGGAGGGGGAGGGGAAAGAAAGGGGAATGGGGGAGAGGGGTAACTGATCATAATTAACAAAAGAGATGAACAAAGGAAAGGGGCTGAAGGAAGACATTGGTTGGTGTAAGCCATGAAAAAAATAATAACTTATAAATTATCAAGGGTTCATGAGGGAGAGAGGGTGATGGAGGGTTTGAGGAATGAGCTGACACTAAGGGCTCAAGTAGAAAGAGAATATTTTGAAAATGATGATGGCAACATATGTACAGATGTGCTGGACACAATGGATGGATGTGTGGATTGTGATAAGAGTTGTAAGATCCCTCAATAAAATGATTCAAAAATAAAAATAAAACAGCAGAGACATATACTATCTTTAGAACAGAAAGCCATGTGTGATGCAAAGGGCAGCCTTGCGCAGACATAAAACCCAGCAGCCGGGAAGGAGCAGGAGAAAGTGAGTGGATACTGCCTATACTGGGAGAACGTGGCAAGCACACTGCTAAATTGCAATGATTGTAATCGAAATCACAATGTAAAATGTCTATGAATTGCTTATTTCATTTGACCTGGGAACTTTCACCTGAATCACAATAAAAAACCCCTTTAAAAAAAAAAAGAATGAGAGAGAGGCGAGTGCTTCCTGGTTACACTCCAGGCATGTTGTCCCCGGCTGCACGCTCTTCAGGCCTCTCAGAGACAGTCTTTTCTTCTCATTTTGGAGACGTTGGAAATACGAATAGAATAAACCACTGTAAAGACCTTCCCGTCCATAAATCTGCATCACCTTCTTGCCAACTTGGTGCTCAGGGCTAGTTTCATTTCCCCACAAATTTGCTTCCCTCATGCAATGGCAAGGATTACGACTCATGTGATGTCCAGAGAAACTGGTCTGGGACCGTGAATCCCATAGGGCTTTGGCAGAAGTGAAAATGAAGCCGCCCTTAGGATGTTTCCACAGCCCAGCGCGTGCTAGACACTGAAGACGGGGTCACCATAAAAACTTACAACGTGCTCTGTACTCAAAGACTTCTTGATTGTTCCAAGAGAGAAATTTCTTCTCTGGCTTTTAAATATTGTTGGTAGTTTTTTCTGTTTTAGTCTTTCTTTTTATTTTTTATCTTCATCTTATTACTATTGCTTTTATCTCTTTCTTTTTTTATTGTTTTTATTAGGTCTCCCAGTTTAGGAAGCACAGAAAGGGTGGATGCATAGAGACAATAACTGATGTAATCATTTATCAGGAAGGAAAGTGGGGAAAGGGAGGGGGGAATTGGGGAGCGATCAGTGGATGCAGGGAGGCAGGGGGGAGCTTTAGCGCTGATTGTGATGATGTATACACAACTCTTTTTAGAAGTTGTTTAACTATGGAAGTACATGGTATGTGAATATCCTATCAAGAGAACTCTTTGGCTCAAGGAAACACATTAAGAGTGCCCAGCTACCATTCTCAATTGCTTGAAGAACCACATTAAAAGGTCCTGGATAGAATGGAAGAAGCATGTGGAACAAAACTCCAAATCACACAAGAGCCCCGGTGTGTTGGTCAGACAGAGACAAGTGAAACCCCCAAGGCTGTCGCCCTTTGTCACCCTTCAGCCATGCATCTGAAATCACGCCAATGTTAAATGATCCACTAGGTAGATTTAAAAGACAGCATTTACCCAAGGATGAAGTACAGAGGATTAGAATGGAAAGAAGAAACAGAGGGAAGAAGTAGGATAAGTGACGGTATATTGAGGTGATTGTAATAGATGGGTTGGAAAAAAATGTATCTGAGTTGTTGAATGCAACACTGATGAGCTGCCCTGTAAACCCACACCCAAATGACAATAAAAAGTTAAACACACAAACACATCAGGTCCTACATGGGAAACAAAGAAAAGCCACCCACAACAAACCTCAGAGCAGGAGGGCAGAACCCAAAGACAAATTGTCTTAAAAGATACCAGAGTAGGGTGCAACAAGTGATCCAAAATCGGTGGCGAGGAGGGTGTAGGAGGCCTGGTAGGGCTTGATCAAGGGCAATGTAACCGAGAGGAATTACTGAAACCCAAATGAAGGCTGAGCATGATAGTGGGATAAGAGGAAAATAAAAGGAAATAGAGGAAAGAACTAGGAGGCAAAGGGCATTTATAGAGGTCTAAATAAAGGCATGTACATATGTAAATATATTTATATATGAAGATTGGGAAATAGATCTATGTGCATATATTTATAGGTTTAGTATTAAGGTAGCAGATGGACATTAGACCTCCACTCAAGTACTCCCTTAATGCAAGAACACTTTGTTCTATTAAACTGGCATTCTGTGATACTCCCCTTCCAGCCACAATCACTGAAGACAAAGTGGATGCATAAGCAAATGTGGGGAAGAAAGCTGATGGTGCCTGGCTATCTAAAGATATAGCATCTGGGGTTTTAAAGGCTTGAAGGTAAACAAGTGGCCATCTAGCTCAGAAGCAACAAAGCCCTGAAGAAGCACACCAGCCTGTGTGACCACAAGATATTGAAGGGATCAGGTATCAGGCATCAAAGAACAAAAAATCATATCATTGTGAATTAGGGGGAATGTGGAATGGGGACCCAATGTCCATCTTTAAGCAACTAGATATCCCCTTACAAAAGGATTGTGGGGAGGAAATGAGCCAGTCAGGGTACAGTATAGCAATGATGAAATATACAACTTTCCTCTAGTTCTTAAATGCTGCTTCCTCCCACTATTTTGATCCTAATTCTACCCTACAAATCCTGCTAGACCAGAGGATGTACACTGGTACAGAGAGGAACTGGAAACACAGGGAATCCAGGACAGGTGAACCCCTCAGGACCAGTGGTGACAGTGGCTATAGTGGGAGGGTGAAGGGAAGGTGGATGGAAAAGGGGAACTGATCACAGGATCTACATATAACACCCTTCCTGGGGGACGGACAACAGAAAAGTGGATGAGGGGCAATGTCGGACAATGTAAGACATGACAAAATAACAATAATTTATAAATTATCAAGGGTTCATGAGGGAGAGGGTGGGGGAAAGGAGGGGAAAATGAGGAACTGATACCCAGGGCTCAAGTAGGAAGCAAATGTTTTGAGAACCATGGCAACAAATGTGTAAATGTACTTGACACAATGGATGGATGTATGGATTGTGATGAGTTGTAAGAGCCTCTAATAAAATGATTAAGATAAACAAACAAAAAAACTCCACCAGAGTAAAGAGATTTTTCCCTTTCAAATCATGAGAATCACCTTGACAGAGTACTTTTTAATAAAAAGTACAAATAAGCCAAAATTTAATGGAAAATTGTCTTTAATAGTTGTCAATCTACCAAATCAAAATGAAACTCATTGCCATCAACTCGATTCGGACTCACAGCAAGTCTACAGGACAGGGTAGAACTGCCCCAGTGAATTCCCCAGACGATAACTCTTATTTTTTTATTTTGAGACTGTGACTCTTTGCGGAAGTCGGCAGCCCTGCAGAGCAGCTGGTGGATTCTAAATGCCGCCCTTGCAGCTCACAGCCTGATGAGTAATCACTCTGCCACCATGTTCTCTACAACCAGTGTTATTTGTGGTACTCAGAGTAAAAGGCAGACTTAAGACCTTTGAATCTACAAAGCTTAGGAGAGTGCATTCTGTGTACAGTACGTCAGTGTGTTGTTCTTGTTAGGTGCAGACAGGTTGTTTCTGACTCAAGAAAACCTTATGTACAACAGAGACGACTGCTCGGTCCGGTCCTGCATTGTCCTCACAACCATGATGTTCTTGAGCTCATGACTGCAGCCACTGTGTTGATCCTCCTCATTGAGGGTCTTCTTTGCTGACTCCTTGCTTCACAAGCATGATGTCCTTTTCCAGGAGCTGGGCTCTCCTGACAACATGTACAAAGTACATAAGATGAAGTCTCCCCATCCTTTCTTCTAAAGGGCATTCTGGTTGTACTTCTTCCAAGACAGATTTGTTTGTTCTTCTGGCAGTCCATGTCAACTTCATTATTCTTCACCAATACGATGATTCAAATACATAAATTCCTCTGTGGTCTTTCTTAGAGAGTAGACACATCTTAATTTGGGTGAAGGGGAAAGCAATAGATTGTAAGAGGGAGATCAGTAAAGAAATAATGATGTACAGAAGATACTAGGAGGAGGACAAGGATGAAAGGCAACAGGTAAATACAAATTGTGTACACAATTGTGGAATAACAATGACCTATGAGTGGGATGTGTAGATAGACACACAAACTGAACATGTGTGGGAAAGGGGGTGGGACTATACCCACAAACAAATATAGGTTTGATAGAGGATAATTTTACATATGTGCTTACCTATGCTGCATAGTAAAGCATACATGGGGAAAAATTTTAAACGTTTTATTAGGGGCTCATACAACTCTTATCACAATCCATACATACATCAATTGTGTAAAGCACATCTGTACATTCTTTCCCCTCATCATTTTCAAAGCATTTGCTCCCCACTTAAGCCCTTTGCATCAGGTCCTCTATTTTCCCCCCTCCCTCACCGCTCCCTCCTCCCTCATGAGCCCTTAATAATTTATAAATTATTATTTTGTCATATCTTGGCCTGTCCGACATCTCCCTTCTCTCTCTTTTCTGTTGTCCGTCCCCCAGGGAGGAGGTCACATATAGATCATTGTAATCGGTTTCCTCTTTCCAACCCACTCTCCCTCTACTCCCCCAGTATCACCCCTGGTCCTGAAGGGATCATCCACTCTGTATGGAAACTTCTTAACCATAAGTAAACACCTCAAGGGATGAGGGGCTCAGGACCATAGTCTCCGTGGACAGCAAGGTCAATTGCCAGAGCATAGTCCACAAAGACAATATTCTAAACACTCCTTTGGTGAATAGAGCTGAGGTCTAAGCCTGTGAGTGGCCATCTCAGATGCAACTATTGTTCTCTTTCCATTTGGAGCAAGAAAGATGAAGAAAAATGAAGACTCTTGGAAACAATTAGTCCAATGGTCTAATAATTATATCATGAGAATCTCAGTTTCGTGACCTTGGAACCAGAAGAGCTAGATGATGTCTGGTTACTACCACTGATGGGTAGGAAAGGGACCACATTAGAAAGTCATGGATAGAGTGGGAGAAAAATGTGGAATAAAGCTCAAAATCATAAAAAAATAAAGTCTAATCTTACTGGTTGAATAGAGACTGGCCCTCAGTCATTCTTTGGGTCTGGAATTGAACTCACCCTCATGGCTCAATTTTCAGCAAAAAAAAAAAAAAAAGGTGTTCAGTTGATTCTGACCCGCAGAGTCCCTGTGCACAGCAGAATGGGACATTGCCCAGTTCTGTGCCATCTCCATAATTGTTCCTATGCTTGATCCCATTGTTGAAGCCACTGTACCGATCTATTTTCAAAAGGGTCTTCTTTTCCACTGTGGTTCTACTGTACCATGAACAATGTCTGTGTTTGTCTGCGTTGACTAGAGAAACAAGTCAAGAGACACTCATATGTGGGTAAGAGAACTTTATATCAAAGAGCAATTGCATATTGAAAAAACAACTCAGGCCAGTCCAGTCCAAGTCCATAAGTCCTATATTAGTCCATATGTCCAAAACTAATCTATAAATTCCTCTTCAGACTCACACAACAAATGCAATGATGCCGAATGCAGGAAGATTCCAGGCTAGTGGGCAGAAAGTCTGTGGGTCCAGTGGCAGTGGAAGCATTTCAATGCTGGCAGGGGTCTCCACGTGGCTCCTCCAGCTCCAGGACGCTAGTGTAGCTTCATGTGTCTCATCAACAGGAAGACAAAGCAGAAAGTCTGCATGTATCTGGCCTTTAGTGAGCTATTTATCTCTGTGGTGCCTCCAAATAAGGTCATCAAGCTGTTGCCAGGGGAAGCCAGCCCCTAACACATCATTACGGGTCCGGTAGGCGCAATTGTACAGCGATAATAAGTAAAGATCATAGTAAAGTTTTAGAGAGCATGAGAGATAGAAGAGAATATTGAAATAAATGGAGTCAGTCACAATTCATGGTAGCATGCTCACCTCAGCCCTGCTCGGTGGTCCACGTGGAGGGAGAGAGAGATTTTAATGCTAGTCCAGGCTTTTTATATTCTCTGGGGACATGCAAGGCCCCTAATTACAGGTGAGGACATACATCACAGGAAGGGGCTATAGGTAATACAGTGATGGGAGGGGGTGGTCTAGGAACATACACACAATAGGAAGAGGAGGGATTGGGGATGTACAGGTGACAAGATGGGTGGATCCTAGATTTAGGATGGCAGTTTAACTTTTACCTGTTCTCTGGGTCTCCATAGGATCCATTATCAGTAGGATGCAAACCACCTACAGGGACCAAATAGATGACTGCAGGCGTCCATTGTCCTTAACAGCAGGGAGTGGGGCCTACTGCAGTCTGGCAACTGATGGCCCTCAGGGAGGATGCCTGTGAACATCTGACCTCCCCCCACAAGCTGTGACCTGATTGACAGGCTAGACTCCACCCATTTGCAAGACTCTACCCCTTGACACCAGATAATATAACTGCCACAATGTCTTTCTCCAGGACTGATCTCTCCTGACAACATGTCCAAAGTATGTAAGATGAAGCTTTGTCATCCTTGCCTCTAAGGAGCACTCTAACTGTACTTCGTCCAAGACAGATTGATTGGTTCTTTTTTTGGCGGGCCATGCACCATAATTCAAACACACGGATTCTCCTCAGTCATCCTTATTCAATATCCAACTTTCACATGCATATGAGGCAATAGAAAATACCATGACTTTGGTCAGGCACACATTAGTCCTCAAAGTAGCATCCTTGAGTTTTTATGCTCTAAAGAGGTTTGAGGGGCCCCGGTGGTTCAGTGGTTATGTGTTGGCCTGAAATCTGGAAGGTCAGTAGTTCAAAACCACTGGTTGCTCCAAGGGAGAAAGACAGGGCTTTCAACTCCTGAAAAGTTACAGTTACAGGGGCAGTTCTTCCCTGTCCTATAGGGTTGCTACGAGTTGGCACAGACTTGGTGGCAGTGAGTTTGGGTATTTTTTTGGTTAAAGAGACCTTGTACACCAGATTTAGTCAATGTAATGCTTTGCTTGATTTCTTTCTTTCATCGTTTGATTTTTTTGACTGCTGCTTCCATGAACATTAACTGTGGATCCAAGCAAGACAAAATTCTTGACAACTTCCATCTTTTCTCCATTTATCACGATGTTATCCGTTGATCCACTTGTGAGGATTTTGTTTTCTTTACATTGAGTTGCAATCCATACTGAAGGCTGCAATCCTTGATCTTCATCAGCAAGTGCTTCAAGTCCTCCTCACTCTCAGCAAGCAAGGTTGTGTCATCTCCTGATGGCAGGTTGTTAAGCCGCCGTCCTCCAATCCTTATACTGGATTCTTCTTCAGAGAATCCAGCTCTCTGATGATTTGCTCGGCACACAGATTGAATAAGTAAGGTGAGAGGAGACAACCCTGATACACACCTTTCCTGATTGCCCTACCCCCACCCCCACATTTGAAAGTGGTAACTGTTTTATTAACTGACCAGATTACAAAATTAATGCAGACACCTTAGTTCATTCTTCTAATAAGCCAGTTGATCTGGCCTTCCTTGTTGCCAGCATCTCTACTTTCTACAAAATGCATAGTCTTTTTCTTCATCCCACCTCCTAGAGAAGATCATTGGAGGGACCACAGGAAGTTATGAGCTTCCTTGAAACAGTTTCCCAACAGCACAGATCTCATGAACCAGATCCTCCATGCAGATGATGTCGCATTTACCAAGAGCTCATACAGTCAGAGTGTTGTCTGTCAGGGCAGAATCTTACTGAGTTTGCCATCACCACGCTTGCTGAAGGTTTGGGCGCCCCAGGCAATGTCCGGCTCCACAGTCCTCAGCCTGTTCACTGAAGCCTGCTTAAGCTTAACACAGGTGCTAGTGACAATCTGGCGAAGGCAGAGAAGCTGCAGCTCTTTCGGAACCTTTGGGCTCACACCGTTGATACCCGAGATCCTGAGAACAGACACCAGCTTGGGCTCCCAGGTGCATAGAAGTTGTCTGCAAATTCCTTTCTCAGGTGCTTGATCTTTTGTTCTGCAAAATTCCTTCGCTTTTTCTCAATGGTCCGTGGGAGAGTGGGGACCTTTTGCTTCTTTGCGACACTCTCCTTGGTTGCACCAGGCTTAAAAAAGGCAGTGGGGTAGTGGTGGTGGGGGTGCAGTTGGCCAGTGGGGGGGGGGGAGGCAGAGGGAGCAAATGCCTTTACCTAGTCGATAAAGCACTACTATAATACTAGGGAGGTATGCACTCCGTAGAGTACAACCACTGAGATCAAAATTTAGCATTTGCCCAATGACAAACTTTTTTTTCTTCCAGCATTTTACTGGGGGCTCATACAGCTCTTATCACAATCCATACATACGTCCGTTGTGTCAAGCACATTTGCACATTTGTTGCCATCATCATTCTCAAAATATTTGCTTTCTACTTGAGCCCTTGGTATCAGCTTTTCATTTTTTCCCTCCCTCCATGACCTCTCTCCCTCATGAACCCTTGATAATTTATAAATTATTATTATTTTTCATATCTTACATTGTCTAATGTCTCCCTTCACCCACTTTTCTGTTGTCTGTCCCCCAGGGAGGGGGTTATATGTTGATCCTTGTAATCGGTTCCCCCTTTCTACCCCACCCTTCTTCTACCCTCCCAGTATCGCCACTCTCACTACTGGTCCTGAAGGGATCATCTGTCCAGGATTCCTGTGTTTCCAGTTCCTATCTGTACCAGTGTGCATCCTCTGGTCTAGCCATGTTTGTAAGGTAGAATTAGGATCGTGATAGTGGGGTGGGAGGAAGCACTTAGGGACTAGAGGAAAGTTGTATGTTTCATCGTTGCTACACTGTACCCTGATTGGCTCGTCTCCTCCCCGTGACCCTTCTGTAAGGGGATGTCCAGTTGCCTACAGATGGGCTTTGGGTCTCTACTCAGCACTCCCTCTCATTCACAATGATATGATTTTTTTTTCTTTGATGTCAGATACCTGATTCCATCAGCACCTCATGATCACACAGGCTGGTGTACTTCTTCCATGCGGGTTTTGTTGCTTCTCATTTAGATGGCTGTTTGTTTATCTTCAAGCCTTTAAAACCCCAGATGCTACATCTTTTGATAGCTGGGCACCATCAGTTTTCTTCACCATATTTGCTTATGCACCCGCTTTGTCTTCAGTGATCATGTTGGGAAGGTGAGCATCACAGAATGCCAGTTTAATAGAACAAAGTGTTCTTGCATTGAGGGAGTACTTGAATGGAGGCCCAATGTCCATCTGTTATCTTAATACTAAACCTATAAATATATGCACATATATCTATTTCCCCATCATCATACATAAATATATTTACATATGTACATACCTGTATTTAGACCTTTATAAATGCCCTTTGCCTCCTAGTTCTTTCCTCTATTTCCTTTTACTTTCCTCTCCAAGGACAAACTTTTGAGGACAGCAAGGGTTAGGAAAAAAGGAGGAAAGGAAACCGGAATTATAGGAAGAAAGTGGGGTAAGTGAGGTTACATTGTGGGGAATGCAAACAATAATATGAAATAAAATGGGTATGAATATTTTAATGGCAAAAGGAAACTAGTTTCCTCTGTAAAGCTTGACCCTATTCTCCATAAAGAGTTAAAGGAAATAATAACACTTAAAAATAATTCCTTAAGCAATAAATTCCACAACGTTTATGATGATGCTGTTTATTGGCTCAGTTCTGAGAATTAAAAAAAAAATCATTTTATTGGGGGCTCGTACAATTCTTATCACAATCCATTGTGTCAAGCACATATGTACATTTGTTGCCATCAAATATCGGCTGCTCATTTTTCCCCTCCCTTTCCACCCCCCCTACATCATGAACACTTCGTAATTCATAAATTATTGTTGTGTAGAATTTTTGTTTTATGTTGAGCTGTAATCTATTCTAAAGGCTGTCATCTTTGATCTCTATCACATAGCACTTCAAGTTCTCTTCACTTTCAGCAAGCAGGTTGTAGCTGCATTCTATAAGTTGTTCATGAGTCTTCCCAGATCCTGACTGTGTGCTTTCCATACAGTCCAGCTTCTCAGATTATTTGTGCTGCATCATCTTGAATAAATATGGTGAAAGGATACAACTCTGACAATATCTTTCCTGATAGCAAACCATGAAATACTCTGTTTTGTTCACATGGTTGCCTCTTGGTCTATGAACATGTACCTCATGAGCACAATTAAGTGTCTGGAGTGCCAATCCTTCACAATATTTTCCATGCATTGTAAAGGTCCACAGAGTTGAATGTGGGGCACCAGTCTCCACAACTGAATGCGTCCAAGGGGCCGTTGTGTAATTGAGGGGTACAATTAAAGAGACATCAGAGAAGATAAAGCATGCAATTGCTCACTTCCTGGACAGTAATGATCTCAGCAGCCAGATTCATGCAGAGAGAGCAAATATATTTCAAACCAAGGCTTATATACACTTGGGGGGCATGCAAGCCCCCTAATTACAGGGAACCACATGTGTAACAGGAAGGTGGGCTGTAAATTGGCATACATGCGACGGGAAGGGGACAAGCCAGGGGTTGTTAGGCAGGCTAGCGCAGGGTTAAAAAATGTCCATTAACGCATGCCCAGAGAGCCAAGCACGGGAACAAGGAGTGGTGCACTGCACATGGTCAGAGGTTCAGGTTTCCCACAGGTGGGCGCTAAATCTGGATTGGCCCACCTAGGCCACCGGATTGGCCCACCTAGGCTAGGTGAATTCAATTCAGCCAATGGGGTCGATCAGGGGTCGTCCACCATGCCTCCCTGTGGAATCCTTGAAAAGGCAGGAGCCCAGAGTCCAGAGATAGACTTTTTCTGTGTGACGCTGAGCACTTTCTGCCAGGCTGCGTGGTCGGGAGAAGTCCTATGGGTGCCGTGTAAACCTGAAACTTCTAACTCTCATAAAACTCACTTGGATCACGAGCCAGGCTTCGGCGTGAATTCTTTCTCGTGTGGGGCCGAGGACTGAGGTGTAATGCTAGCTCCAGAGAGCTCTAACAGGGTGTATACACAAAAGGAAGGGGAGGCACTAGGGGTAACATGTGACAAGATGGGCGAACTCTAGATTCAAGATGGCAGCCTAACCGTGGTCCTCTCTGAGTTGGCTTGACCTTATCTTTGGGTTCTCCTTCAAGGAAACAATCCATTTTCCTTACAGAAGGGAACGGGCCCTATTTAGGGTGGGACAGACTGCAGGGTCTGATTGCTCTAGATGGCTGATCACCCTCAGGGAGATAACCTGTAAGCAGCTGACCTCCAAGTCATTGACTGTGTTAGCAAGCAGCACCTTACATTTGGCATACAATATCGGGGGACAACCTAGTAAATAACCTTTCTGCTTCCCATAGTTGAAATTTTTTGTATAGCTAATAAAACACAAATAAATATCTTCCTTATAGTCTCTCCTTCCAGTCAAGGTCCATCTGACATCAGCAATGATGCTCATTGCTCCCTGTCCTCTTCTGAATATAGCCTGAATTTCTGGCATCCCTGTTGGATGTACTGTTATACCTGTTTTTGAATAATCTTCAGAATAAAAAAAGATTTGGTTTATAGTGATGGGAAAAGCACACAAATTAAAATTTGGATTGAACAGCTGATTGATTAATATAATGTAATAATTTTCATTAATGGCCCAGTGGTTAAAGCATTTGACTGAAAACCAAAAGGTTCCGTATTCAAACTCACCAGTTGCTCTGTGACAGAACGATATGAGAGTCAAAGATTTATAGCCTTGGCAATTCTATGAGGGCAGTTCTACCCTGTCTGAATTCTCTCTGGGTGTCAATGTGTTGAAGTTGATGATGGCAATGGATTTGGTTTGGTGGGTTTAAAACAAGCAGTAGCACTTCATAACCACCAGCTGATCTGGTGGGAAAAGATGATGATTTCTACTCCTATAAAGAATCGCAGATTTGGACACTCACAGGGGACGTTCTATTTTGTCCTATAGTTCAGACATTTGGAGTACTGACTCCATGGGACATCTCAGTTAATTGGCCTAGTATCATGTTCAGTGTTTCTAGTCTACTAATTCATTATGTACTTAGTGCTTGAGGTTTTAAAAGCTTGTAAGGTCCAGAGAACATGTATTTTTAAACAAACATACTGAGTTTCGCTTGAAAACCACTGTGTCTAGAACAAGGGTGGGGAATGTCTGACCCATGGGCCTTATAAGGCCCAAGAAATCCTGAAACCCAGCTAGCATCATAAGCCTCACCAAAGAGCAGCAGTCCTCGCCACCCCATTAGGTAGGGCTGCATTAATTGTTTTGGCCAATATGGTCCTCAAATGACGTTATCAATATTCAAATGACCCCTGGCAGAGATAAAAGGTCCCCCATCCCTGAAAGATGATATTTCAGAGTGCACCCAGCAGAAATTCGTTATTTGTAAATGCATTTCAACTCTTCTGGAGATTATGGGCATGACTGAGGCTAGGGATTGAATCTTTTTCTTTTTTAAAAAAAGTTTTATTGGCATATGATTCACAAATCGTACAATAGTTCAATCATAGTAAGAAGACTTGTACAATCATCACAATAAATTTTAGGACATTTTCTGCGTTCTTGTAGTCATTCATCGTTATTAAACTCTATTTCCCTCCCCTGCCACCCCCCAAGGAACCCTTAATCCAGTTACTGTCTCTGTATTACACACGGACTAGCTGAAGGGCTGAACAACGGAAGGCTTGGCGCGACCTACATACATCCCAGTTCAGCTGCACAGACCACCCCATGGTCAAATTGCTTGAAATCACCCACAGAGACCACCATCCATTGGCAGCGTCCGGAACACGTGGAAACCCCGGGCGGCGCAGCGCAGGGCTGCGCGCATGCGCAGGCGCACGAGGGCGGACAACCTGGTTGAGCAGAACGCACCCTTCCCCCACCCTCCGCCTTTCCGGCCCCTCCTACTGCGCATGCGCACAGCGCGGGCCAAGATGGCGGCTCCCGTGGATCTGGAGTTGAAGAAGGTAAAAGAGGGTGTTGAGAAGGCCAGAGGCGTCTTTTTCGAAGCCGAGAGGACTGTGGACAAGAATATTGATTAGGTCCTTACTCCCACAAAGGAAAGAGGCTTCAGGGGACTGGGAAATGTTTTCCTAGCTCCTAAAGCGGGACTGGGTCTCCTTAGGTTTGGGTGGGGAGCGAGCGGCTCCTGCTGGCTTGGAGCCCGTAGGGCGGGGTCCTTTTAAGTCCGTGGACGCGGCCCCGGCCCCTCCTTGTGAGCTCCAGAGCTGCTCGGTTGCGCTGGGAGCGTCCAGGGACGAAGGGAGCGTTTCAAATTGGGAGTCCTTTAGGGACGCCTCCGCGAGCTGCAGCACCTGTAATCCTGCCCTTCGTGGCTTGCAAAACGCTGGTCCAAACGCTAGGCCCTTTATTTGAGAGCGTAGCTCGGAAGGTCAGTTTCCACCGTCCAGGAAGTTAGATAAGTTCATAGAAATGTGCACCTTAGGGCTTTGACACCCTTCCCCCCCGCTTCCCCTCCCTCCCCCCCAACCCTACGCTGTCTAGGGGACTATTCGACTCACAGCCACCCTGCAGGACAGAGTAGACTGTTTGCTCCACAGGGTTTCTCAGTGGACAGACAGCTTTACAGAAGCAGACTGCCACGTTCTCCCCTGGTTCCACGGACCCAAGTACCTAACTACCGCAGCACCAAAGCAGCCCCCTTTTTGGGGAATGACTTCGCGCGCGCGCGCGCGCACACACACACACATTTGGGGAATGACTTCACGCGCGCGCGCGCACACACACACACACACGCGCACGCGCGCGCGCGCGCGTAAAGTTTTGCAAGTGAAATGTGCACGAGAAGGAATTGGTTATCTGGGTTCCAAGGTGTAAAAGTGTGTTGGCTCAGATTTCCTTGTCTCAAGATTGGTCAGGATTCTAACATTACTACCTACCTCAAGCCATATGCACCTGCGCGGGTGAGGGTGGGGTGGGGAGGGATTCTAAAGGACCTTGAATTATCCTCGTTTAAATGTGTAGGTGTGAAGGAAATTGAGTTCAGAAAAGACTGTTGGGAGGTTGTGGTTCTTCATCTTTACACTTTTTGGCCATGAGTTTAGATGGTCAAATATGTTATATCTTAAGGCTGCCCTCTGGTCAGCTTTTGCATAAGGATAGCTGAAATAGCTTTTGATCCTAGTAAATGAAGCGGTTTGTTACCTCTGAGGATTTTATGTACATATTTGTCTGTATCTGCCATTTTTTCTTGAAATCTCTAAATTTAGTCTTCAAGTAGTGTTCTCTAATGTTGTAAAAGCTTTAACAATATGCTAACATCCTTACCAAGCTGTATGCAGAACAATCAGGTGATAGCCAGAATTTTCCATTTCAAAACACTATATCAATTTGTGGATTTCAAAATGGTAATATATATATCTTCCTGTTAAAAATTCAGATTTTATTTAACAGTTTACTGAAAGCGAACAAAGGAGTACAAGTGTGAATGAATTTTCTCAGTATTATTTGAATTCCTTGCTTAAAAAAAAACAGCAAATGGACTTAAACCTTCTAATATTTTAATTTACTGCTAAAAACCACGTAGACAACTTCTCTTTTTTGATGGAGACTACAAGAAAATTTTGGGCGCCTTCTCTCCCCCAAAATAAATCTTTTGAGACCTTGCTAGTAGGTGAGAACAAGGTCAGAAGACGTGGGTTAGTAGCGTTGGCCAGTAGCGTTGGCCATGTATTGCAGTCACGGATGTTATTCGTAGGGCATTCGTTTGACAGCATGTGAAAGTCATTCCAGGCACTTCCACAGTAGTATCCAAGAACTGAATTTATCTTCCAGCCAAGTAAACGGACCCAGGCTAAAATTTGACTTGTTATGTGTGTATGAAGATCACCATGAAATTCTTGTCGGTGCATTCCACTCCCTCCTCTTTTTCTGATGTTTTTAAAAATTCATATTCTAAATAATGCAGTAGACAGTAGTATGGAAGAGACTTGAAAGAGGGATCAGAATAAATAGATTTGAATCCCTGCTTTTCTACCTAATAGTTAAGCAGCCCTGTGCACGCAATCTCGTAATAATTTTACTTAATTTGTAAATTGTGGATGAAGAAACTGCTATTCCTAACATACAGGGTTTGCATATAGGGTGTGCATTAGGGTTGTGTCCTCTTACTTTACTTATTCAATACCTATGCTGAGTAAATCATCAGAGAAACTGGGTTATATGAAGAAGAATGTGGCATCAGGATTCGAGGGAGGCTTCTTAACCTGAGTTACACAGATGGCATAACCTTGCTTGGAAGTCATGAGGACTTGAGGCACATACTGATGACCATCAAGGATGGCAGTCTTCTTAAGGACTGCAACTCAGTGTAAAGACCCAAATCCTCACAATAGGTAACAGAATGAGAAACAGAGAAAAGATTGAAATTGTCAAGGATCTTCTATCTTGTTTGGATCCACAATTAATGTTCAGGGATGCAGCAGTCAGAGATCAAACGACACATTGGACTGGGTAAATCTGTTGCACACGACCTCTTTAAAGTGTTACAAAAAAAAAAGTATTAAAAAGCAAGGATGTTACTTGGAGGGCTAAGGTGTGCCTGATCCAAGCCATGGTATTTTCCATCGCCTCATATGCATGTGAAAGTTGGATATTGAATAAGGATGACTGAAGAAGAATCGATGCAGACTGGAGAAGAATATTGAAAGTACCATGGACTGACTGCCAAGAGACCCACACATCTCTCTTGGAAGAAGTACTGTCCGAATGCACCGTAGAGGCAAGGATGGCAAAAGGCCATCGTACATATGTGGACGTGTTGCGAGGGAGGAAGGCCCTCAGTGAGCTGGGCTGACACTGGCTGCGGCAGTAGGCTCAGCATTTGTGAGGGAGCACTTGTGAGGGTGGTGCAGGACCAGGCAGTGTTTTGTTCGGTTGTGCATAGGGTCGCTCTGTGTCGGAGCTGACTCAGTACCACCTCAACGACGACGACTACATGCAGGGGTCTTGAGAGGAGTAAACGATATGTTAACTATGTGAAGGGCCTTTAGAAAATCTTTTGGAAAATTGAAATAAAAGATAATTTTTCCATGAACCTATTGAAGCCCCCTTGTATATTCTTATTTAATAGTCAAATTAATGTGGGAAAATGTTTTAAAACTGAGAAGCATAATCTAGAAGCGTTGTTACATAGGGTTGTTTGAATCTATTTTACCCTTTAACGTTTGCACTTTGTTCTTTAGATGCTTGCTTTCCCATATGGATGTTATTTAATTGTATTTCTTGTTCATATAGAGTGCATCTTCTGAGGGTAGTGTAAATTCTATATTCAAACAGTTTTTTGGGGACATAATCCACATATGCAATTCAGTATCATATCAAGAGTTGTACAAGTATTACCACAATCAATAAATTCCATATTTATTATAGAACCGTGATCATTTGTGGTTATACTTTTATCGATGTTTGCTTTGGCAAATGTCACAGTTTTGTCAAGGATTAGCATGTTTTCTTTTAATGTCTTTGAATTTTATGTTAATATTTCTTGTAAAATATTTTACTTAGCAACTCAAGGACTTGTTTTTATTAGGCCTTTACAGAGCTTCAAGCCAAAGTTATTGACACCCAACAGAAGGTGAAGCTTGCAGACATACAGATTGAGCAGCTAAGCAGAACGAAAAAGCATGCGCATCTTACAGACACAGAGATTATGACCTTGGTCGATGAGACTCACATGTATGAAGGTGTAGGAAGAATGTAAGTAAACTATATTCTTACGGGGTTTATAGCTTGGTTGTCTGAATTGAATCATAGAAATTGTTCATTTTAAAACTTGGGCTAAGGTAACATGGAAGTCACTTTAAAAATCATCCAGTCATATACTTTCTTTTTTTACAAATGAGAAACTGAACCCCAGATAGATTTAAGTGTTTAATTTTAGACTTTGAAATTCATTTCTTAAATGCTTCTCTGTTCATCTCTCTACATTGGGTACTTAGTTGTAACTCCAGGGATAAAAATATGATTTGTCATGGAAAGATGTTTATAAGAATTTTGTGCCTTATTTAAGTTGAATTTTTAACCTCCTTTTCCTTACCCAATTTATTTGGAGACATACAAATCATACATCATTTGTAAAACATAAAGATTAAATTGTCATTTATGTATTATGTGTGTTCTAAAGGAGATCAATGTGTACATGAGAAATCTAACGAACCAATTGTTAAATCTTGTTGTTCTACACACACACACACACACACACACAAAAAAAAAACCAAGAAAAAATCTTGCTGTTCTAATTGTTATTGTGTGATTAACACCTACATTTCACTTTTTCCACAATTACCCTTATGAGGGACTGGGTCTGCTTCAGACTCTCTTCTACACAGTAAAGAAGAAATGGGAAAGCCCTGAGTACAGGTCACATTCCATTACAATGAGCTACAAGGAGAAGAATGACTTTAAAAGTGGGGGAGCTCAGGGAGGAGGGTCATTCTGGAATTTAGTCTTTGAGTTGAATAGTCAATGGACCATTACTTCAAGTTTGGAGATCTATTACTTGGCATGGAATTTGACCTCCATCCTAGGATGACTCGTTTTGTGACTGATTTGCAGGAAGCAAAATGTGTAAATTTTAGAAATGGTTTTGGAGTGGCACCCTGCTCATGACTAGTTTATCTTAATTTTTCTGGAAAGGAGATAGATTCAGATTTTTCATTCTCAGGGAAAAAATCATGTATATATATCACAAATAAATATTCTCTATGAGTTCATGTTTTCCATTTAACTTGTTTAAGAGGATTCTCAATTTGAGTGTTTGTTGTTGGGACATAAAAGAATTGGGCTGAGAACAAACTAAAACCTTCAGTGTGTGTCCTTATAGAATGAAGAGCATTATTGCTACTCACTACTGGACAATTTTATCCTTAGCGAGAATATCCTTAGGTCTTTAGACAGGAACGCTAGCTTTTCTAGCATGCCTAATAGCACATTGCTCTTGGACTTCACATCACCACACTAATCTTTGTTTGAGCCCTTTTTGTTAAAAGACCTTTTAGAGAAAAAAGAAAGCTTTTCACTATCTTTTGTCTTTGAGCTAAAAAAAAAAAAAGAAATTAAAAGAAAGGCTTTAATTAGCATAACTTATTAAGCAATTCTAGAAAAGTGGTAGAAAAAGTTCTTTTCCTTGTGTATTACCCAAAGTGCTTGTAGATAGCTTGTATGCCACACAAAAAAACTTCATTGTAAAAGTTTGGGATGTGAATTAGTTCATGGTAGGACATTATCTCCAGAAGATTTATTTTATAGAAGTAGGTTTCTTAGAAGTATTGTGTAATTTTACATGTTTGGGTAAAGTGGGATTCTTACAGTGTTTTACATTTTGGTTTTAAATGTGAGAGTTGTGTTTTTTACATCTCACTGGCAGTGTGAGATGACCCTGCATTGTAGGGGCATGTAAGGTGAGTAGCGTTTGTTGTTTGGCTAGCATATTATGCCCGGGAGGAAGAAAAGACTTGCTGAGTATTAGTCTGGTCATGAGGACGGTCTCTTACTTGATGCTAAACCTGAAATATCTATTTCTGAATTTATAGTCTTGAGTAATCTTGGACATCATTGTGATTCAGTTCCTTAATTCCAGCCTTTAATTGGCCTTTTCTTTTGCCTTTTTGAGTGTTATAACCTGGGAATTCTGATTAGAGTATAACTTTTTCTTTATAAGAATCCCATATTCTCCATTTGCGTTTTTAGACTGACAGTAGATTTTTACCGTTGCCCTCATTCAGATCGTACAGTATCTTGCTTGGACTGTTGCAGTAACAGCTAACTGCCCTGACTGCCTTTTTCCAGTGTCCTAACTCATTCTTCACACATCTGCCAAAATTGGTAACATCGGCATTTCCCTTAAAATCCTGTGTTGGTCCTCTGCTGTCTACTGGATAAAATCTTTGACCTAGCATTCACGAGCATTTATAATTTATCCTTCTCGCCTCAAGTTTCACAACCTTCTGTGACCAAGTTCAGGATGGGACTTAGGTTTCATCTTCTAGACTAGTTGTTCCCAAAGTTGGGGGGAAGGTGCTGGAATGGTCCGGGGGGGCAGCAAATACTCTGCACTTTCTCCTGATTACGGCTGTAGTACAAACGTTTTCCATTGCCAAGGGGCTGCTGAGTGATTTTTTTTTTTTTTTATGGAAAAGGGGGTGGTAGGCCAAATTTGAGAACCTATGTCCTGGTTTTGGCTATCTTTTGAGAGGAATTCCAAGGTCTCGTTTGGGCTTTAAACTATACATTAATTGACTAGTTATTTCTATACATGCGCGGCAAAAGAGTAGTAGCATATGTGTAAGAAATTGTAATCTCTGCTCTTGCCATGTGGCATATATCTTGGTATAGATATATTGGATATATGCCAACTTTATTGTGTTTGCTTGCTTTTGCTATTGTTCTTCTTTTTAATTTGGAACAGCTCTCTCTTTTTCTTCTACAATGTTTGTCCTTCAAAACTACATAGGTCTTACTTCTCTAAAGATTTTTTTCCAGCACAAGGAAATACTGACTTGCTTTCTTCATTGTTACTACAGGTAGTAGAGAACATTGCGTGTATGTGTGTGTTAATGGGTCAGTAAACCAACTAGGTGGTGGCTCTCCAAGACCACCTACATACTTAACTTTGTTTTCTCAGTTCCCAGCATACTACCTGGTACAAAAATAGGTGATAAATAAATGTGGGTAGATTTGAGGGATGAATCTGATACTTTTGCCTAAGATTATTTTCTCTTTGGTTCTTTAATATGTTTGGAAAGTATCAAACTTAAAATTAGACTATTATTCTATATTAATATGTGATTCAAGATGAAATGATAAAAGTAACATGCTTTGGTTAGAAACTATTGTTAGGAATTGTTTCTGACCCCCCAAAAAACCCATGTTCTTTGGCATAATAGGATGAATTATTTATTAAAATATGTAATTTGTATTTGCATATTGGTCCATAATTTGACCAGCTTTAAATGTCAATTAGTTGCTTAGGTATTGAGTTAGAAATAACATATTGGAAAACTCAAGCCCTTGGAACCGAGCTGAGGGTAGTATAATTCTTAGAGAATAAAGACTCTTTTATGCAGAATAATACCAAAATCTGTTTTACCTATCTTCAATGGAGTAGTTATACTTTTATTTTAGGGTATGTTTTGTTTATTGAAAATCATTGGTAGCTCTGATATAGTCCAACTCAAAAGTATGGGGAAATTTGATAGTGTTAAATATTTCTTATACTTGGCTATTTTTGGTTTAAAACAAAGTCAAGCAGTGGGATAAGAGATGATGGATACTTGTATACTGTAAGCTCTGCGTATTCGTTGCTCAGAGTTATAGCCCATCCAGCCTTTTGGCATGTTGCCAGCACATTTTAGTTCTCTTACTTCATATTCTTTTGGAGAGGCTGTTGTGTAGCCTGATACTACTCCCGCCAATTCCTCGTTTTGCTATTTAAGCTGTTTGTGAACTGACCTCACCGAACCGCTTTGAGAACTGTGTTGAAAGTTACAACTGTGGAATGATCTGTCTGAATATTTGGAAGTGTTTGCCTCTGCATCTTTCTAGTATGCAAGTAAGGAGTAGACACACATCTCAAATAATTTATGTTAAGTCAATGTTTCTTGATTTTTTTTGTTGTTGCATTAATAAGTACCAGCTATAATAATTTGTGGTGTTCTTCAGCTTTCTTTGCACAGTAAAGGATAAGAACATATTTCTATTATGTGAATTATATTTGCAAGTGAGCATAAAAGACATTTAACCATGCCAGTGCTTGTAAGCACTAACATTAGAATAAATATCAAATCTATTTTTTTTAACAATAGGTATGATTTGATTCTGATTTGGTGTTAGGTCTATTACTGATGTCCTTTTATTGGTTGAACATTACATAACATAACTCATTTTAAAGTTATTAATGTATGTTTTAGAGTAGAGAAGTCGAGCAAAGAGAAAAGCCAGGTTTTTATTATCCTTAATAGGAAAGGAACTTGAGTAGGTTAGCCTTGAAGAATGATTAGTGCCTTTTTAAGTCTTGAGCATAACTAAAAATAATTTTGAGCTATATTTAAACTAATTTAGAGGTATGCCACCGTTCTGTGGGTATTTTTTTACATTTAGGGAACTAAGAATGAACATTGTTATAAATCTACCAACTAGATAAGTGTCTAGCAATGCAGAAATTGCTGTTGGGGAGCGGTGTTGCTATTTCTACTTGTTGAAGTAACTTAATGATTTGTCTCTGGTTGAAAGTTCCAGAGTACAGAATTTAGATAAACATGGTTTAGATGGAAGGTGAAACAGTAAGTGTATTCCGGATATGTAGCAAACAAATAAATATAATAACAAAGCCTAAAGTAAAAGAACACTTAAAAACAAAACTTGACACAATGGATATAGGTATGGATTGTGATAAGAGTTGTACGAACCCCAAATAAAATGATTAAATAAAACAAATAAAACCCCTAAGTTTAATAGCTTAGCCATTTTAGTAGCTGTACATTCACTGGGTATATTTGTACCCCAAGTTAATACACACATACACATATCCACTTTGAAACCTGTATATATTTGTGGTGCACTCCTCTTCCTCTCCCACCTGGGTCAGGCTGTGTGCCTGCCCCAGCATCTACGTGTCCAACTAGAAAAGCCCCATTGTTGCAGGATTGTGCATATAACAGTACTTGCCTCTGCTGCAAACCTTCTGGTGTCTTCCCCTGCCTCTTAGCGTTTTGTTCCTAACACGTCTTCATCCAAGTTAACACTTGTCTACCCTCTAGCCCTCCTGCCCCTACTATCAAATAATATTTCTTTTAATGTGAAAACCTATTCTTTTTATAATAGTGGTCTCATAGTATTTGTCCTTTTAAAAATGTTTTATTATTTTTTAATATTTGTCCTTTTGTGCTTGAGTACTTTCATACCCACTGTAAGGAGTTTCGCAGATTCATTGTTATTCTTTAATGTGTAGTATTTCATTGTGTTATGGACCAAAGTTTACTTAACCATTCTTTCACTGATTAACATTTAGGCGGTTTCCATCTTTTTGCTATTGTGAATAGTGCTTTGATGAACATGATGTTATTAATATATGTTTAGAGAAGTTGAGCAAAGATAGTAGACAAGTAATTTTCAAAGGTGAGAGGAAAAATGTTGTGTATTTTTCCTTTGAAATTATTTAGACTTTATTTGAAAGGCAGCGATTCTTCATCTTGAGCTGCCTTTACGAATAGACTATGACCCACCCTGCTAGTGTTTTTATACAGAGCCATTTAAAGTCTGGCTCTCGTTGCTCAGAGTTGTAAAGGGAAAAAGAAAACAACTTCTGTCGTGCAAGGAAAATGGCTCCAGTTTTGTTGATGCTGAGAATGAGTGCATTCAGCCCAGCTGGAACACTTCTCTCTCCCACAGATGTGGTCCTTCTGGGGGGAGGAGATTTTTGAGTAATAGTTTTAATTTCCTAAGTTGTCAGTGATTTAAATACTTGCTGTTCATTATAAGTCTGCTGTACTGCCGTCTAGACTGACATCAGTGTTTCTGTGCCCCACATTTGCGTAGGAATGACACACTCATGTTTCTTCTGCAGGAGAGGGCTTTTGAATCATTTTTCCCCCTTCCCCTCCCATGTCCCCCAGAAGCCAAGCACTCTCACTGAAACACAGGAAATTAACTTTTAAAATGTTGAACTAATTAAAAGTCTATTGTAAAAAAGGAAAAAGAAGTCTGTTATCTTTGAATACAACTGTGCTAAAAAAGATTTTTATTTTAGCCTCAAACTTGTGTAAATAATATAAATATCATTTATTCATTTAGTTACTTGGAAGACTTTCCTTCTTCATTTCCTGACATCAAAAAGCCTCACTTTTGTTTTGTTTTTGTTTTTAAACTGACAAAAGATTAAACCAAATCTGCTTTTATTACTTGAAAGTAGCAGTTGTTTCAACACCACCACAGGATACTGCAGTGAATTCCAGTGGGTGGTAAGCAAGAATCCTTGATAACTGAGGGGAGGGTGAAAGGTACCTTTTCTTGCTGTTCCTGTGTAAATAGAAATAAAAGTGGCAGCAGTCTTGAACAATTTTTTTAAAACTATGTCACCAGGCATTAAGTGCTGTAAGTTACTTAACCCTAGCCGAAGTGCTCTAAAAAGAAAAAGTCAATTTTAAGCTGTACCAAGAATTTTCTGATTTTAGCTGCCACTTATCTCATAGTGACAAATTTAGGAACAACTTGCTACCTAATCTCTTTGAGACGAGAAGACTGAAATGTTCATGTCAACGAACATAATCTTGCTTAATGAAATGTCCAAAAAAGGAGCTAAAAAAATGTTGACCTAGTCAGGCCCATATGTATGAACACTTGGTAATGACTTACTGATAATCTTTTCTTAGGAGATAAGGAGTTTTTCTGTGAACTGCAAATATCTTTTACCCTGATGGCGTGTGTTGCATGCTTCCTTAATGCCTGTGTTTTTGTGAAGAACGTAGGCCCATCTGAGTTTTAGATCTCGTGTTTGAATGGATATGTCTAGGAGAATGCTATCTCATTGTCCTGGGCAGTAACGTTCATTGCTGTTCCTGATTCTGCGGAAGATCAATCACCTTGAAATGAACCAACATGCTTGGAAGACACTATTCGTATGGCTTTGAATAGGACATGAAATATTTTCATATCAAAACTTGCTCAGCAGCAGAAACCCAGTGTTAAAAATGTATCTTTAAATAGATAAGAGCATGACTTCTTTAAGCCCAGCCTTTTACGTTGTTTGGCTCAGAATAAAAAGATTTGGACCACAATGTACATCCTGTGTGTGTGTCCGCCTGAGTCTTTTGCATTTGTGCCAATGTATATTTATATTTCTCTGTGACTCTTCTGCTTTTGTACCAGGAGCTTTCTGTTCTATTGTGTCCTCCAGTACTCACTGAATAGCAATTTGTTACTATCCACTGGATGTATTTTAAGGTACTAGTAAAATAAAGATCACATCTTGGAAAACATAGGCTAGCTCAATGCTTATTTGAGTATGGGGACATGCTTGGGGTTTGTTGAGGTCAGAGTAAAAGTGGTAAATATCAGAGGTGGCTATTGACCAAAATACTTAGAATACCAAATAGTGACTCAAAATAAGCATCATGTTCTACTCAGGATAAAATAGACAAACTTACAACTACTTCCAGTTCAGGAGTAATTGTTTTGAATTACAAATAGACCCACTTAAACGCACTGCTGTTGAGTCAACTCAGTAACCTTACACGACAAAGTAGAGCTGCTTTAGATGGTTTCCAAAGCTATCAGATTTTACAGAAGCAGACCGCTACATCTTTCTCCTGCCAAACAGCTAGTGGGTTCAAACTGCCAACCTTTCCATACCAGCTGAGTGTTTTAACCACTGTGCCACCAGGGCTTCCTTCCAAATAAAAACTCAAATTCACTGCCATCGAGTTGATTCTGCCTCATAGCAAGGACAGGGTACAATTGCCCCTAGGGGTTTTCAAGAGTGGCACTCTTTACAGGAGTAGAAACCCTCATCTTTCACCTGTGTAGCAGCTGTGGTTTTGAACTGCTGACCTTGTGGTTAGCAACCCAGTGTGTAACCCACTATGCCACCAGGGCTGCTTTCCTTTATAAATAGGCATTCGTCTTTAATGAGTTCACAGTAAACCTAACAACAGAGTGTAAGTTCCTCATTTAAAATAAGTAAGGAATGCGGAGAAGCTGATACCAAGGGCTCAAATTGAAAGTAAGTTTTTAGAAAATAATGATGGCAACATAGGTACAAATATATTCGATACAATTGATGTTTGGATTGTTATAAAAGCCCCCAATGAGATGATCTTAAAAAATACATAAGGAATGCATACATGGAATTTCATTCCTGAAAGGCCACGATTCTCTAATTATGTTGGTGAATCCATTGTCCTTAGGTTCCTATCTACTATTTCAAGTTGCTGTTGTGGATTTGGGAACCTGGTTCTGTGTTGACTCACCAGCCACTCTGAGGAAGGCTGATGGTGTTTTCTGCTCTATTAAGATTTACAGCCTCACATGAGGGAGGGGGGAGCGGGGAGGGAGGGGGAAAAAAAAGAGGACCTGATGCAAAGGGCTTAAGTGGAGAGCAAATGCTTTGAGAATGATTGGGGCAGGGAATGTATGGATGTGCTTTATACAATTGATGTATGTATATGTATGGATTGTGATAAGAGTTGTATGAGTCCCTAATAAAATGTAAAAAAAAAAAAAGAGTTGTATGAGCCCCCAATAAAATGATTTTAAGACAAAAAAAAAAAGATTTACAGCCTCACACTCCTACAGGGGCAGTTCTGCCTTGTATGATAGGGTCGCAATAAATCAGTATCTAACTTGATCACAGTGAATTAATTGTTAATATGAACCTATATCCAAAACCAAAGCCCTAAGCAAAGACCTAATGCTTGCTACCCAGTCAATTCTGTCTCCTAGTGACCCTGCGTACAGGGTTTCCGAGGCTGTAAACCTCATGGGAGCAGATAGTCTCATCTTTCTCCCTTGGAGCAGTTGGTAGATTTGAAGTGCCATCGTTGTGTTTTGCAGGCAACCAAACCTACCAGCACTGCCAGGGCTCCTGTATTGATAGTTCTGCAAGAACCACAATGCTCAAGGCAGACATTTCTTACTCATTAAGCAACATTTTCGCTCAATTTCAAGATGATTCGGGGGATAGATTTTTTTTTTGGTGTAAGGTTTAGAGATAACTCTTTCCAGAGGTTCATGTCCCCTCTAAGACTCCAGAAAATCTAGAGTCCATGACAATTTGAAATTCTCTTCTCCATTTCCCTCCTTTTGGGTCAGGATTCTTTTATCGGCATCATCGTGTTCTTCTAGACTCATGGCAAAAGAGGCAGTGGTTCCTGGAGGTGCTTAGCTGCACAATCCATATCCTTCTAACCTTGATTCTCTTTTTTTGTCTTGGGCCAAGTGAACAGAGACAGTTGTGTCATGGATAGCCACTTACAAGCTTTTCAGTCCCCAGTCGCTATGTAACAAACTAGGAAGAAGAGCAAAAACACTAAACATGCTAGTAAGCCAATCAACTGGGAGGTCAGATGAAACCATGAGAATAAACTCCCAGCCAAGGGTCCAAGTCCCAGGAGTTGTTTGGTTGTACATAAGCAGGTTCAGTAGCTATTCTTTCTTTTTCTTTTAATTGACTTAAAACAACACCATTTTATTTTCTTGTGTGGGTCAGGAATTTGGGCTGGGGTCAGCTGGGTGAGCCCAGCTGTTTCTGGCTCTATTGATGGTACTACTCTTTTTTCGGTCGTCGTAAATCCATCACACAACTTTTGTCAGTTCAATGTTTTACAGGTATACACTTGACAACACAACTTTTTATGAATTAGGTGAGGGTTTACAGATCAGATCATTTTTGCATTCAGTAATTTATCAAGCCTTCCAATGGTTTGCTTTCCTTTTCTCCCCATCTCCATCTTGTTGCAATTATCTCCCCTTTACCCAAGTTAATACTTATCTACGCTGTAAGCCAGCGGTTTTCAACCTGTGGGTTGCGACCCCTTTGGGGGTTGAACGACCCTTTTACAGGGGTCGCCTAAGACCATCGGAAAAAACATTGTGATTTGCATTGTGATTCATAACTAGCAAAATTACAGTTATGAAATAGCAAGGAAAGTAGTTTTATGACAAGTTTGATCTACATGTGATCTCCTCCCTGGGGGACAGACAACAGAAAAGTGGGTGAAGGGAGACGTCGGATAGGGAAAGATATGCCAAAATAATAATTTTATAAATTATCAAGGGTTTATGAGGGGAGGGAGGAAGGAGGGGAAAAATGAGGATCTGATGCCAGGGCCTTAGGTGGAGAGCAAATGTTTTGAGAATGATGAGGACAATGAATGTACAAATGTGCTTTACACAATTGATTTATGTATGGATTGTGATGAGTTGTATGAGCTCCTAATAAAATGATTAAAAAAAAAGAGAAAGTAGTTTTATGGTTAGGGGTCACCACAACATGAGGAAATGTATTAAAGGTTCACGGCATTAGGAAGGTTGAGAACCATTGCTCTAACCTGTTGCTTTCCCCATTTCTCCCTCCCTTCACCCCCATTGTAAGCATCAAAGTCTTTCTTTTGGTGTGAAAACCTTTCCTTGACTTTTTAAAAAAGAACAGTAGTCACATAATATTTGTCTTTTTTAAAGATTAATTTTGCTCAGTATAATGTATTCTAATTCCATTCTCGTCATGAGGTATTTCACAGATTCAATGTTATTCCTAGATGCTGCATAAAAATTCCATTGTGTCAATGTACCAAATTTATCCATTCGTTTACTCACAGACATTTATGTTATTTCTATCTTCTTGCTATTGTGAATAGTGCTACAGTGAACATGGATGTGCATATATCTGTATATGCTATGTTCCTGATAGCGATTGTAATCAAACTGAACCTTTGTACATCCTTGGTGGTGTGGTGGACTGCTCACCGCGAGGTCGCCAGTTCACAATCACCTGCTACTCCACGGGGGAAAGATGAGGCGGTCTGTTCCGTAGAGTTACAGTCCCGGACACCGGCAGGAGCAGTTCTGCTCTGTCCTAGGGCCCCTGTGAGTCAGAGTTGACTCGATGGCAATGAGTTTGCTGCTAGTCAGTGTGCTTTTTCTATCACCCCTGCCACCTGCCCTCCTCCCCTTCATGCTGCTGCTAACCACGAAAACGTTTGGTCTTCAGACATTTGTTTTCCTTGTCTTTTAACATGCCCTCACCCTTTTGATCATGAGCACTTTCTTTCTGGTGCTGCACAACTCACCCGTGTCTCCGGGAAGGTGTGGCTCTTATTTTTGGAGAACAGTCTGTAGAAGCCAGGATCTGCACTCTGGGTGTTATGGGCACTGAGGGGTATTCTTTCAAGGTCCTTTCAGTAGCTAGAGCTAGGTGTGTGTTAACTTGCGTGTGCCCCCATCACCATAATGTTGCTGGGCCTATCCGCTCCCGTAGAGGTACGCTCACACTGCTAGGTCAGACTCTCATCCAGTCCCACAGGTCCTTTCTAGTCGTCCTTTCTTGATTTGCTGTAACTTCACTCTCTGACAGGGAGAGCCTGCCTCCCAGCCTCCTCCTCATGGTTATAAAGCAACTTCAGAACTGCTAACTTACATCCCCTATGACAAATACATTTACGAACTAGTGAATCCAAGGTTAGTCATCTTTTTATGAACTATCTATAATTTTTTTCTGCTTGTACAAACAAACAAATGCGTTGCCATCCACTTGATTCCGCCTGCAGCGACCCTTAGAGACTGTGTAGCACTTTTCCAGAGAGCTTTCAAGCTGTCAGTCTCCATGGAAGGAGGCTGCCCTTTTTTTCTCCCTTGGAGCATCTGGTGGATTTAAACTGCTCACCTTTCAGTTAGCAGCTGAGCGTTTACCTAGTAAGCTTCCAGGTCTCCTCTTTCCAATTAAGCTTACATATAGAACCTGTACATGGGAGAATGATGGGTTTTCTACTCCTGAAAAGAGCTCCAGTCTTGTAAATGCATGGGGCTAGTTCTACCCTGCCCTGTTAGGGCCCCTATGAATTGGCAATATGTGAGTTGATGGCAGTGGGTTGGTTTTTTTAAATACAACTCACATATATGTGTAAATATACACACACATTTAACCTTGAAAACAATAATTTAACATGTTGGTTTTGTAAATTTGAAGTTTTAGAGTAAGATTACCCCCTTTTACGGTCATAGTTCTTTTTAATTTTGATAACATATGTTGTTAGGTGCCACCAAGTCAATTCCAAGTCCTAGTGACCCTGTCCACAACAGAATGAAACACTGCCCGACCCTGTGCCGTCCTCACAACTGTGCTGTGCTTGAGCACAATCCTTCTGGAAGTTGTACACATAATTTAAATTCATTTTGAATTTAAGTTTTAGATACAGTACAAGTACACATCGAAGTTCCTTTTTTTAAACATTTTGAAATGCGTGATTTTATTTATTTATTAACTTTTGGTGTAGGAATTTAGAATGTTAGTAGGCTCATTATTTCAGAGGGAAAGGATTATAAAGCCAGAAGATTCTGATCTATGGGGATCCCCGCGGTTAGGGCAGAACTGTGCTCCACAGAGCTTTCCATCACTGCTTTTTCAGAAGCAGATCACCAGGCCTTCCTTCTGAGGTACCTCTGGGTGGACGTGAGGAGCATGGCGGTATCGCCCAGGGTCTCTCCAAAGAAGGTTGAGGACGCAATGACTCCAGCCCGAGTCACAGGTTCTCTCGTGGGTGATCATGGTAGCTGGTGATCCCATTGACAATGTTGAAGGATGTCAGGTAGGTGTAGAGGCAAAACTGGGGTAAAATCATGGTCTTCAATCATGGCATCATTGAAAAAAAATACCAAGGGCCCCATGAAAGGGAGGAAAGCTGCAGGCTGGAAAGGAGCAGGCATCAGCTTTCCACTGTCGGGGTGCACTGCCGAAAGACTCTTCTCTTCCAAGCTTCTTGCATCTGCTTCTCCTCCATGTTCCCGCTGGCTGCATTGGTGGATAACAGCTGCCTGAATTTTCCTATTGTTTCAGTTGAAATGATCAGATTTGTAGGGACTTATAATTCTGTCCATAGAAGAATCTTTGAACAAAAGATTGGTGCTCGCGGATCCAGAAGTGCAGGTTAGGCTCCATGAGGGCTGTGCAGCACCCTGCAAGCCGCTGGCCCGTGAGGCCTCCTCCGCTTATTTTCTTATACGGATGTCAAATTGCTCTATCCCCATTTGCTGATAGGACAATTCTTTGTCCATTGAATTACCTTGGCAAGTTTACCAGCTATATTAGAACATTTCTGCACAGCTCTATTTTGCTCCATTGATCTGTGTGTCATTGATCTATGTCTGTTAATTTCTTAGTACCCTGTAGGCTTGATTTTTATAGCTTTATGGTAAGTCTTGAAATTGCCGGTAGGTATTGTGAGTCCTCTTAACTTTTTCCTTTTTCATAATTGTCTTAGCTATTTCAGATCCCTTGCATATGAAATTTATAATAAACTTGTTAATTGCTACATAGAAGCTTGCTAGAATTTTTATTGGAATTGCATCAAATCTACAAATCAATTTGGGGAGCATTGACATCTTAACAATTTAGATTTGCCTGATGTATGAACATAGTATATCTCTCCTTTTTCTGGATGTTATATTGGATTTTTCTCATTAACTTTTTATAGTACTTAGCACATAAAGTCTTAAATTTTTGTTATATTTATTTCTATTTTAAAAACTTTATACTATAAATAGTACATAACAAAATTTTTTTCAGTTGCCAATTGTTCATTGCTAGGATACAGAAATTATTTTTAATTGAAATTTTTATGGAACTAATTATAAACTCAGTTATAAGAAATAATAGCAATCCCCTTGTATATTGTACCCAAATTCCTCAACAGTAATATTTTGTAAAACTATGATATAATAACCCAGAGCTTGACAGATAAAATCCACTGATCTTATTCAAGCTTCCCTACTTTGACTTACACTAATTTGTGTGCATATAAGTATATTAAGTTCTGTGCAGTTTTATTTCTATGTAGGTTCCTTTATCTACTACTACAGTCAAGATGACTGAACAAAGAGATTGAATTTTGTGTTGTGTTACCTTGTAAATTTTCCACCTCATTCATTATTACTTTTTTGTAATTTTTTTGGACATGTTTATATAGGAAATCATACCACTTATAAATATATTTTGTTTCATTTTTGCTTATTAACTTGTATACCTGTTATTAGTGTTTTCATGCCTTACTGCACTAGGTAGGATTTCCATTACAATGTTGCATTGTGAAAGCAACCTCTTTGCCTTGCTCCTGGTGTTCTGTAGAAAGCCTCTATGTGACTGATGAAGTTCTCCTTTAGTAGTTCACTGAGATTTTAAGTACTTTTTAAAATTTTATTTTATTTTTTAAATTTTGCTATTTTTTTAAGTTGGATTTTTTCCAAATGCTTGTTATCATCTAATGGGATAATATTATGGTTATCTTTTTGGTCTGTAGATAAGGTGAATTACATTGATTTTCTAATGTTGAACGAACTATATTTTTGGATAATACCACTTGGTGTATTATTCTTTTTATGTATTGCTAGATTCATCTTGTTGATAAATTATATTTTGTGTATGTATTCATGAAGTATTTGGTCTCTAGTAATTTTTCCTTCCCTCCTGCCTTAAACCCCACCACCTTCCGCTTTTGTCTTTGGCTTTGCTATCAGTGTAATCTTGACCTCATACAGTGATGTAGGAGGGTCTTATAATCAGATAAGCATTTGTACAGACAATGCAATATTTTATCTTTAAACATTTGAAAAATTCACTAGTGATACCATCTGAACCTGGAGCCTTCTTTGTGGAAAGATTTTAAACTATGAATTCTAATTTTATGAAATTATATATGTATGTATCTATATATATATACACATATTTTGTTATGTATGTATATAAAACACTTTACTAATTCAGTATTTTTCAGGTCTACAATTGAATTAAATCTCTTTAACATCTGTTCTATCTGTTTCTTCTTGAATAATCTTTTGTTAATTTGTGTCTTTTAATGAATTTGTCCACTTTATCAAATTTAACAATTGTTTATTTTTGTGTTTTACTGTCTGTAAGATCTGTAGTGTTGCATTTCACGCCTGATACTGATCATTTGTGTCCTCCTTCTTTTTTCCTTCATCCTCTAGATCAGTGGTTCTCCACCTTCCTAATGCCACGACCCTTTCATACAGCTCCTCATGTGGTGGTGACCCCAACCATGAAATTATTTCCATTGCTACTTCATCACTGTCATTTTGCTACTGTTAGGAATTGTAATGTAAATATCTGATATGCAGGATGTGTTTTCATTGTTATACATTGAACATAATTAAAGTAGTGTTTAATTGCAAAAACAATATGTAATTATATATTGTAAAATATTTGTTTCTAATTACAAATAAATGAAATTTTGTCTTGAAGTGTGGTGTAGCATGGCTAACAGTCTTCAGGCCGGGTACTCATATGGGGGCGTATCTGCATGTGGGCGGACCCGCCTGGAGACAGAGGAGCAATGTCTCGGTTCCTAAGACCCTCTAAAATATGTGTTTTCTGATGGTCCTAGGTGACCGCTGTGAAAGGGTCATTTGACTCAAAAGGGGTCACGACCCACAGGTTGAGAACTGCAGCTCTAGATAGTAGTAGCTTATCAATTTTATTGACTTTCAAATAATAGCTTTTGGATTTTACTGACCCCCCCCCATTTTTCATTTTCAATTTCACAGACTTTTCTGCTTTTATTCTTTTTATTTTTCTTGTTTTGAGTTTAATTTGTTCATTTTTCTAAAGTCTGTATTTATATTACTGATAAATATTTTTTGCTTACTCATAAGCATTTCACACTATCCATTTCCTTCTAAAAACTGCTTAGCTTTCTCTTGCAAGTTTTGATACATTTTAATTTTCACTCAGTTGAAAGAATTCAATAATTTCCTTGTGACTTTCTCTGTGACACATTTGTTATTTCAAATATATTGTTTAACTTCTAAATATCTGGGGCTTTTCTAGGTATCTTCCTGTTACTGAAATCTGGTGTACTTTTATTATAATAAAAGAATATACTTTGTATAATTTCAGTTCTTTTATATTGAAGTTTATTGCCCAGAATGTCACTTGCTTTGGTGACTGTTCCCTGTGCATTTGAAAAGAATGGACATGCTTCTTTTGCTGGGTAGAATATTTTGTAGCTGTCAATTGGGTCAAGTATTATGTAGGTCTGTCTTTCAGAAAATCTTTATTGATTTTCTTGCCCTTGCTCTGTGGATTACTTAGAGCAGCGGTTCTCAACCTGGGTGTTGCGACCCCTCTGGGGGGTCAAACGACCCTTTCACAGGGTTTTCCGATTCATAAGAGTAGCAAAATGACAGCGATGAAGTAGCAATGAAAATAATTTTATGGTTGGGGTCACCACCACGTGAGGAAGTGTATTAAAGGGTGGCTGCATCAGAAAGGTTGAAAACCACTGACTTAGAGGGACGTGTAGAAGTCTCCCCCTATAATTGTGAATTTGTCTACTCTTTAGTTCTGTTAGTTTTTGCTTCACGTACTTGAAGTCCTTGTAAGTGGGTTTCACTTAGGCTTGTTCTTTTTAAATTGATTTTAAAAATAATTACATAATGTTCTCTCTTTATTCCTGATAATATTTATTTTTTTAAGCCTGTGTTGGTTGATATAAATACATCCACTCCAGCTGTCTTTTGATTTGTGTTTATATCACATATGTTTTTCCATCCTCTAACTTTCTTATAATAACTTTCGTGAGATATACTTCAAATATCATGCATCTATTTGGAAAAGTCAATTTTAGAACATTTTCATCACTCCTAATAAGAAATTCTATATCCATAAGCAGGCAGTTCCCAAATTTTTCCAGTTCCCCTCACCCATTCACGCCTCATCCCTGGCCCTCAGCAACCACTAATCTTTATTTATGTCTGTGTAAATCTTGTGCATTTCATATAAATAAGAGTCATATAATATGTGATCTTTCGTGACTTTTTTACTTAATGTTTTCAGGGCTCATCCATTTTGTAGCATATATCAATACTTCATTCCTTTTTGACATATTTTTTTTGTCTTCCCTCTCCCTACCTTTTTGACATATTTCATGAATGGATATGCCACATTTAAAAAATAGATTCACCTATTGATAGACATTTAGTTTCTTTCTACTTTTTAGCTATTATGAATAATGCTGTTTTGAACGTTTGAGTGTACATTTTTTTGTCCGGACATACATTTTTATTTCTCTTGGGTATGTACCTAGAAGTAGAATTGCAGGGCTACACAGTAACTCTTCAAGTAATTATTGCTAATAATGGGTTCTAGTCTACCAGATCTTGCCAGTTTCTATTTTCCTCATTTGTTCTTTGTTACTCTTTTCTGCCTCTGTTTGGATTATTTTTTATACTGTTTCCTTTATTAAAATAATTTAATAGTGATTGCTCTATGTTTCACAATATGTCTCTTTAACTGATCACAATCTATCTTCAAATAATATGCTGTGTCAGTCCTAATAAAATGTAAAAAAAGGAAAAAAAAGGTAACAACAAAAAAAACATACAAAAACTCTGTACCTATGACACTTCCTCTGTTTATGTACTAGTTGTAATCAATTACTTTATACTGCATATACCCTGTAACATAAATTTATACTTATGTTTATGCCTTTGTTATTATAAAGCAAGGATAAAATTGTGTGTAACCACCTAAATTACCTTAAATATGGTCATTATACTTCCCCCCCCAAAAAATAATAATATGCTGTGTCACCTCATTAAATGTCAAATTTCATGTTCTTGTCCTTTGTTACATATTTGATGAAGCTCACTGATGGGAGGGGCAGTGCAGGAAAGGGAAGAGGGAACGGTTATAAACAATACATTGTTATTTTTGCAAACATTTTCTGTTGAGAAACTAATAGGATTTTCAGCTTTGCTGACCATGTGGTCTGTGTCATAACTTTCTGCAATTATAATGAGGAAGTTGACAGACAAGATGTAAACAAACGTGGCCAGGTTAGCCCACAGCACATAGTTTGCCAACCCATGTTATAAAGTGGTTATTTTTTTAACAGTTTAAAATTATTAATAATAAGAAAAACATACCGTATATACTCATGTATAAGCCGAGTTTTTCAGCACATTAAAAAAATAATTTTATTGGGGGGTTCGTACAACTCTTACCACAATCCATACAGCCATCCATTGTGTCAAGCACATTTGTTGTCATCATCGTTTTCAAAGCATTTTCTTTCTACGTGAGCCCTTGCTATCAGTTCCTCATTTTACCCCTCCCCCTCCTCCCTCTCTCCCTCCCTCATGAACCCTTTGATAATTTATAAATATTTATTATTATTTCATGTCTTGCACTGTCCGATGTGTCACTTTACCCCTTGTCTGTTGTCCATCCTCCTGTGAGGGGTTATAGGTAGGTCATTGTGATTGGTTCCCCTTTCTCCCCTGCCTTTCCCTTCCCCTCCTGGTATTGCTACTCTCAATATTGGTCCTGAGGAGTTTATCTGTCTTGGATTCTCTGTTTCCAGCTCTTATCTGTACTCATGTATGTGCTCTGGTCTAGCCAGAGTTGTAAGGTAGAATTTGGGTCATGATAGTGGGGGGAGGAAGCATTAAAGAACCAGAGGAAAGCTGTATGTTTCATCGGTTCTATACTGCACCCTGACTGGTCTGTCTTCTCCCCATGACCGTTCTGTAAGGAGTTGTCCAATTTTCAGCACATTTCTAATGAAGTTTTTGTGGTAAAATTGATGCCTTGGCTGATACTCAGGTTGGCTCATACTCGAGTATATATGGTACCTATTATATTCATTTTATATACATTTAATTTTATATTGTTTTTAGTGCTTTTATTTTTTTCTAAGTTGATGCTTAGATGGGTATGATATGGTATGATACTCCTTCTGGAGTCTTCTTTTTTTTTTTTAACGTTTTATTAGGGACTCATACAACTCTTATCACAATCCATACATACATCATTTGTTTAAATCACATCTGTACATTCTTTGCCCTCATCATTTTCAAAGCATTTGCTCTCCACTTAAGCCCTTTGCATCAGGTCCTCTTTTTTCCCCTCCCTTCCCTCTCCCCCCTCCCCCTCCCTCATGAGCCCTTGATAATTTATAAATTATTATTTTGTCATATCTTGCCCTGTCCAGCATCTCCCTTCACCCCCTTTTCTGTTGGCCAGGGAGGAGGTCACATGTAGATCCTTGTAATTGGCTCCCTCTTTCCAACCCACTCTCCCTCTACTCTCCCAGTATCGCCCCTCACACCCCTGGTCCTGAAGGCATCATACGCCCTGGATTCCCGGTGCCTCCAGCTCCTGTCTGCACCAGTGTACATCCTCTGCTCTATCCAGGCTTGCAAGGTAGAATTCGGATCATGGTAGTTGGAGGGAGGAAGCATTTCGGAACTGGAGGAAAGCTGTGTTCTTCATCGGTGCTACACTGCACCCTGACTGAAGTCAGTCTTCTTTCTTATACTGTGTGTGTCTACGGGAATAAATTCCCTTGGCTTTTGTTTGTTTGAATTTCCTCTTCATACTTGAAAGCTGTTTTGCAGTGTATGTAATGCCATTTTCGTTTAATGCCCTGGAGATGTTAGTCTGTTGCAGTTCTAGCTTCCATGTTTGGGACAAGAAGCTTACTTTGATTCCTGTCTTTCTCGGGATCTAACGTGTCCTTTCTCTGGCTACTGTCAAGTTGTCCTCTTTTCTCTTTGCTTCTCAGTAGGGTGATATATTTGGAAAATGGAGTTTTCCCACCAACAGTTTGAAGTTCCCCCATATGTCATGTTTTTGACTTTATTTTGTTTGTAGTTCTTTGAGGTTCTTGGAACCATCATTTGCTGTTTTCCCACTTGTCTTAGAAAATTTTTGTCCATTCTTCTTTCACATTTTTATTCTACTCCATTCTCTCTCTCTTTTCCTGGGTGTCTAATTATACATGGATACGGTCTCTTAGTTTTAGGGTGTTGTATCTTAATTTTTTCTTTTAATTTATTGCTATTCTCTCTTTGGATTGGCTAATTGTTATTGACCTGTCTTCCTTAAGGCGCCCTGGTGGCAGAGTGGGTCACTCACTGAGCTGCTAACTGAAAGGTCTGGTTCAAACCCACCAGTGTCTCTGAGACCATCTTCTCCCATAAACGTTTAAAGTCTTGGAAAACCAAAAGGATAGCTCTTTTCTATGCTATATGGTTGCTATGAGTCGCTATTGACTCAGTAGCAGTAGAATTTTTTTTGTGGTTTAAGTTTCCTTGAACATTGACACCCGGCTTATCAAGAGCACTGTAAATTCTGCGCATTGTGTACTTGAGGTTTTCTAGGCCATGTAGGTAGGGTGACATCAGACATAGACAAGTTTATTGGTCACTGGTGATGTAAGTGGTTAAATGCTCACCAGATTTAATCTTTTGGTTACAAGGTTGGCGATACAAGCCCATCCAGAGGCACTGCGAAAGACAAGTCCTGGTAATCTGCTTCTATAAAGATCACAGCCAAGGAAATCCTGTAGGCAGTGCTGCCTTCTCTGGGGGTGGCAGTGATGTGACATAGACTAAACAGTATTCCAAAGCAACAACCGAGGAGCCAGGTTTATTTCTGATTCAGTGGTAGACTTACAGTGGAAACCTTTGGGACCGACCCCGACTTTAAGGGATCTTCCAATAGAATCCTTACTTTGGATGATCCCTAGGCTTGCTTTCTTGTTCTTCATTCTGTTTCTGTAGCCATCTGGATGCTAGAGGTCTAGGATTCCACAGAAATTGAAAAGGTGAAAGCCAATTCCTTAATTTATCACTTTCCATGGTCCCTTCATGTTGAGGCTCTGTTTAAAGAAAGAGGAAAACATCCCCCCCTTTGTTTTCAGAGTTGTAGTTGTTTTAATCAGGAGGGCTGTTTTCTGCATTACAGCACAGCAGGATTCTCCAAGTCAGCATTGTGTAAGATGCATGGATCATCATTTCTTAATCACTTCCTGAGAGATTTAGGTTATTTCTATTTATTTTTTTCTCCCTAAAATACTGTGAAACAAAAAGCTCTTGAGAAGTATTTACGTACATCTAGAAGTAGCTTTCATCACCAGAGGCAAAGACGGCAAGATGCCATTTTTATTTAGCCTTTTTGTGCCACTTAGTGTGTGGATGTCTTTAAACCTAAGTGGCACTAGGATATGCTTTCAGCCGTGTAGCAAGTTTCCCGCCCAAACTAAATAATGCTGTCGAAAACACCACATTGCCACGCTCCTGCATTCGGTCTCAGGATTGTGAACACTTGTGATTCATCCTGAGTTTTAAGTCTAAGTCATGCAAGATGGTTCAGAAGACAACCTCTGATGTGCCCCCAATAAGCTCAACTTTCAGATGGCATAATTACTAATCAATAAAGAAGTGGCACATGAAGCTAGCAGGTTCTTGAAAGTTGACAGTGCAGGCATGGCATTGAGTTCCAGGTCAAAATAGAAGCCTTTTGCAAAGCTACGGTGCTAGATTATGTGATCCAGAATATTATACAACATTATCTGTAAATCATTTGCCATAGGAGGAATATTTTCCCTCTTCATGATTTATTTTTCCTTTGTGGCACACCCTGAACTGTGGAATCCTTTACCTACTAGTTTGCTTTCCATAAACAGGCAGGATCTGAGTAAGACTGTGTGCTTTGAGAAATGGTGTACATGTTTGTTTATTATACTCATAATTACTTTATGTTGTATCCTTTATCTTCAAAAAATTTTTTTTTGTTAGCTACTGTCGACTCATACACAACAGGTTGGGACCGCTTTATTGGCTGAGTTTTGGGAAGTAGATCACCAAGTCATTCTTCTTAGACTGACTTAGTCTTAAAACTCCCCTGAGGCCTGTTCAGCATCATAGCAACAGGCCAGCATATGCTGACAGATGGTTGGTGGCTGTACAAGTAGTGTATTGGCTGGATTTGGCGCTGGGTCTTCCCTGGGGAAGGTGAGAAATCTACCACTGAACCACTCACTCTAGCTTCAAAATAATAATTCATTGTCCTAAAAAAAAAGTAGTCAGATGTTTCTTGGGTCCTTTCCAATCTCCCTAAAAAGATTGTTTGGCTTTTTAAAATTTGAAGACAAAACCAAGTTTTCTGTAGATTTTCTATTTGAATTTTGGCTGTGTAACTGCTCTTTGAATTAGGCATGTAAGTTTACCAAACGCTCATCTTTGTTTAAAACTTTCATGACTAAGATGTTCTTTGAGGCTTACTAGTAGGTTGGCTCGCTTTGGTGGAATCTCTCTGGCCTTTGAAGTTGGCATTCTCCAACAGAGCTACTTCAGGGGTGTGTGACTACAGAAAAACATGTTTTTGTTGTTGAGTGTTCGTGCTTTCTAGTAATTTTATTTTCTGCTCAAGGGATTTAGTATCTGTTCAGATCCTTTATTTTTAAAGGACACATAAGTAATGAGTTGATCTCTAATCTTAGACTTGAAAATTTCCCAGACACTAATAAAGATGATGCCTGATGACCTTTTATATGAAAATACTACTTATTGGCCAGCAATCAATGCCATTTAAAAAAATGTATCTTTTGCTCTGAAAATTATTTCCACAGTTAAAAGACTTACTTAGTAAAATCCTAGATATAATTCATTGACTTCTGGATCTTGTTTTGTTATGCTTTTCTTACATGATGTGACTGAGACTTGATACATTCTAGAAGCCATGGCCTTATCAGAAATAATACTTGCCTGTTGGACCAAAGAACATTTTAGATGTGAAGATCCTCAGAAAAGACCTAGAATTTAGTCTTGTTTTGTATGAATGTAGATATCTTTGCTGTAAATGTATGAGTTGGATTTTTTAAAAGATCAAATTACTACAGTTCACATCAGATCACAGCTAAGTAATTTGTGGAGTAAAAGGAAAGTTCATTAGATTGTCTTAATTTATGGGGGAAAGTATATTCACGATGAAGGGAAGGTGAAGGAAGAAATCAGGATTGCCTCCCCTCCCCCCTATCTGAGACAGCTAGTTGCTCTATTTGGTCTGCTTTTATTGTGTCTGTAGGAACCAGACCTGCTCGGTAAGAATCTGCCTAGGCACTACACTGGTTTTTCTGTGGGATAGACGAAGGAAATAGGATTGCTACGTCCATGTGTTCCTTTTTTTGCCTGGCTTTATGCTAAGAGATACTTTTTAATTCTTTGTTACTGAATTCTATCTGCTTAATTAATTGTAGTCTTTCATTGAAATCTCTTATAACCTAGTTGGCTATCCTGATAGCTATTTGAGTAATTGGGGTTTACCCTTGAATTCCAGAAGAAGGGCACTATTTTAGTTCACTTACCTGAGGCTATAACACAGATCAGTCTTCCTTTCCTCACAGCAAAAATAATGAACACAAAGTCACAAAACAGATTTAGAGTTCATTTGTTTAAATTTCCCAGCTTTCTGCCCTAATGCCGTTCGTCAGTGGTAAATAACGTGCCTGGCTGTAAAATGGAAAAAAGTTGAAATTTTCCGTTTGTGCATTTTGAGGTTTTCAGAGGTATTATACATGCTGGAAATAATAATAAAAGATACTAGGGCTTAATACAGTGCTTTTTGTGTAAGGAGCTCATACAAACACTAATGCATTGATCCTAACACAGTACTTGATTGTGACTTTGAAAGGTCATGAGTTACTGCCGTTACAGAAAAGAAGAAGAAAAGATGGGGGACACTCCATTCTACAAGTTGCAATATTGTTTAAAAATGTAGATCAAGTTGAGTGATATAACTGAAAAAATGAAAATTTTTCAGTTTTTATTGTGCTTGAATGTTAACTTTAATTTTTTTTTGCTTAGATTTTTATCCTTTCTTTTTTTTCTCTTCTATCTGTTAATCTAGTTGAAGCTGGCTTTCCTACTTAGACAAGAAGGCAGAGTCTTTATCCCTTGTCTGTCAGGAATGTACAGGGTCCACACAATGGATTAACCCTGGGGGGAATCCCCTCTGATGGGGTCTAGGATGTGGATAGCCTTGTTAAAAGACAGAGAGCCCTGTGAAGTTGATTAGGGCAGAAGCTGTGCGGTTGAAATGTCATATATTAGCGTTTGAAAGTTGTGTCAGTTAAAACAAAACGTGAAGGGCAGCACACATGGCTTAAGTGTCTGGTAGACCCGCAGACCATAGACGGGTGTGAATGGCTTTGCTATCATGCAGAGTGTTGTGGAAAGTGGATTATTTCAGTTACATTTAGGTTAAAATTGAACAACTTAGCATTTGATTTCCCTCCTGATCCCTTTTAAATTTGTTGTAGTTTTTAATATTTTCTGCTTTTTGACTTAGTTTTTTTCTCTGTTCCACTTCATAATTGTTGTTTTCTTTTAGACATGATTTTCTGTATAAGAAATCCAGGATAGGTAAATATATAGAGATAATAACTGGATTAATGATTCCTTGTAGGTATGGCAAGGGGATGGTGGGGGGAATAGGGAGTTAATAACAATGATACAAGAATGAAATTGATTGTGGTGATAATTGTACAAGTCTTCTTAATATGATCGAACTATTTGTATGATATGTGAATTATATGCCAATAAAACTGCTTAAAAAAAAGAAAGCCTGTATAACAAATAGCCCTGGTGTTTTCTTGCCATGTTAACATAACAATATAATTAATATCTCCTGAACTGTAGAGGCAATCATTTTTTTAAATTAATTAATTTATTTATTTTAACAATTTATTGGGGCTGATACAATTCTTTTCACAGTTCATACATATACATACATCAATTGTATAAAGCACATCTGTACAGTCTTTGCCTTAATCATTTTTTTCTCTTTTCTTCTTTTACATTTTATTAGGGACTCATACAACTCTTACCACAATCCATACATATACATACATCAATTGTATAAAGCACATCCATACATTCCCTGCCCCAATCATTCTCAAGGCATTTGCTCTCCACTTAAGCCCCTTGCATCAGGTCCTCTTTTTTTTTTCCTCCCTCCCTCCCCATTCCCTCCTCCCTCATATACCCTTGGTAATTTATACATCGTTATTTTGTCATATCTTGCCCTATCCGGAGTCTCCCTTCCCCCCTTCTCTGCTGTCCCTCTCCTAGGGGAGGCAATCATTTTTGCCTTGTTAGTTTAACATTTGATACTACTGAATTTGATTCGTATCTGGAACTTGTAGCTTAATTTTCAACTTTTTGTATGCTTTGTAGGTTTATTCTTCAATCCAAGGAGGTTATTCACAACCAGCTGCTAGAAAAACAGAAAATTGCAGAAGAAAAAATTAAAGAACTGGAAGTAAGTTTTGAGTGAATTTTGGTAATAGCAGTCAACTTTTAGTGGGGAAAAGTAATCATAATGTCACGTTTAAGCCATGTTTAAACCTGGGAGCTTAGTGAAGCAGGTTCCATGGGATCTCGAACTCAAGCAATGTACATGCGGGACGTGCTCCACTAGCCTTGAGCTCAAGTGATGTATCCATAGCATGGTGCGGCAGGTCTGAAAGGAAGGAACCTCACTCTCTAGGGATGTGATTCATGGATTGGCTCCGCCCACAGGTAGTGTAGTACAGTTTGAAGTGAAGAACTAGCTCTAGCAGCAGCACACTGGTCTGATCACCAGGGAGGAAGGGAGACAGGATGTCAACCTGCAGTGTTTATCTTGGTCACCCTCCAGTCAAGCTTTGACCTGATTAAACCCCGCCCACATGTTCCTATGGAGGCCCAGTTGGCACAATAAACCTATCATGCTAACTAAACATCTGAAGAATGGTGTTCTTGTGAGGAAAACAAAGTTTTCCAGATTGCGAAGAGATGATATGTATATTGACTTTCTAGGGCTGCTGTAACAAAATACCACAATTTGGGTAACTTATCATAACTGAAATGTATGGTCTTCCAGTTGTGAAAGCTAGAAATCTGAAAGATCAAAGCATCAGCATGTTGACTTCTGAGAGCTCTGAGGCAAGAGTCTATTCCTTGCTGCTTAAGGTTGACCTGATGACAGTGACCCCTGGCTTGTAGGTGCATCAGTCTGCCAGCATCTTGGCACAGTCATTTTTCCTCTGGGTCTCTGTGTGGCTCTTCTCTTTTGTAAGGTCGCCACCGTACTGGATAGAACCCACCCTATTCTGGTATGACTGCTTGTTAACCTTTAGCATCTTCAAAGAGCCTATTTCCAAAGGAGGTCACACTCCTAGCTACTATTGGGGTTAGGACTTCACCTTGTCTTTAGGGAAGACACAGCTCAATCCATGACAATGGATAAGGATAATTTAGTAGGTTTTTGAAAATTTGAGTTTATTATTCTGATTTCTTTTATACATTAGACCTATGAAGGGATAGTCTTCTTAGACTTTGGGGAAAGGCCCATCTGTGTATAGTAAAAGTTAGACTGGACAAAAGCCAGATGCTATTTATGAGGGACCAGGACTTCCCGACATTGAGGGGTAAATACAGTGACTTTATAAGTCACTTTCTCTAACTTCTCTTGAGTATTATTTGAGGCAGTGGTTCAGAATCTCACTCAGTTCTCTGCTGAATTAATGAGATGCCCCTCTGTAGCCGCCTGGGGGTTTTTCAGGGGTATTAATATAGTGTGACGCCCCCCCCCCAAGACCATTTTTAAAAGGATTGGATTCTTAGGTTTGAGACTAAAGTAGACTAGGAAGAATGGCCATCTACTACTGAAAATTTGCTAATAGAGGAGGGGTTTCCTCTAGATTACAACATAAAATTGTCTGATATAGTGCTGGATGATGAAGGAACTGAGCATACCTTGGCTGCAGCAGCAGACTGGAACATAATAGTAATTGTACAGACGGCACAGGCACCAGTGAAGTCTTGTTCTGGGGGCTCCAGGAGTCAGAGCCAACTGGATGGCAGCTGAAAACAACAACAACATTTGAGGTCTGGAAGCAAACGAACCAATGGCTGTCATTTTTACTTAATTTGCACACACACAAATCTGTCACTGGTGCCGCTCTCATCTCCCTCTTTTCTTCATTGGAAGCACGGACAAAAATCAGTGTCTATGCTATGAGGGGACTTTAAAATTCTTGTTGCAAAGTGAAATGAAAAGATGAAATGTTCCATGAACTTGATACCACCTCCAAAGAGCAGCTCCCCTGTGCACTCCCATACCACTAAAAATGAAGCAGTAGGGCAAAAACCGGACATCCACCTAAGTGCCCACCACTCACCACCCGTGCTGTGGAAAATGTGAACCTCAGTTGGCAGATTCAGATTTTCTTTTTTTGGGAATGCCTCCAAAACATTTTCTCATCAGAGTGTCAGAACGAAGCCCACTTAGTGTCCCTGGCACTTCCTATTCAGTTCTCTTATCCCTGGACTTCCGCTTATGTCAGGAACCACTGTCTGACCAAAATTGTCATTCTTATGTACGAGTCAGAGCTTTACGTTACATGATGTCTTAGATTTTATGTACAGCAGGGCGGGAGAGCTATTTCTCAACTCTAAGATTGCAACACTGCATCAGAAATGGCACTAAGCAGGCCAGAATGTCTTGGGTTACCTTATTTTTAGGTCAATGCTGTGGCAGGAGGAGGAAGTTCCTAGCCAAAAGAAACTACTTTTGCAAAGACCTAGTAGAAATAATGCACAGCAAGTTCCATGAACAGAGTTTTTCTGCATGACTGGAGCATACAGTAGAAGAGAAGCAAAGGAGTGAGCAGATGGGAGAACGAGATGAGTCATTTCACAAAGACCCATTGACGTATGTTACTGCGGCTAAACTTAATCCTACAAGCAATGTTGGGTTTTACAAAAGTAGTAATAGGACTAGATTTAACATTATAGGAAAACGTTTCTACCAGAAACATCTTAAAGGAATTACAATGAGAAAGGCTAGAGATGGGAAAAATCACTAAGATACTTCCACAGCTAATAGTAACTCTTTGAATTGGAGGTGGGGAGTGGGAAAAGTCCAGAAGAAAATACTAGTAATCTAGACCATAGGGAAGATGTAGTACTCAGAAAAGGAATTTTCCAGAACTGATGAAAGGCAATATGCTCAGTTTCAGGAAATTAAACAAATTGTAAGTTGTGTGTATACACAAAGATTAGTAAAAAAAAAAAGTTGCAAAATATGGAAATCTTTATTAAAAAAAGATAAAAGTATGAAGCTGTTGTTTCTCATTATATCCTCCTCCTAGGTCAACATACTTTAGAAGGCGCTGTCCTTCCATCTCTAGTCCTTTCTTGAAGAAGTCTGCGCTCTTTGTTTTCACGATGCCATAACGGTAGTTTGGGCATTCTCAAGGGACTCAAATCGTGCATTCTTTTACAATGTTCTTCAACTGTCGGGACCAAAAAAGTCTTAAGGGGCAAGATCAGGCGGGAGGGTGGCTAGGCTGAGACTTCCCAATGCAGTTTGCTTAGCCAGCCTTTGGGTCCTCCTTGGAGAATGAGAGGCACATTGTTGTGGTGGTTGAAAACAATTCCTCAGCCCGACTTAGCTTTTTTCTCTCCAATTCAGTTTTCCATTTTCTTAAAAGCTTCTTTATAAACCCCTGTGCATGCCCTGTGTCTTTTGAGAAAATGGTTATTACTTGGCAATCACAATAAGGAGTCACCATAACCGTCTCAGCTGACCTTTCTGCCTTGAATTTAACCGACCCAGCAGATCCCGTAAGAATCTACTATTTGGGGTCTTTTTTGAAGGTACCCTAATGACACACAGGTGTATTACTGATAACACTTGTCTGCAGCTACCCACCTGATGATGGGGACCTGTTTAAACATGTTTTGTGTGGAATAACTCTATGCATGTATAAACTAGAACCCTAACAATACTTTTTATAATGCACAACTTTTGAATGATACCTTTTCCCCATTTTATTGGGAGCTCTTATAGATATCATAGCAGTCCATAGTTCAATCACATCAAGCGACATTATACAATTGTTACAAGTCAAAACCTTTTCTTCCTTAAACTCCTTGATATCAGCTCCACTTTGTCTCTTCCCTCCCCCACCATACTCCCCAGGAACTCTGATTTTTTTCTATAAAAGTCCCTCCACCTCCATATCTTACACAACCTAATATATCCCTTCACATACAATTCTGTTGTTCTATTCCATCGAGTGGGGTTATACTGTCATCACTGCTATCAGCTCCCCTCTCCTTTCTTCCTGTACCCTCAGGGAACCATTGCTCTGTTAACTATTTCTGAAGGGTTATCTATCTTGACTTTCATGTACCAAACAATGTTAAGTATACAATATACAAAATAAATGTGCAAATCTAACATTATTAATGAAACAAAACACATAAAAATCTTAATAGTAAGGAGAGGAAATATTAAAGAACTAGAGGATAGTTATGTGGTTCACCTATGCCATACGACACCCTAGATTTTCGTCCCTCCTGTGTGGCCTTCTTGTGAGGGATGGTCCAGTTATCTTACAGATGAGTTTTGGTTCTCCACTACATCCGTGCCTCTTCACATCAATTTAGTTGCTTGGTTTTGAACTTCTGAGGCCTCTTCCCGTCGGCACCTCATGATCACACAGGCTGGTGTGCTTCTTCATGTGGGCTTTGTTGCTTCCCTGCTAGGTAGCCGCTTGTTTAACTACAAGCCTTTAAGACCTCAGATGCTACATCTTTTAGTTGCGGGGCACCATCAGCTTGCTTCACCACATTTGCTTATGCACCCACTTCAGCGATTGTGCCCAGAGGAATCAAGCACCATACAGTGCTGCATTATTAGAACAAGCCGTCCTTGTTCTGAGGTAAGGCTTAAGTAGAGCGCAAAGTCCACCTGCTTCTTTGTTGCATTTACATATGTACATATGTAAACAGATACACGCACACATATATATTTTCCTTTTTGCCCCTCCTGCCCCACAATTCGGTTTACCCATCATTCACCTCTTGATAATAATACCTCTCAGATATCATTTGATTGATCATATACAACCCTTAAAGTTACTCCCTCCTTGCCATCCATCTTAGAGCAGTCATAATTCCCCTGTCCCTGTCATTGGCTCCCTGTGGATGGTACTTTTATTTACTTAACTGGTGTGTGTAGACATACTGTGAGCCTTAAAATGAAAATTTTATAAGCACATGCTAAACAAATACCAGAGAAACTATAAACCTTTTTTATAAAGGACAACGAGGGCATGTTGAGAGCATCTAGACAACAAAGTGAAGGAGCAGTTATCCGGAGAAAAGCCTGAGAGCCAGAACCCAATCATCCAGCTCTGTTTTTCTCCTCTAACGGTGCGGCGAACTACTTCTTCTTCTTCTTTTTAAATCATTTTATTGGGGGCTCGTGTAACTCTTATCACCATCCATCCATCCATCCATCCATCCATCCATTGTGTCACGCACATTTGTACATTTGTTGCCATCATCATTCTCAAAACATTTTCTTTCTACTAGAGCCCTTGGTAACAGCTTCTTATTTTTTTCACTTCCCTCCCCAACCCTCCCTCTCTCATGAACCCTTGATAATTTATAAATTATTATTTTTTCATGTCTTACACTGACCGATGTCTCCCTTCACCCACTCTTGTCCATCCCCCTGGGAGGGGGTTATAGGTAGATCATTGGGATTGGTACCCCTGTTTCCCCACATCCTTCCCTTACCCTCCTGGTATCGCTACTCATTATTGGTCCTGAGGGTTTTATCTGCCCTGGATTCCCTGTGTTTCCAGCTCTTATCTGTACCCATGTACATGCTCTGGTTTAGCCAAATTTGTAAGATAGAATTGGGTGATGATAGTGGGTGGGAGAGGAAACATTAAGGAACTAGAGGAAAGTTGTGTTTCATTGTTACTATACTGCACGCTGACTGGTCGTTTCCTCCTCATGACCCTTCTGTAAGGGGATGTTCAGTTGCCTATAGATGGGCTTTGGGTCTCCACTCACACTCCCCCTCATTCTCAATGATACGATTTTTTGTTCAGGGTCTTTCATGCTTGATATCTGATCTTATCTTCAGCTTATGATGACACAGGCTGGGGTGCTTCTTCCATGTGGGCTTTGTTGCTTCTGAGCTAGATGGCTGCTTGTCTACCTTCAAACCTTTAAGACCCCAGACGCTATATCTTTTGATAGCTAGGCACCATCAGCTTTCTTCACCAGATTTGCGTATTCACCTGCTTTGTCTTCAGCGATCATGTCGGGAAGGTGAGCATCATAGAATACCAGTTAATAGAACAAAGTGTTCTTGAGTAAAGGCCCAATGTCCATTTGCTACCTTAATACTAAACCTATAAATATGTGTACATAGATCTATTTCCCCATCATATATAAATATATTTACATATGTACATGCCTGTATTTAGATCTCTCTAAATACCCTTTGCCTCCTAGTTCTTTCCTCTATTTCCTTTTACTTTCTTCTTGTCACACTTTCATGTTCAGATTTCATTTGGGTTTCAGTAATTCCTCTTGGTTACATTGTCCTTGATCAAGCCCTACCAGTCCTCCTATACCTCCTTGTCATTGGTTTTAGATCACTTGTTGTTCCCTTGTCCCTGAGTTTGTTAACACCCACTTCCTTTCCCCTGCCTCCCCCTTTTCCCTCCCCCCCTCAACTGTCGGTCCCATTGTTTTCTCCTCCAGATTGTTTATCCTGCCTATCTTATCTAGATCGACATGCAAAGATAATAATATGGACAAAAACAAGACAGCAAAACAAAGCAACAAAGGAAAACAAAAAACAACCAAAAAAAACTGATAAGAAAAGAAAAGCCTATAGTTTTCTTTTTTTAAATCATTTTATTGGGGACTCATACAACTCTTATCACAATCCATACATATATCAATTGTATAAAGCACATTTGTAGATTCGTTACCCTCTTCATTCTCAAAACATTTGCTCTCCATATAAGCCCCTGGCATCATCTCCTCATTTTTGCCCCTCCCTTTCTGCTTCCCCCTCCCTCATGAACCCTTGATAATTTATAGATTATTATTTTTTCATATCATACACTGTCCGATGTCTCCCTTCACTTTTCTATTGTCCACCCCCCAGGGAGGAGGTTATATGCAGATCCCTGTAATCGGTTCCCCCTTTTTACCCCAGCCTCCCTCCACCCTCCTGGTATCGCAACTCTCCGTGCTGGTCCTGAAGTGATCATCCGTCCTGGAGTCCCTGTGTGTTTCTAGTTCCTATCTGTACCAGTGTACAACCTCTGTTCTAGCCGGATTTGTAAGGTAGAATTGGGATCATGATAGTGGAGGTGGGATGGGGGTGGGGAGGAAGCATTTAGGAACTAGCGGGAAATGTATGTTTCCTTTTTGCTACACTGCACCCTAACTGGCTCATCTCCTCCTCACAACCCTTCCGTAAGGAGATATCCAGTTGCTTACAGATGGGCTTTGGGTCCCGATTCCGCACTCCCCCTCATTATGATTTTTTGTTCTTTGATGCCTGATACCTGATCTCTTCGACACCTCGTGATCACACAGGCTGGTGTGTTCTTCCATGTGGGCTTTGTTGCTTCTGAGCTAGATGGCCGCTTGTTTACCTTCAAGCCTTTAAGTCCCGAGACGCTTTCTTTTGATAGCCTGGCAACATCAGCTTTCTTCACCATATTTGCTTATGCACCCACTTTGTCTTCAGCAATTGTGTCGGGAAGGTGAGCATCATGGAATGCCAGTTTAATAGAACAAAGTATTCTTGAAATGAGGAAGTACTCGAGTCGAGGCCCAATGTCCATCTGCTACCTTAATTCTAACTATGCATATAGATCTATTTTCCCATCCTAATATATAAATATATTTACATATGTATATGCCGGTATTTAGACCTCTATAAATGCCCTTTACCTCCTAGCTCTTTCCTCTATTTCCTTTGACTTTCCTCTTGTCCCAGTATCACGCTCAGCCTTCATGTGGGTTTCAGTAATTCCTCTCGGTTACATTACCCTTGGTCATGCCCTTCCAGGCCTCCTACACCCTCCTCACCACCTATTTAGATCACTTGCTGTTCACTCTTCCTGGGTTTGTTAACACCACTTCTTTTTTCTCCCTCTCCCCATCTCCCTTTCCCATGTCCCCCCAGAACTATCGGTCCCGTTGTTTTCTCCTCCAAATTGTTCATCCAGACTATCTTATTTAGACAGACCTACGGAGATAATAACATGCACACAAACAAGACAGAGCAAAACCAAGCAACAATACACAACAAAACGAAACAACCAAAAAAATGACAGAATAAACAAAACAACACAATACAACAACAAAAAAGAAAAGTTTGTAGTTAGTTCGAGGTCTGTCTGTTGACCTTTACGAATGTTTTCTGGTTTAGTCTGATGGGGTGCCACATCCTGGCCCTCAAGTTTATTTTTGGTGTTCCCTGGGGACTTGTTGCTCTGCTCCCCTTGCTATTATGTTGCATGCCCTCAGTGTTTCCCCTCGGTGTGTTTGGGGCAGACCGGGCACCATTCTCGCACTGTGTCTCCAATGTTGTCTCCCATAGTGCTATGGGTCAATGAAAGACGTTGTGTTTCGTAGTGCATTGGCTACTCTGAGTACAGAACTGAAGATATAGCTCAGGAGAGAGACATGTCTGATCAGAGCACACAGGAGCAAATGAAGGGGGAGGAAGAGAGGGGAGCACATTCTGGCCCACTGTGGATCAGACATGTCTCTCTCTCTCTGAGCTATATCTTCAGTTCTGTACTCTGAAGTGCTTTCTTTTGGGAGGAGGGGGTACTATCCACGTAATTGGGATTGGGGCTGATCCCGTAGACCTTTCTATTGGTTCCCTTCTTCATGCCAATATGTTGCATTCATGTCTTGGACCGCTGGGTTGAAGTCTGGTCCTTTTTCCCTGTGGAGATAGAAACAACACCCTCCCCTTGGGTGGGTTAGTTCCTTGTTCCCTCACTACCCATGTCTTCCCCCACCCCCCCTTTTTAGTTGGGTACTATATGTCTGGCCCCTGCCATATTACCTGGACCTCACCCCAGGAATGTCTGTACACAGTAGCTTTTTCCCTATGTCCCGTTTGCTTTTTTAAGCTTACCTCAGCAGACTCAAATCGTACTTGTTCTTTTGTGCTTGGTTTACTTCGCTTTGCATAATTTCCTCCAGTTCTTCCCATGCGGCAATGTGCTTCATGCGTTCATCATTGCTTTTTAGGGATGTGTAGTACTCCATTGTATGTATGAACCACAGTTTTTTAATGTTTGTTGATGGAAATGTGGGTTGTTTACAACTCCTTGCAATTGTGAACTGTGCTATCTCTAAGGGTGTTAAGGGGTATCTCATAGTTATTTTCATTTGCATTTCTTTTATGGCTAATGATTGCAGTCATTTTCTCATATGTTTATTGGATGTTCGGATTTCTTCCCCTGTGAAACTTCTGTGCAGGTCCTTTGCCCACCTCCTCAGTGGGCAATTAGTGTTTTTCTTTTTGGAAGCTAGCAGAGTATTGCAGATTTTAGTGATAAGGCCTTTGTCTGATGTGTCATTGCTAAAGATGTCTTCCCAGTCCGTGGGCTCTCTGATTACTCTCTTGGTGAACTCTTTCAATGTACACAGGTGCTTTATCTTCAGTATATCCCACTTGTCAATTTGTGACTCTTCTGTATTTGTGTCCTTCTCTATTTCTAATAGCCTATGTATTCCCCATGCCAAAGTTCTCAGGTTTGTCCCAATTCCTTCATTAATGTCCCTAATAGTTTGGGGTTTTACCTCAAGGTCTGCGTTCCACCTTGAGTTTATTCTTGTGTATTTAGTGAGATAAGGGTCTTGCTTCATTTTCTGCAGGTAGATACATATTGTTTCCAATACCATTTGTTGAAGAGGGCATCTGTTTCCTTTGAATATTATTTCTTTTTTGGTCCTTTATCAAAGGTCAGTTGTCTGCATACTGATGCTTTTATTTCTGGGTTTTCAGTTCTTTTCCATTGGTCTGAGTATGTGTCATACCGATACCATGCGGTTTTGACATCTGTGGCTGCATAATATGTGCTAAAGTCAGGTAAAGCAAGCCCTCCCACTTTGTCCTTCTTCTTGAGGAGTTCTTCGCTAATTCTGGGTTTCTTCCCTCTCCATATGAAGTTGGTAATCAGTTTTTCCAATTCTTTGAAGAAAGATGATAGTAATTGTATTGGATTGTATTAAATTTATGTCGTGCCTTGGGCAGAACTGACATCTTTACTATACTGAGGCTTCCAATCCACAAACATGAGATAGTCTTCCATTTGGTGAGGTCACTCTTGGTTTCTTGTAATAATGTTCTGTAGTTTTCTTCATACAAATCTTTTGTTTTTTTAGTCAGGTATTGCCCTAGATAATTCAGTTTGTGCTTGGCCATTGTGAAGGGTACTACCGTTTTGATCCCCTCTTCTGTGGTCTTGTCTGATACATATAGCAGTCTGATAGATTTCTATTTGTTGATACTGCATTCTGTCACTCTCCCATATTCCTCTATTGCTTCTAGTACTCTCCTTGTGGAGCTCTTGGTATTATCCATATATAAGATAATATCATCTGCGAATAACTATAGTTTCACCTCTTCCTTCCTCATGTGAATACCTTTGATGTCTTTTCTTTGCCTTACGCTGTTAGCTAAGACCTCCAGTACTATGTTAAATAAGAGTGGGGACAAGGGCATCCTTGTCCTGTCCCCCTTTTCAGTGGGATTGTTTTTATCTCTTCTCCATTGACTACCACGTTGACTTTTGGTTTTTCATATATAGCTTATATTGTATTGAGGAATTTTCCTTCCATTCCTATCTTCCTAAGTGTCTTAAACAGGAATGGGTGTTGGATGTGTTCGAATGCTTTTTTCCGCATCTATTGATATTATGTGGTTCTTAAAATTTTTCATGTCAATGTGGTGAATGATACTTAAGATCTTTCATATGTTGAACCATCCCTGCATCCCTGGTATGAATCCCACTTGGTTGTGGTGAATTATCTGTTTTATATACTTTTGTATTCTATTGGCCAGTATTTTGTTCAGGATTTTTGCATCAATGTTCATTAGGATATTGGGCTGTAGTTCTCGATTCTTGTGGGATCCTTGCCCGGTTTCGGTATCAGAGTTACAGAGTTCATAGTATGACTTCAGGAGTTTGCTTTCTTTTTCTGTGTCAGATCTTCCCTGAATGCTTGGTAAAATTCTCCAGTGAAGCCAGGAGGTTTTTTTAATTGGTAATCCCTTGACAAACTTGTCTGTTTATTTTATTGCATTGGGTCTGTTGAGATTCTTGACGTTCATCTGGGATAGTCTAGGGAGAGATTGTTTTTCCAAGAATGGGCCATGTCTTCCAAGTTGTTGAGTTCATTGGTGTACAGTCCTTCGTAGAACCATACTACTTTTCTGTTGCTCTCCATTATTGAAGAATCTTTAGATTTTTCTTTTCTGACAGGTTCTGGCTTTTGTAAATTTTCCTGATCAACTGGATTTTGTTGCGGAGACTCTACACAGCCGAAATATACCAATTCAGTCACGTTAGCATGTGCATTTCAGTGACATTGATTGAATCCTTGCACTTTACTCAGCGATTCTTACCCTCCTTTTCTGAGTTGTTTCTCCTGTGTTAATGTAAGCGCACTGTCCCCTAAGGGTTCCTAGCTAGTAGTTCAAGTTGCTGTTGTCAATTTGGTCCTATATCAATAGTTCTTCAAAGAGCTCAGTGCATAATTAAGACAGACATTTAAATTGTTCGCTTTAAAAAAGGTGTCAGGGTTTATTTTTGGCTTAAGGTTTGAAAGCTTATATTAGGGTAGTAATTTTGACTATTCATCTAGTTTCCAAAAAGTTTTGATTCTCTGATAATTTGAAAATCTGTTCTGCACTGTCCCTCTTTTGATCAGGTTGTGCTGTAGGATCTTTTTTTGCCTTTAAAACAGTTAAACCTTTGTTGTAAATATGTCTGTTTCATTGACTCTTTTACTAGTTTAAATTCTCACAAGCATGTAGTGTATGACAGCGGCTATTATAATCACCTGTGTAAACCTACTCTTAATCTAGTCAGTGTGATTTTTCCATCTTCATAAACTCAGTACTACATAAACAATGAACCTCTTGCCTTCAACCCTGGGAAGTCACTATGATAAAATTTTGTCTGTATACATTGACCTTCTCTTTATGTAGAAATAAGGTCAGACAATACTTATCCTTTGTGACTGGCTTTATATCACTGAGCTTAATGTCCAAGCTTCATCTGTATTGTAGCATATATCAAGACTTCATTTCTCCTACTGTCTGGTAGTATTCCACTGTGTTATGTACCACATTTTGTCCATTCATGAGCCTTTAGGTTGTTGCTACCTTTGGACTATGATAAATAGTACTGCAATGAACAGTTGTGTACAAGCCGCTTTTTGAGTCTCTGGTTTCATGTTTATAAACCTAGGAGTAGAATTTCTGGGTCACGTGAGAGTTCTGTTTTTAGTGTGTGAGGAACTACCTCAAAGTTTGCTCTAGTGACTGTACCATTTTGCATTCCCATCAGCAATAGGTAGGCATTCCAATTCCCCCACAGCCTTGCTAACATTTGTTATTTTTTAATTAATTTATATTTAATCTGAGCCCTCCTGGTGGGAGTGAAATGGTATTTCATTGTGGCTTTGATTTGCATCTCTCTGGTAGCTAATGGAAGGCTCCCTGCTAGCATAGTGGGTTACACAGTTGGCTGATAAATGCAAGGTCAACAGTTTGAAACTACCAGTTGCTCCACTGGAGAAAGAGGAGACTATATTCTCTTGTCAAGAGTTATAGTCTCCAAAAAAAAAAAAAAAAACTTACAGTCTCGCCTATATGATCCAAGGATTGTAGATAATATAATCCACATCTAAAGGGGGGAATGGTATCGGAGCTTAGCTCATGAACACCTGGTTTGTAGATGGTACTGTATGAGAGTGGAAGACCAAAATCCATTTGCAGGAAAGCCTCCAGTAAATTCCCTCCGATCATAATTGGGGGATGTGAATAGGCCTGTTATTAGACAGAGTGCATTGTAAAGTTGATTATGACCCATGTAGTTAGCATTTGGTCTTCCTTTTGACCCATTTTCAAGCTGTTTCAGGTTTTTTAAAAAATGAAGAAGTACACGTGGAGTAATCCCCTTGTGGATCCCCTCTGACCATGGTCAGGCATGTGAATGGCCTTGCTGTCTTGCAGAGTGCACTGGAGGTAGATTGTTGCAGATGCAGTTAGGCTAAAATTTAGCTCTCTTATCATTTGATCACCCTTTTGATCCATTTAAACTTGTCCTAGTTTTTAGTATTTTCTGTCTTTTTGATTTTTCTGTTGTTGTTATAAGTTGTTTTTTAAAAAAATGTTTTTTTGGTATATGAAATCCAGGATGGTGAATCTATAGAGACAGTAACTGGACTAATGGTTCCGTAGGGGTATGTCAGGGGAGGTTGGGAGAAATGGGGAGCTACTAATGAAGAGTACAAGAGTGATGATATGTGAATTATATGCCAATAAAATGGTTGGAAACAAAACAAAAAAGAGATACAGCCTCGGAAACCCACTGGGGTCACGTTAAGTCAGAATCAATTGGCTAGCAGTGAGTTTGGTTATTGTGTGTGTGTGTGTGTTATGATGTTGAACATCTTCCCATATGCTTAGTGGTTATTTGAATGTCTTCGTTGGTGAAATGTGTATTCAAGTTCTTTGCCTTTGTTGTTCTTGTTGGGTTTGTACTCTGCTAGGTTATTGCAGTTATGTTTGTATTTCGGTTATTATTTTCTTACTGAATGTATGCTTTCTGAAGATGCTCTCCCAATTGGTAGCTTTCCTCTTCACTTCTTTCACTTGTCTCTTGAGCAAAAATTTTAATTTGTGAAGTCCCAGTTGTTTATCTATCTTTCACTGTTTTGGATATTAGGTAATTCATTGTTAAAAGCAAGACCTTTGCATTTTCTTCTAAGAATTCTATGCTTGCAGTTTTCACATTTCACAAAATCACATTATTTTGATTTTGTGGGGTGGTAGTGGGCACAGTATGAGACATGTATCCTATTTCATTTTTATGCATGTGGAAATTCGATTGTTCCCTACATCATTTATTGAATAGACTCTTCTTTCCCCGTCTAGTGAATTTATCAGAGAAGGATCCTTCTGATTACTTAGATTTTTTATTCTTTCTTGCTATTGCTTCCTAACTTCCTTTTGTAACTTAATTATGTGATGTCAGTGTGTTTCTCCTTATCCCAGATTCTTACTCTGATAAATCTCCATTATCACACATAGGAATTTAAGGCACTGAAACCTATGCTTTACGTCTCAAGGAATTATTGAAGGTTGTGCTATAAAGTTTAATGAATTGGCGATCTCTACTTAGAGCTCCAGCGTCAGTCATTTGGATTTTGTCCTGTTGAGCTGGCGTGCAGTATACTCAGGATCACAGGTATACACTTCCCCATGGCGGGTACGAAACCACTCACTTTTGCTACACTGTAATTGTGAGCTAACTGTAATCATGAGTACCTTCAATTCTTGATTTAATACCTTTTATTGATTTAGGAGAGGAGCCCTAATGGCAGGCATAGTGGTTCCAAGTTGGTCAGCAATCCGAAAGGTCAGCAGTTCGAATTCACCACAGACAGGGCTTTCTAATCCCTTAAACAGTTTCAAAAATTCACAGGTGAAATTCTACCCTGGCCGAAGGGTTCCTGTGAGTTGGCATCAGCTTGATGGGAGTGAGTTTATTGATTTAGGAGTTTGGGGTTTTAGCCCTTGCTGCACTCTAAACCTTAATTTTCTCATCTGTAAAGTAATAATTAAAGAGCTTACATTAGAGCAGGTTCTCCTAAAATGGATGATTGCACCCCTGCCAGGCATTGGGATGACCCATGGGGTGGGAGCGGGGTTGTAAGAGCAGGTACCTGCAGTTGATCCTGGATTATGGGCGGTAGGTAGTACAGTGGCTTCTCATTTTCATGGGGGCACTGAGTAATTTTTTTTCTGAAATAGTGGTAGGCCAAATAAGTTTAGGTAGGAACTTACACATTAGAGAATCTCTAGGATCATGTCTTTATGGTTTATGGTTATAACTAGACCTTTTATTGAATTGGGAATAATAATGCCCTTTTGCCTTAAAATGAAAAGATGGAAGGAAACACCAGTGCCACCATCACCAGTAATGAAGAAACCACCCAGCCTCCTTTCAAGAGCCAGATCATGATCCTAATTTACAAATCAATTGGAATCTTATTTGTGAAGCTGAAATAAAACTACCAGTACTTGTCCACCTATGGCTGATCAGACCAAATAAACGCTTAAAACAAGATAAGCAGCGGTTCTCAACCTGTGGGTCGCGACCCCCTTTCCAGGTCAAACGACGCTTTCACAGGGGCCATATGATTCATAACAGTAGCAAAATTGCAGTTATGAAGTAGCAACAGAAATAATTTTATAGTTGGAGGGGGTCACCACCACATGAGGAACTATTAAGGGCCACAGCCTTAGGAAGGTTGAGAAGCACTGGACTTGAGACTCTGCTGTTGTAGGCATGGTGGTGAAAGGTGCTTTATATTAGCATCGCTTGTCTTAGAGACAAACTTTTGGGTAGAGTTGATAATGGCTTATTAATTCCACACACATAAAATAACATCCAGGAAGACATTTTTCTTATTTGTACTTTTTTCAGTACTGTCTTGCAGAGTACATGAAACTTAGAACAATGTTCAGAAAATATCGAGAACTAAATTCCTTGAGTGTCCATGGATATTTTAGTGAATTGTCTCTTATAATTTTGATAAGATGTTTTATGAATTCTAATAAATCTGATATAGATCATTATACTTTCTTAGGGCTGACCATTTTTATCTTGTCATTTGACTCATTTCAAAAAACTTCCAGTGCATTATTTCATTACTAAATTATGGGCAATGGATGCATTTCTCCTAGCTCACTTTGTCTTGCTTGCAGGTCTACACCAGTCACTGGTGTAGTATTGAAATCTGACCCCCCTTCATGGGAGCCACCCTTGGGGGTGCATAGTCGTCTTGGGAGGGAATTGTCCCGAAGTGGACGCAGATGCATTGTACTCCTAACTTGTATGTGAAACATGGAGTTCATTTTATTCTTCTTTTGTGTTTAAGAAAACATGGGTGAGGGCGGAACAGTACTCCAGGAAGCCTTATCAGTTTCCACTGGTGTTTTATACATACTCTATTTTTAAATGACACGCTAAAGACTCAAGCCCTGTTGATGCTAGAAAGAAATGGAAAGTGATTCTTTCTTAGGGTGGGAGGAAGTGATGACTGGTGTTTTTTCACTGGTAGTATCTGATAAGTCCCCCTCCCTTTAGCTATTCTAGGCATGTTTAGTTGTCAGGCGTTGTCGGACTAAATTGCTAAAAATAACAAATAAGGGGGAGGCTGTTCTAAGGGCAGCTCTTGCCACCATCTGTAATCTGTTTCATTTCGTTTCTAGGGAGAAAGGGCAATAGGAACATGGTGCCATTCTCGTTGAATGGATTGTCTGTTTAAAGTGCTGACAGGAACATTGTTTGAGCGCTCCCTTTCCCCCCAGCCCCTGAGGCCCCAGTCTCCACATCCACCTAAGCGTATGGAGCCAGAACTTGAAGGGCTCAGAAAGCGTGCCCAGATTCAGTGGCTGGCCCAGAAATTGTGGTCTTTACATGTGGCTTTTTGATAGTGGAAATGCACAGTTAGCTTGTGAGTGAGGATGGCAGTGGTTAGAAAGGGGAGTTTGTGTAGGAACATAGACCTCTTTCTGTGTCGTGCTTGCTCCCAAGTCTGTGTTCAGGAGAGGCAGCTTGTTAAAGTCAGCCACACATGTGACTCCTGTACACCTGCATTTCATTTTAGCCCAAGTTGTCAGCACAAAAGCTCTGCATTGATTTGGCTCCTGACCTCTCTGGGCCTTAACTTCTTCCAGCTTCTTCCTAATAATAGAAATGACTCTCTGTCAAGATAGCAATCTAGTTCTTGTTTGTAAAGCTGTCGGAGAGCAGTGAAGGAACGATGTAAATGCCTTTCCTCGCCCCTGCTGTGGTGGAGCGTGTGAAAATGAGGAGCACATTTTCCGTTGTATATCGGGAGGTCTACTTTCCGGTTGCTCACCCAGGGGCTTGCTGATTTTATATGCTGAAGATGTCTGCTGACTTTGTATTCTGAAGTCCCTTCCAAAATCTTTTCCTTTGTGAACTGTTGTTTTGCTTAGTCTGCCTGACCGCCCCCGTCACACTGGAGGAAAGCATGGGCAGTGTATCAGAGCGTGCTGGGAATTGGGAACTGCCCCGGGAAAGTCTGCATTCATGAAGACCAGCCATGGTGTCTACCTCAGGCTTTGAGAACTGAACATTTGGGCCGATAGGTTTTGGGAATACTAGCTTTTAAATATTTAGGTCACTGGCATGCCTCACTCCCTCGTTTAATGAAGCACTAAATTATTTTAAATTGGCTAAAGGGCCTCAAGGGTTTAACATAGAGCAGTCTTCAAAACTACCCGTGATGTATAGATTATAAACCTTGTGATGTATGTGGAACAGTACTTTCTGGGGAATGACACTTTACATCTTTACAAGTGGCCCTCTCACTGCCATCAAGTCAGTTCTGACACACACAACATTAACCATCACAACCATCTTGGAGAAGATTCCAAATATAGAAGCCCTGACATGAGAGCTTCACTGATGGTTTGGGAGATCAGCAAAGAAGCTACCAGAACTGTAGCTAGTTTGTAAAGAGAGAGAACGGCAGGAGGTGAAATCAGAGAGGTAGCCAGGACTTGTCTGTAAAGGCCTTGGGTTCAGGCTTTTACACTATGATCTGGAATTGGGAATTTTTTGCAAAGTTTTGGGCAGAGGAACGACCTAAGCCAACTTACATTTTAAAAAGAACAGTCGGACGTGTTGTGGTTCGATCAAAAGGGTGCTAATGGAGGGCTGAAAGAAAGCAGTCAGAGATGACTCTGAAGTTGTGTACCTTTGATTACAGAATGCTGCTCCCTCCTCTCACAGATGTCTCTCATTCTCTGGGTGGAGAGAGCTAGGATGGGTTCGTGGGAGAGGAACTAGCGTGGACAAAGGCCCCTGAGTGCATTGGTGGTTGGGATGTAGAGCTGGATTGGGAAATGGAATGGGAAATCGCCAAAGGATAGGAATGAAGGCTAAAATGAATTAATTTAGCTTTGTCTCTTCTTCTCTGTGCACACAAACAGACAAAGCAAACCTGCTGCCATTGTCTTATTCCAACGCATAGAGCGACCCTGTAGGAAGAGAGTAGAATTGCCCTATTGGCTTCCCAGTGTTATCATCTTTATGGAGCATGCCCTGGTGATGCTGTGGGTTAGATGTTGGGCTGGTAACTTCAAGGTCAGCATTTCAACCCACCAGCTGTGCTGAGGGAGAAAGATGAGGCGGTCTGCTCCCTTAAATATTACAATGTTAGAATCCCTGTATAGGTTTGCTGAGTCGGAATTGACTTCGTGGCACTGGGTAATCTTATGGAAGCAGACGGCCACATCGTTCTCCCGTGGAGCAGGCAGTGGGTTTGAACTGCTGACCTTGTAGTTAGCAGCTGAGCACTTAGCCAGGGTGCCCCCGAGCTCCATACTTTGTGTAAATGCTGCTTATGCTGGGCAAGTAGATATGCCCAGTGCCAGCGCTTTTCATCGACGGGTTCCACACAGCTTTCCCTGTATACTGGGTTTCTTGGACCTCGTCCTGTTTCAGACAGTCCATATACTTATGGAAATAGATGTGCTACTGATAATTCGTACATCCATACTTTCTAGTCAGTTTTCAAGTTTCAAAACTAATTTTAAAAGCAAAGAGAAAGTTTGTGTTGAGTCACATGATCTTTGAGATATGTATTAGACACATAAGTGAATATATTGAATAGATAAGTTAGCTTCAAAACATTCCTAGAAAATGGAATTAAAAGATAGTGGGAATTTTTTTTTCGTGAACTTTTTGAAATCTTTTCCTATGACTCTTAAGCCCCAGGCTAGTGAAATAACATTGAGAATTGTCCATTTATAGATGACATTTAAAGCCATAGATTTGGATTCCAATTGTCACCTAAGGGAAAAGGGCAGATAGAGAAGGAATGAGGTTCATGGTCTGAGCCTGGGCACAACAGGGGACGACTATGGAGCTCTCCATAGAAGTGCGGACAGTGCGGTGCGAACCCGGAGCGTGTGATAGCTGCTCACATGGGACACTCTGCTTGTGAAGGGGCTCGCCGAAGGCATGGGACCAATGGCCAGGCTTGCTGCCATTGGGTCAGTTCTGACTTGACCTAGGGTTTCTGAGACGATAAATCTTCATTGGAACTGACAGCCTCATTTTTCTGCCCTTGGAGCAGCTGATGGGTTTGAACGGCTTATTTTGAGGTTAGCTCCGTGTTTATCCCTCAGTCACCAGGCCTCCCTGGTTTGGGCTGTCCAGGGCAGGGCTTTGTGGTGGCAGCAGGAGCCATCAGCTCTCCTAGGTCTTCGTTGGAAGTGCTAGGTGCCCTTGTCTTAGGAGCCCAGGCCTAGTCAGCTTGGGGCAGTAGTTTGTTCCTCCTGGGAACGGTTGCAGAAGGTAAGGTGGACATTTAGTCAGGCTCAGAGCTCAGTGCTCCGGGTGGGGGACCCCAGACTGCAGGGAGTGGTTAAACACAGTTCATTTTTGCTATGGATCTCTTCTCTCTTTAGTAAGCTATGAGGGAGATGGGTATTTACATAAGGAAAAGCAATTCCTCAAGGTTAAAATGTCTTAAAGGGATTTTATACTAATTATTTCACTGTTCTATACACAGTCTTTGTATACATATGTACACAATTTCCTACTTCTTTCAGATACAAGTGTGTGGTTAAAAAAAAACCTGACAAGGAAAGAACAAGTGACCTAAAATCGATGATGATGAGATTATAGGATGCCTGGGGGGCATGTAGCCGAGAGGAATTACTGATCAAGAGCAATGTAGCAGAGAGGAATTACCAAAACCCAAATGAAGGCTGAATGTGATAGTGGGGCAAGTGGAAAGTATGAAAGGAAATAGAGGAAGGATCTCGGAGGCAAAGGACATTTATTTAGATCTAAATGCTGGCATATATATGTAAATACATTTATATAATGATAGGGGAATCGATCTATGTGCATATAAAGTATTAAGGCAGTGGATGGATACTGGGCCTCCACTCAAGTACTTGCTCAACATAAGAACACTTTGTTTTACTAACCCAGCGCTCTGTGATCCTCACCTTCCCTGAGATGATCACTGAAAACAAAGCAGGTGCATAAGCAAATGTGGTGAAGAAAGCTGATGATGCCCGGCTATCAAAAGATATAGCGTCTGGGGTCCTAAAGGCTTGAAGATAAACAAGTGACCATCTAGCTGAGAAGCAACAAAGCCCATATGGAAGAAGTACATTAACCTGTGTGATGAGGAGTGTTGATGGGATCAGACTTCAGGCATCAAAGACCAAAAACTAAACAAAAAAATCTTATCTATGTGAATGAGGGGGAGGGCAGAGTGGAGAACCAAAGCCCATCAGTAGTCATTTGGACATCCCCTGTCAGAAAGGCCACAAGAAACTAGCCAGTCAGGGTGCAGTATAGCACTGATGAAATATACAAGTTTCCTGTAGTTCTTTCATGCTTTCCCCCCAGTGCCCAACTATCATGATCCCAATTCTACCTTACAGACCAGAACATGTACAATGGTACTGATAAGAGCTTGCAACACAGAGAATCCAGGACAGATAAACCCCTCAGGACCAATAATGAGAATATTGATAATAGGAGGGTAAGAGGGGGTGTGGGGAGTAAGGGGGAACTGATCACAATGATCAACATATAAAACCCCCCTCTCAGGGGGATGGACAACAGAAAAGTGGGTGAAGGGAGATAGCAGTCAGTGTAAGACATGAAAAAATTAATAAAAGACTTGAAGATAGACAAGTGGCCATCTAGCTGTGAAACAACAAAGCCCACATGGAAAAAGCACACCAGTCTGTGTGATCACGAGGTGTCGGAGGGATCAGGTATCAGGCATCAAAGAACAAAAATCATATCATTGTGAATGAAGGGGAGTATGAGTGGAGACCCAAAGCCCAGCTATGGGCAACTGGACTTCCTCTTACAGAAGGGTCACAAGAAAGAACTGAGTCATTCAGGGTACAGTATAGCACCTATGAAGCATACAACTTTCCTCTAGTTCTTTTTTAAAAAAAAATCGTTTTATTAGGGGCTTATACAAATCTTAACACAATCCATACATACATCAATTGTGTAAAGCACATTTGTACATTCATTGCCCTCATCATTCTCAAAACATTTGCTCTCCACTTAAGCCCCTGGCATCAGCTCCTCATTTTTCCCCTTTCCTCCCCACTCCCCCTTTCCTCATGAACCCTTGATAATTTATTAATTATTATTTTGTCATATCTTATACTGGGAGATGTCTCCCTTCACCCACTTTTTTGTTGTCCTTCCCCCAGGGAGGAGGTCATATGTAGATCCTTATAATCGGTTCCCCCTTTCCACCCTACCCTCCTTCTCTAGTTCTTTACTGCTCTCCCTGTCCCCAGACCAGAGCATGTACACTGGTAAAGATAAGAACTGGAAACACAGGGAATCCAGGACAGATAAACCCCTCAGGACCAATAATGAGAGTAGCTATACCAGTAGGGGAAGGGGAAGGTGGGGGAGAAAGGGGAAACCGATCACAAGGATCTACATATAACCCCTCCCTGGGAGATGGACAACAGAAAAGTGGGTAAAGGGAGACATCAGATAGTGTAAAACATGAACAAATAATTTATAAATTATCAAGGGCTCGTGAGGGATGGTGGGGGAGGAAGAAAATGAGAAGCTGATACCAAGGGCTCAAGTAAAAAGAGCATATGTTTTGAGAATGGTGATGGCAACAAATGTACAAATGTGCTTGACACAATGGATGTATGTATGGATTGTGTTAAGAGTAGTACAAGCTCCTAATAGAATGATTTAAAAAAATTAATAAGCAAGCATTCATGGAAATAAGATATGTAATTAGAAATTTAAAAAAGGAACATGGCCCAATGTTAAAATGTACATCTATTTAGTAATAAAATCAAACACTGATAAAAACAATAGTTTAAAAATTATCCAGGGTTCATGAGGGAGGAAAAAAAATGAGCTGATACCAACGTCTCAAGGAAAAAGAAAATGTTTTGAAAATGATGGCAACAATGTACAAAGGTGCTTGACACAGTGGATATATATATATATGGATTGTGATAAAAGCTGTAAGAGCCTCTAATAAAATGATTTATTTTTAAAAGTGGAAAAAAATCAAAATCCTGTAAAAATAAAAAAAAATAGCCCTTTAATCTCTGGAATGATTTTTTTTTCAAGTTTATCTAAAAAATTCTTAGTAAGCAGTTGGTGTGCCTTTTATTTGTTTTTTTTTTTTTGCTCTGATATGTGTGACTTAATTCCTTGGGATAATTACTGAGAATCTGAACTCTAGAATCAGGTGAATATTGATTTGAACTCTGGCTCACCACTTACCTAACATTGGTAAATTATTTAACATCTCCAAGCCTAAATGGAGTTCCTGGGTGATGCACACATTTAAGCACTTGGCTGCTTACCCAAATATTGGCAGTTGAAGTCCACCCAGATAAGCCTGGTGATCTGCTTCCAAAAGGTCCACACCCTTGAAAAGCCCCTGAGAGGGATTCTACTCGGTACATGTGGAGTTGCCATGGGTCCAAAATCAACTAACAGCTGACAGCCTGCTGAAATACACTTGTTTGCATTCAGTGTCAACAACAGCAGTGTTGTAAGTGACCCCTTTTTCTCATGTGCAGTTCCTTGAAAAATGGAAAGCAGAAGCCAGGTAGGTGAATTTAAAAATTTGATCTTATTACGGATGAAGACTAGATTGGAACATGTGGCTTAGTATGTAACAACATTCGATGGATAGTATTGATCCAAGTTACGCATATGAATTAGAGAAAGTTACCTCATTTGTTTTATCTCTTGAAGTACAATGCGATCTATGATAAGTAATATCTATACCCATACAAGGAAGTGCAGTAAATACATCTATTACTCGAGTTTACTCACCAACAAATAAAACTAGTGAGGAATAAGTTGATACATTTTGCCAATTTCTTTAGTCTGAAATTGATCAAACATGCCATCAAAATGCATTGGTAATCATTGAGCTTTGGAAACAAGGAGGAATAGTAGTTGAAAAATAAGGCTCTGTTGGTAGGAAAAAAAACAACCCGGAGATCACAACATAGAATTTTGCAAGATCAATGACTTCTTCAGGATATATACTTTTTTTCCACCAACATAAATGTCTACTGTGCACTTACACAGGAATCAGATGGACTGCATCTGCAGGAAGAGACGACGAAAAAATATCCACAGCCCAAAATGATCAGGCCTGGGGCCAACCAACTATGCAACATATCTCAATTGCTCAGTGTAAGTTCAGGTTCAAGTTGAAGAAAACGAAAACAAGACCACGAGAACCAAAATACGACCTTGAGTCTTTCATACTTGAATTTCATGAACAGTTCAAGAATAGATTTGACCCAGTGAACACTAATGAAAGAAGACCTAGTCGACTATGTAATGACATCAAGCACATCATGCATGCAGAAAGAAAAAGGTTATTAAAAAGACAAGAAGAAAAGATCGAAGTAAACTTCAACAAAGACTCTAAAACTTGTTCTTGTCCTAAAGTGAATGGAAAAATGATAAACAGGAAACTTGAAAGGGCAGCTAAAGAAGACAAAGTATTACAATGAATTGTGCAAAGTGTGGAACCAGAAAACCAAAAAAGAGAAAATACTCAGCGCATATCGAATTGGAAAATGTGATAATTCAAGCCTCAGTTTGCAATGTTGAAAGATTGTGTGGCTAGAATCTGGAGTGAGCCAGGAAGCACCAAAAGATTGACAGGAAGAACCGGTCCGTCCGCACTGGACGGCGCTCCGAAGGGGAAAGCCCTGGCAGCCCTGAGGGGCTAGTGAGGAGAAGACTCCAGGGAGTGACCAAATCACCACGTGAAATGGTTACCAAGCTGGAAGCAGTTAACCAGGCCAAGAAATTTGGAAGACAGCTACCTGGCCAACCACCTGGAAGAGGTTCGTACTGTGCCCAGTCCAAATAAAAGTGACCCAACCGAGCACAGGAATTCTTGAACAGTAGCATTAATATCGCATCCAAGTAAAATGTTGCAGACCATTCAACAATGTTTGCAGTTGTACATTGACAGAGCTGCCAGAAGTTCAGGTTGGTTTCAGAAGAGGATGTGGAATAACGGATATTGTTCCTTATGTTAGATAGATCTTGAAGGCAAAGGATACCAAAAAAAATTTACTTGTGTTTTATTGGCTATGTAAAGGCATTCCACTGGGTAGATCCTAACAGACTATGGCGAGCACTCAGAATGGGGGCTCCAGAACCCTTCATTGTGTCCATATGGAACCTGTGCTTGGACCTAGAGGAGCTGCTCAAACCGAGCAAGGGTGTACCCTGGTTTAACACCAGGAAGGAGACGCGCTCTCCTGTACTTATTCAGTCTGTATGCAGACAGTTCAAGAAGCTTGACTGCCTGAAAAGTCACTCTCCGTCTCGGGGTTGGGGGCGGGCTTGTTAACAGCCTTCTCTATGCAGGTGACACAACTTTGCTTGCTGAGAGGAAGAAGAACTTGAAGTATTTGCTGACTGCAGTCTTCAGGATGGATTGCAGCTCACTGTAAAAAACAAATCCTCACAACTGGACCAGTAGATAGCAATGGATAGACAGAAAGGATTGAAGTTCAGGTTCTCACCTTGCTTGAATCCACAATCAGTACTCATGGAGACAGCAATCAAGAAATCAAATGATATATTATTGCATTGGGAAATATCTTGCACAAAACCTCTTTAAAGTGTTGAAGAGAAGGATGTTACTTTAAGGCACCGGTTCACAACCTGAGTTAAGACCCCTTTGGGGGTCAAACGACCCTTTCACAGGGGTCGCCCGATTCATAACAGTAGCAAAATTGCAGTTATGAAGTAGCAACGGAAATAATTTTATGGTTGGGGTTCCCACAGCATGAGAGCTATTAAAGGGCCACGGCATTAGGAAGGTGGAAAACCACTGCTTTAAGGACTAAGGTGCCCGACCCAAACCATCTTTGGCATTTTCAGTCACCCATATGCATGTGAAAATTTGTAAGAATCTGTTTAAATTGGGGTGCTGATGAAGACTGGGGAAAGTACAGGGCCTGCTGGAAGAAAGACACTTTGTCCTGGAAAAAATATGAGCAGTGCGCCTTAGACTTGAGGGTGGTGGGACTTTGGACATGCTATTAGGAGAGAGCCGGCCCCTGGAAAAGGACATCACGCTTGGTAAAGTAGAAAGGCAGCTAAAAAGAGGACGACCCTTGATCAGATGGATCGACTCACTGGCTGCGGCAATGGGCTCAAACATGACATGCTTGCGAGGCTGGTGCAGGATCCAGCAGGGTTTTGTTCTCTCGTACACAGGGTCACTGTGAGCCGGGACTGGCTTGATGGCACCTCGCAACCACAGCAGATCTTCTTACTAGAAGTGCAGGACACCTGCAAGCAGGCGGATCCTGGCCAGAGTAGAAGGAGTTGAGCCTTTGTATTTCCAGACACACATCATTCGGAAAAGCCACCCCTCTTCTGTGGGTAGATTGAGGAGGCCAGGCCTGTGTAGCTCACCTGTCTTGCCAAAGGCACCTCCTCTGTACTGTAATGCTGAGACATCACTCAGTCATACCTGGCACACAGTACGTACTCAGTAAACGCAGGCTGTTGTTAGGCCCAGTTGGTGGCTGCTCAACAGCTAATTAATGAGCACACTGCTTATAATAAGAGTATTTTTTTAATATGGAAAAAATTAAAAATACACAAATTTAAGAAAGTTTACTGACATCTGTGCATATACTACTCAGAATTCACAAACATTGGCATATTTACTTTTTGTTTTGTTTACAAAAATAAAACATTACTAATGAAATTGAAGTCTCTTGGAATCTCCTCCACCACTTCTCCAATTTCATTTTTCTTCCTTCTCTAGAAGCACCTACTGTCAGGAATTTCCATGTTATGTTTTCAGAATGCCTTACATTCAACAAATAGCATCATATTGTTCATATCTTTCAGCAACCTGCTTCTTTTTCCCCATTTAGCAACGGTTTTAAAGCTCTAATCATACCAATAAAAATATCTAACTCACTCATTTGAGCTGTTAGGGTGTTCCATAAGAACATACAATCTTCTGTGTCTTACTCGACGTGCCCACTGTTGACAGCCTCGGTGTACACTGGGAAAGAGCGGCTGAAGTAGCTGGTGACTGCCTTCCGCTGTAGCCTACCTGCAGCCTTAATGGTAGGACCGTTGCGGATGGATGATGGCTGGACAGCTGTGGCCAGGCATCGGGATGTTACCTGCAGGGCCAGTGGTTGCCCCTCTCGGTCATTCAGAGAGGGTGAGAGGCGGCCGTTTGCGCTCATAAAGGTTCGTAGTCTTGAAAGCCCTATGGAGAGTCTGCGAGTTAGAATGGACTCTGTGACAGAGGGTTTGGGGTTAGGGGACAAGTGTCAGCAGGTTGGTGGTATCTGCTGCTCTTATTCCCAGTGCCCATGGCTTCTGTGGTGATGTCATTTCATGTAGCCCGGGCCTACGGAGGTCATCACCTGCCCGTTATTTACAGAGCCAGGGAAATGAGAGCGCCATCAGAGTGGAGACTAGGATTTCAGATTCTCGCCTTCAACCACTCTGTCATTCACCTTTGCTCTGGATTCAAGGGAGCCCTTTGCCATGGTGGTTACTCCTAGTATCTTCTAAAACATGTGGTGTTAGTCAGCTAAGACGGCAGCCACACCTCCCTTCCTCACCCCAAAGTCACCTTTTGAGTACAGGCATTTTAAGTGGTTTCTAAGTGGCCTAGCATATGGAAATTGAAGAAAGGGCAAAAAGAAAGCCACCCCTTAAATCATGTTTACCAAGAGAAATGTGCCAGGGACTCTCTCAGTACTCCAGTGTCATAAATGTAATTGGTGTTGCGTCAGCTGCTTAGATCAGAGCTAATCACATTTTAAGCGCTCTCTGTCTGCCCCACTTCCATGATAAATTGGTGGGTGTGGACTTGAGGACAAGTGTCCGCTGTGACGTGTGAGCTGCTGCATCCTGGTGTGAGGCCCTGTTAAGGTCTGCATCTCCCAGATGGAGAAGCAGCGCTCGATGATGGAGCCCTGACTTCTCGCTTGTTTCTAGAACACTCAGAGCTGTAAGCAAGACCTGGGTTGATTGTCTGGCCTTGATGTCTAAGTCAGCACTGTAAACATGATGCCGACAGGTGTCACTCTAACTTTTCCTTTCTCTTAATTAAAAGAAAGCTCAGGTCCTTGGAAGGCATCTGTAGCCCCTCAGCCTGCCTTCTGTGGACCTGGACAAGTTGGGTGAGTCACGCATCTGGGGCCGCGGTGGCTTTGAGAGCAGGTTTGTTTTCACTGTCTCTAGGTCTTTTTATGGGTTTCCGGCTGCCATATCTCTGTTTTTTTAGTTGTACAAATATGTTACATGATTGGAAAGTAGTAGTATGATCACATAGAAGTTTCCTCACCCTTGTTTGTTCATTGGCTCGTCCCAGAGTAATTAACTCCTGAATCCCAACGTTAGGGGCTTCTGCTGATAACATTAAAGTTAATTTTCAGAAATTAATACATCAGTTTATTTTACCCGGGGTTATTTTGTGTGTGTTACTCTGTCTTTGGGTGGAGTGGAGTGATTTGCTGAAATTGCACATTAAAACTTGCCTTGCCATGCCTGCTTTTTTGTTGTTGTTGGTTTAACTGGTCTGGTTGTTAGGTGCCATCAAGTCAGTTCAATACTTAGTGACCCCGTGTACAAAAGCGCCGACACTGCCGGTCCTGTGCCATCCTCACAATGGTTCTTCTCTTGGAGTCCTTTTCGCTGACCCGCTTACTCTACCAAGCATGACGCCCTTCTCATGGGGCTGACCTCTCCTGACCACATATCCACAATATTTGCGACAGAGGCTCCTGGTCGTCGCCTCTAAGGAGCGTGCTGCCTGTACTTCTTCAAAGACAGATGTGTCAGCTCTTTTGGAGGTCCGTGGTGCTTTCGATGTTCTTATCCAGCACCGTCATTCAGATGCGTGGGCTCCTCCTTCATGGTCCTTCCTTAGGCAGGGTCCAATGTTCACTTGCATCAGAGGCGATTGGAAAGACCCTGGCTTGCGTCAGTCAGGCGCACTTTAGTCCTCAAAGTAGCATCCTCGCTTTTCAATACTTGAAAAAGGTCTTGTACAGCAGACTGGCCCAAGGCAGTGTGGTGTTTGATCTCTTGCCTGCTGCTTCCATGAACATTGATTAGGAAGCCAAGCAGGACAAACTCCTTGCCAACTTCAATCTGTCCTCCTTTTATCATGATGTCACCTGTTGGTCCCTACAGGGACACTTCTGCTCTGTCCTACAGACTCACTGGGAGCCAGCATAGAGTCCACGGCAGTGAGTTCATTTTTTTCCTTGATTTTCACTTGGTCCATTGGCGAGCATTTTGGTCTTCACATAGAGCTTTAATCCTTTCTGAAGACCGGAGTTCCTGAGCTACTTCAGCCAGTGCTGCAAGGTGCAAGTCCTCCACACCTTCAGTAAGCAACGCTGGGTCATCTGCAGACCGAGGTGGATAATAAACCTTCCTCCAAGCCTGAGGCCACCTTCTTCAGCATGTAATCCGGCTTTTCTGATTGTGTGCACGGCGTGCAGCTTGAATAAGTGTGGTGAGATGATACAACCCTGCAGAACACCTTTCTTGGTTTCAAATCATGAAGTACGCCTTTATTCTGCTCCCGCAACTGCCTTTGAATCCGTGTACAAGTTCCACATACACAATAAGCTGTTGTGGAATTCCCCTTCCTCTCAAGGACACCATAGTTAGTTACGATCACCCAGCCGAATGTCTTTGTGAGTCAATGACGCACAAGCAGACTCGGTTCTGGCAGTCTCCTTCAGCCAAGATCCACCCACCATCAGCAGCGCTATCCCTTGTGGAAGAGTCCTCTTCGGACTCCAGCCTGAACCTCTGCAGCCCCCTGTCAATGGACTCCTGAAACTCGTGCTGGGTGGTTTTCAGCAAACGTGTGCTTGCATGTGCTTTTAATGGCGAGCGTTCTGTTGGGTCACTCTTTGAAATGGGCGCATACGTGGATCGCTTCCAGTCAGTCGGCCAAGTGGTTGCCAGTTTCCCGGCAGAGGCGAGTGAGTGCGTCCAGTGCTTCATCGGCTGGTTGGAACAGTTCCGTTGGCATTCCACCGTTTCCTTGAGCCATGTCTTCGGATAATGCGTTTAGTGCAGCTTGAACGTCTTCCGTTAGTACCATGGCTCTTACTCAGGTGCCTGCTCTTAAACACAGGACTTCAGCATCCTTTCTCATCCTCTTGGTGGTAATGACATTTTGAGAATGAGATATTTTTTAACAGGTAAACTTTCTTGTTAACCATTTGAAAGCGTTTCCAATTCATTGACAGTGTTTGCAACCATCACCCGTCATTCCTTTCCCCAAAACGCTCACTGGCGGCCGTGAGCAGCCCGTGCCGCGCCAGGAGCTGGGGGGCCCGCCTGTCTGTTTCTCTGCAGTGGCCAGAGCCCGCTGTAGAGCCCCACTCACCTCCTGGTCCCCTGGCTCTGACCTCCCCTCACGCCTCCAGGCTCCTGTCCCCTGAGAGGCTCAGCACCTCACCGCTGTTCGCGTTGGAGACTTTGGGGGGCAGCACGGCTGAGGTACCGGTTTGCTGAAGCTCACCCATCAGGACCTCATCCAGATCCGCGGGGCTGCTGATGGAATCCGCCTTTTCAATACTCTCAGAGGCAGGCTTTTACCAAGAGATCTCTCTGGATGAGCTCAGTGCTGTCGAGCTGATGGGGAAACTGGCCGAGTTCCTGGCCCTCCCAGTCAATCAGATCCATTGCCTCTTTCACCAGGGCCCTGGGGACATCCTCATTCTCCTCAGTGACCAGGTGGTCCAGAATCCTGTGGATGAATCCTACTTTGTGACCATAGCAAAGAAAGTGCTGAATGCAGATGGCTACTATTTGGTCCTGACCAAGGCCTAGGAGAACCTGTCCCCCAAAGGCTCTCTGGGGCCATGCTCAGCAGAAGCTTGGCTGACTGACTGGCAGGTGCCACACGGCCTTCTCTCAACTCAGCAGCAGTGCGTGTTGGGGCCCTCAGACCGTGCCCCCTGCCCAGACTCAACTGAGTGGCAAAGTTTATGCAGCAAAACCCAAACTCGAAGTCCTAGATGCCAGCAAAATGGACCAAGAGCTGGAGCGTGAGCAGTGTTGGCTACTGGACGGGATGAGTCAAGTGCATGTTGATTTAAAACTGTCTTCACCCCTTGTTAAATTAAAAGTTAGTTTAAATAAGTAAGAAAAAAAACTCTCACTGGCATTGATTCAGTGCCAACTTACAGTGAGCCGCTCGGACAGAGTAGAACTGCACTGTGGGTTTGTGAGACAGGCACTTTACAAGAATCGACCTTGGAGCGGCTGGTGGCTTCGAACGGGTTATCTTGCAGTTAGCAGCCCAGCACATAAACACTGTGCCCCGATGGCTCTTTTCATCATCCCTTAGGGCAGCGGTTCTCATCCTGTGGGTGGAGACCCCTTTGGGAGTTAAAGACCCTTTCATGGACGCCTAAGACATCGGAAAGCAAATATTTCCGATGGTCTTAGGAACCGAGACACTGTTCCTTGATCCGTCTTCAGGCGGGTCCTTCCACATCAGAGTACCCTGCATGAAAACTTATCCATGCTGCACCATACTGCAAAACAAAATGAAATAAATACTTCACAAGATATAATTACATATTGATTTTGTGATTAATCACTATGCTTTAATAATGTTCAGTTTGTAACAATGAAAATACATCCTGCACATCACATATTTACATGGCGATTCATAACAGTAGCAAAACTACAGCTATACAGTCGCAACGAAAATAATGTTGTGGTTGGGGGTCACCACAACATGAGGAACTGTATTAAAGGATCTCGGCATGAGGAAGGTTGAGAACCACTGTCTTAGGGGGTAAAAAAACAACCCTCTATCTGTTAGGCAGTTGTGGTGCAAAGTGGTTAGACTCTATTGTTAACGGAAAGGCTGGGATTTCTGCCTGCCCATCTTGCTCTTTGAAGAGAAGAGACCTGGTGATCTGCTGAGGTACATACCATGAGAAGCCCTGTGGGCCGTCGTGCCTGCAGCACTGGGTGGCTGCGAGTCAGTTCACAATCCAGCAGCAGCCACGCGCTGTCCACCCTGCTTCTTGTTAATGGAGTCATACCGCATGGGCCTGCCTTCTTTCATTGAGTACTCTCGTCAGGGTCCGTTCACGTTGTAGAATGCATTCTTACTTCGCTTCATTGTATGGCCAGATGATAGTTCATTCTATGGATTTACCACATTTTGTTTATCCATTCATGAGTTGGTGGACTGTTGGGTTGTTTCCATTTTAGACATTTACGTTGCCATCAGTGTTCACCTGCAGGGTTTTATTTGAATGTTTGTTTTGGGTTCTCTAGGGTTAATACTTAGGAGTGAAATGGCTGGATCGTGAAAGGAATCCTAGTTGCACTATGGGTTAGGTGTTGGTTGCGAACTGTAAGCACAGTCGCTGAAGCCCACCATGCTCTACGGGAGAACGATGAGGCTGGCTGCTCCCTCACAAGTCGCAGAACCTCTGTACAGGCTCTCTCTGAGCCGGAGTTGACTTTGTGGCAGCAGGCTGGGCGTTTTGGATTAGTGAGTATAAAGTGGTATTTTGTGGTTTTGATAAACATTTTTCTAACGATGAGTGACTTTGAGCATCTTTTCATGTGTTTATTGGCGACGAATGTGTCTTCCTTGGAGAAATGTCTATTCGGTTCCTTTGCCCATTTAAAAATTGGGTTGCTGGTCTTGTTGTTGAGCCATCTTGAGCTAACTTGGAGCAGAGGGCAGTGTGGGACTGACTTCAGACTTGCCACACATACCTGCGTGCCATATCTGTGTGCTAGTCTTGCCCCAACCTTTGAGTCAGTCACACCTCCACTTCCAAGAATGTAAGGTGTTGCCCGTACTTCCTCTCTCACGGGCACACCCTTAATCACCTACCCCTTTTCCATGCCTACAGGCTGACCTCCACAACAAATACCCCGCTATTGTAAAGCTGGGAGAAACTAAAGATGAACTGAAATTGTGAGAAGTTTTGCTTTCTTTTATTTGCTGTTTGGAAGACTTAGCGAGTTTTAATAGTCCCTCTGAATGATGAATACTTGGCTTTCATCCTGGAGAAGCAGGAAGACCAATAATGTATATTTGGAGACCTTTTAATTTTGCAAAATTTGTTTTCATGGGGTTTCTTTATTACGTAATTTTGTTTTTCACATGTGGCACTTAGAAAATCTGTTATTTGTAGGTGGTACTTTCCTAGTTTTGTTTACTTGTTTTAGAAAGGAAATAGGGCCCCTACAGTTGTATTTCTGGGTCGTGGAATTGCTGTTACTCTCTGTGCATCCTTTTCTTGAATGATCTTGCACGATTTGTGAGAGAGACAGATAATTCTTTGACAGGTATGTGCCCTTAGTTATTCTGCACAGAACTCTCAGCTGGTCCGTTGTGTGGTCTCTGAAGGGCATTCTCATTGTGTCCTGATTAAGAGACTTCTCCAACCCTTGTTTTAGCCCCGCACAGAGTGCAGGTCTCCATGGAGGAGGAAGTGAAGTCACTTGTCCTGATGCTGTGGGATGCACGCTCTTGAGGCTCATCTCTAACGATGAAGGTTTCAGGTAATTTGTCATCATGGCGCTTTAGAGTCAAATCTCAAAGACCCATAGACTAATTTTAAAGAGGAAGATACCCTGTCGGCCCCTTGATGTACTACTCCCCTCACTCCCAGCCACTGCTGACCCTTTCACTGTGCCTACTTGCATGTATACCGATAATTTTAGTGTGAGCTGATTCTTTTTCTTGAGTGAACAAGCCTACTGGCTTCCATGACTCATAGTTTCCCTCAAAAATTTTTTTCCTGCTGACTCTTCCTCTTTCTACCGACCTAAAAGGTTGACTGTTTTCAAGGCCAAGACCTGGGCGGTGTTTCCTCCTCTTCTTTTTTTTTCCCCCTCTCTCTAGGAATGTCATTCATTCTCAGAGCCTGGAGTATAACCTGGGTGCAGGAATTGATCTCCAGCCCAGGCAGCACTGAACTTCAGACCAGTCTGGTGTTCGTCTCACACGCAGCCTTACACACAGCAATGCCCAAAGCAATAGTCAGTGGTCCCGTTGCAGTTAGTGTCCGTCACTTGGGGCCTTGATACTTTGAGCACAGCTGGGGCTTTTCCCTTGGCACCATGGGCGCCTGTGCTGCCTCTTGGAAACGTGGGGTGCTGACGAGGCCTTTTTGGTACAGCGATCTGTATATTCTTTCCATCTCTTTTGATGCTTCCTACACCAGTCACTAGTTTAACCATAGAATTCTTTCAGTCTTGCAACTTGAGGCTTGAATTTTTTTCTTTAGTTCTTCCAGTTTAAGGTGTACATGGATGTTTTTCCTTTTTGTTTTTCATTATAACACTAACCAAAATCGTTAGTGTTGCTTACAACTCTGCACCATCTGACTGGGCCACACAGTTGCATGTATTGCCCCTTTCTCTAGCTTGGGCTGAGCCTCACTGACCAGCGTGCCATTCTTCAGACACGCTCCATTGGACCTTGACGTGCTGCTCCGTTGCCTGGAATTGGTCCTTCTCCCTCTCTGAGCTCTCCACTGAGTTCCTGCTCATCCTGAAGACCCAAGTTAAAAGTGTTTCTGTGATTCCCTGGATGACGTCAAATGTTTCCTCCATTAAATGCTCCACTTTTCCCTCAAAACCCGATGGCAGCCTGCGCTCTGCAGCAGAAAGTATAGGGCTTAATCATTGCTCTAGGCCCCAAAGAGGGCATAGCATATATTGAATGCTCAATAAATGCTGGTCACGTGAGTGTGTGCCAATTCTTGGTGCGGACACAGTGCATAGATCCAGGGGGACGAGCTCCTTATGACGGAGTGTGGATCCAGTGCAGGGATATGGGCGGTCTCGGAATACACAAGGAAGCGCGCGCGTTGCAGTCAAGAGGGTGCTTTTTAGCGAAGGCCTGGGGGACCACCGTGGGTTGAGTCATCAGGAGGCCTCTCTGAAAAGCTGCAATTTCACCTCAGATTTGAATGAGAAGTAGCATCCACGGACGGACATTGCCCACCCCTGATTTAGAAGTTCGCAGAGGAGGAGCCATCCCAGAACTTAGGACTGGCCAGTGAAGCAGGAGGAAAATAGGCGTGTGGCCTCAGGGAGGCTGAGAGAAGTGTGCTTTCCAGGAATAGTGCACAGCACTGCTGAGAGGCTGAGCCAGACGAGAATAGAGAGGTAACCAACCGCTGGTGCTGGCCTCACAGAGATCGTTGGGGACCCGGACCAGAGCCAGTTCCCAGAGTGGGTGGGAACATGATTGCTGAGGTCTGGGGTGCAGGGGAGAGGAGGGTGCAGAAGCACCACTGCAGCATTTGGCTCTGAAAGGGAGAAGGGGAGTGTGTGAGGTCAGGAAAGGGTTTTATAAGGCTGTGTTTCAATTGAAAGGCACATAAGCATTTGGATGGCATAGGAAGAGAGGGTTCTCGGCAGTGAGCCTGGGTTTTCTCAGTGAAGCTTGAGACGCAGCCGTGTGTGGACAGAGGGGCGAAGGAGTGTTGGAAGTTTGCGAAGACAAGGTAGCGTCTGAAACAGTTACTTTGGAGAGTGGTCAGTGGACGTAGTAAGGAAGTTTAGCAGAATTTCCAGGCAATGGTGGGTGTCTGTTTGCGATTCACTGCCTGCAATGTAGAGTGAGGCCATTCACTGTTCGGGATTGTGAGACGCTTGTGATGAACCTGGGCTGGCGTTTGACTAGGCATGCACAGCAGAGGGCGAGCCGCTGAGGGGGAAGGGTGCTTGCGAGGGGGATCAGTAACTACCTGGTGATGGCAGCTTACCTGGCTTGGAGGGGGAAGGCTGTGGGAGAATCAGTGGGGGATAACGAGGGGCATGGGTCCAAGTGTCAGGCCAAGTGCCTGGAGGGGTGTGAGGTTGGGGGGCAGTTGAGAGAATGAGGTTCTTGAAACTGAGGTTTCCGAGGCAGTGGTGACAAGTTCTAGGGAGTGGTCATGGGGGGGGGGGCGGCTAAGGCAGGCTAAAGTAGAAGTAGTGGGGGGCAGGAAGTCTGGTCTGGATGCATCAGCTGCATGCTTGTTGCGGGGACCGTGCCTGGTGCAGCAGTGGTAGATAGAATGGCAGCGAGCCGTGGGTGAATGAGGTGTGGCCCGCCAGGGTATATTGGTAGATGACCACAACAAGGAGGGGAAGCGGGCAGCCAAGCACGGGGCCATGCACATCAAAGGCGGGCTTCTGGAAGGAGAGAGAAGTGGTTTGGTAGTAGGCCGATGAGAATGTTAGGCAGCTGTCACTGAAAGGTAAAAGTGGGTGGCCCCACCTGCTGGACTTAGTTTGAAGGACCGAGTTGGCCATGGGTGAAGGGTAGCTGAGCGTCAGCATCCACTCCATGGCAGGGAGTTGGGTTTTCTGAGTGAGGCACTTACACCAAATAGAGGGTGCTGCTGGTGTTGTAAATAAAGGGTCAAACCCATTTGTTTACTCATTGCCCTTGATAGATTTTGCCCTTGACAGTGTTGGATCGTTGCCATAGAGACCATCCCTAACACAGTTATCAAGTCAGTTCTGACTCATGGTGACCCAATAGGATGGGGTAGAACCCTATAAGTGGGCGGGGCGGTGGGGTGGGTGCCCAAGGGTTTGCATTTCTAACAAGTGTCCTGGTGATGCTGCTGCTGTTGGTCCAGCCACCACACTTAACAGGTATTTAAGATAGTGATTAGGGGGAAAAAGCGATAGTGATTAATCCTCACCTTCTCTGAGCAAACTTTCACTACCCTCATGGCTTGAGACTTGTTACCCCTGCGGCCCACAAGCGGTACGGTACCGGCGGTCTGGAGCTTCGGAGGAGCTGACCAGGGCCATGCATGTTGGTGCAGTTGCTTCCTCCTGGTTAGCCAGGCGCTTTCTTTCTGATTGGTTTTTCCCGGTTGATCGATGGGCTGTGTTTTCGCTGGGACTTAGTGAAGCCGCTGCGCTCAGGAGAGACAGTAGGTAGAGATTCCCTAAATCCCGGAGGGCTGTGGAGTTGGAGAGCTCTCTCTCTTGCACACACGCAAAGTTTTTGTTTGTTTGGTTGTTTGTTTGTAAAGATTTATTGGGAGCTCTTACAACAGTTCATGCATCAATTGTATGAAGCATATTTATACATACCCTATGTTGCCATCATCCTTTTCAAAACATTGTCTTTCTATTTGATTCCTTTGTATCAGCTCCTCTTTTTACCCTCCCTCCCTCCTTCCCACCCTCGTGACCCCTTGATCAATTATGAATTATTATTTTCATATCTTACACCAGCCGCTGTCTCCCTTCCACTGAGGTTTCTTCCTCACTCCTCTCCCCACCTTCCTCTTCCCCTCTCGGTATTGCCACTCTCACTTCCGTCCCGAGGGGGTCGCTGGGCTGGATTCCGTGTGTTCTGAGCTCTTAGCCGTCCCTGTGCATATTCTCCAGCCTAAGCTGCAGTGAAAGGCAAGGCTTGGGGTCATGATAGTGGGGGTGAGGCAGCCTCAAGGAACCAAAGGAATATTGTGTGTTTCATTGATGCTAGACTTCACCCTCATTGACTCATCCCTTCCCTGTAGCCCTTCTGTGAATTTTGGGTCTCTGCTCCAACCCCTCTCGTCTCAACAATATGTTTGCTTTGGGTCTTCTAATGCCTGTTACCTGATCTCGTCGACACCTCATGATCTCACAGGCTGGTGTGCTTCTTCCATGTGGGCTTGTTGCTTCTCTGCTAGATGGCTGCTTGTTTAACTTCAAGTCTTTAAGACCCCAGACACTTTATCTTTTGATAGCTGGGTACCCATCACTTTCTTCACCACACTTGCTTCTGCACCCATTTTGTCTTAAGCGATCATGACATGGAAATTTTTTTGGGTGAGGCAGAGAGACAAACTTCGTAAGAGAAATATCTATAACAATGGTATCACAAGGGGAATTACCTCAGGAGCTTATTTAAGACCTTGTATCATGTCAGAAAAGTTCTAGGGACTTGAACCTCTTTCTTCCGTGAGAGGATGAGAGTGAACATTAGCCTCTCAGTCTGACTCCCAGAAAAAGGAATTGGGCTGATGAGCAATAAGTCCAGCAATGTCATTCCCTGGCCATGCAAGCCCCACAGGAAATCTCAGAATTACAGGTCGGGACAAGGCCCCACAAGAATGTCGCTGCAGCCAGAGCCTTGTGGTTTGATGCCACCAAAGAATTTCCTAAGGGGAAGGGAAATTGCACCACTTGACGGAAAGATGCTACTCTTGAGGCTAGCAAATGCCTTTCCCGGACTCCTGGCAGCTGGGGGTGTGAGTGGGTTTAAAGTGCCCGCAGATTTAGCCAAGTCTTCTTATCCCTTGACGTGCACAGGAGCCCTGAGGCTGACAGCAGCAGGGCATTTCTCACGGATGTCAAGAGTCCAGGCTATGGCTGGATGGCTGTACCAGTTGACCTAATAAAACATAAGGGCCTGCTGTTTGCGGAGCCAGCCTTGATGGCTGCGGGGATCTGTGAGGTTATAGTTTTAAACCATGGCATGCATGGCCAGGGCAGAGAGGTTAGAGGGCTCTGCCCAAGAGGGAAAGCCAGTCCAGAGAGCATGGCCAGCAGACACTGGGTCTGCATGTAGACACCAAACAGCCCCACCCTGGGAGCCTTTCCTTCTAGTTAGGAAAGACATAAAGACAATGAGGGGTCTTCAAAAAGCTCCTGGAAAAATCAAATGAAAAGATAATGGGATTGTCCCAGGAGCTTTTTTGAAGGCCCCTCAGGCTGTTCTAGGTGGTGGTAGGTGCTGTGCAGAAACCGGGCACGGAGTGCAGTGTGATCAAGGAGACCCTTCCGTTACAGTGACGCATGAGAAAGGCTGGAAGGAAATGAGGGAGCAGGTGACACGGTGTCTGGGAAGAGGGTCCTGGTTCCGAGAAGTGCCAAGGGGCCAGCTGGCAGGAAGCCACCTGGGGGCCTCAAGGGCTGCTGGGGCCCCGTGTGGTGGGGCCTGAACCAGTCGGGGAGTCCGAGTTAGCCAGAGCCAGGACTTGGGTTTTGGCAGCTGAAAACGGTTTAAATTGGTTCATTCCAATTGGACTCCCCTCCTGAAAATTTGCATTTCCACCCCAGATATACAAAATCAGAATCTACATTTTAAATAGATCCCCAGATGATTCTTGGCCTGCTGAGGATTTGAGAATTTGCTTCCCACAGATAACGTGGTTGTGCTTAGATGTCATCGAATTCAAACTCCTAGCAGAGCTGTGTGCGAATGAAGGAAACCCCGCCAGCCCCGCGGCGGCACCCGTCACCCTTGTTACTGTGCTCCAGCCCATTGTTGCAGCCATTGTGTCAGTCCGGAGCCGTGAACTGCTTCCTTTTCTTCAGTGACCCTCGATTTAGCCTCCTGGTAACATGTACAGCATATCTGAGATGAAGCTGCAGCCTTGTTCGCCATCCTGGCTACTCTGGTGCATTCTGGTTGTACTTCTTCCAGGACAGATTAGTCTGTTCTTCTGGTAGTCTATGGTACTTTCAACCAGTACCAAAACTCAATGCATCCTCTGTTCTTCTGAGTCCCAGCGGCCACATGTATGTAAGGCAATTGGTACAATTAGATATATGTAAGGCAATTGGTTACCTGAGGAATCTTGTAAAGTGGAGGTTCTGATATATCTGGGGAGAATATATATTCTCACCAGGAGGTTGACTTGAATGAACTGGTTCAGAGCCATGATAGTAAATCAAAACAATGCAGACTCACTGTCATAGCAACGATTCCGACTCATGGTGACCCTCCAGGATAGACAGGGGCCCTCCTAGCTTGTCAGTCTGTGTGGGAGTAGGCAGCCTCCATTGTCTCCGGTGTGACCCACCGACTGCCTCATCACTGACTGCTGCACCAGGACTCCCTAGTGCACACTGGACACCCTGGCGGCTGGGCAGCGGCAGCGTTCACTCAGCCAGTGTGTGGAGAGACCGGGCAGGAGAAAGGTGGCCAGGTAGAAGGCTGTTGTATGAAGGTCAGATTTGGGGTTCATTGTTGGCCGTGTGGCCGTCAGAGGTAAGAAGGTTGGAGTTGTTTTGAACACTGACCAGAGTCGTCATTCACAGAACTGGGGAGTTCTGTGGAGTTTCTGGCTTGACTAGACGTTTTAGAAAGAAGCTGCGAAGACTCAGGAAGAAGAAATGTGGCAAACCATTGGTTCTTTCATTTTCTCTGTCCCCTCGGAGCCACTCCTACCTGTTATTTTGGTGCCAAATGTGATTTCCAACACAGAAGCTTTTAGGGACATTTACTCAGGCCTCTACCACTTGGCAGCGTAAACTCCTTGGGGCTCTTTGGAGCCTGGCGGGCGCAGGGAGTGCATCCTTGGGCTGCTAATGCAAAGGTTGGCGGTTTGAATCCACTCATAAAGATTGAACAGCCCCGGCATCCCTAGGGAGCAGCTCTGCCCACGCTTTTGGGTTGTCCTGCGTCAGATTGGACAGCAGACTCACAGCAGTGGTGGTGTGTGGTTTGACTTGGGGGTGCCAGCCCCCCAACCACTAATCACGGGTTCAGTAAGCACAATTGTACAGTTGAGATATATATTAAAGTCATCGAGAGCATGAGAGATAGAAGTAATGGAGTCAGACACGTTTCTTGGTAGCCTTGCTCACCTCAGCGCCGCCTGGTGGTCCACGTGGAGAGATGGGGAAGGGAAGGAGGGAAACAGGGAAAAGGGAGCCAAGGAGAGAGGTGGGGAGAGACCAGCGAGAGAGGCCTCTATTGCTAACTCAGGCTTATATATTCATTCTCTGGGGACATGCAAGCACCCTAATTACAGGTGAAGACATTCCTTTACAGGAAGGGATTGTGCTATAGATAATACAGTAGTGGAAGGGGGTGATCTAGGGGATCCATGCAACAGGAAGAGGAGGGATTGGGGGTACACATGTGGCAAGATGGGCGGATCCTAGAGTCAGGATGGCAGCTGGATCTCCATAAGAACCATTAGCAGTAGGGTGTAAACCCCACCTACAAGAACCAAGCTAATGGTTGAGAGAGAGTCCATTGTCCCCAGCAGCAGGGAGCAGGCCCACCCCTGTGGTGGGGTGAGACAGCAGTCTGGCAGCGATTGCCTTCAGGGATGTCTGTAAGCATCTGACCTCCCCCCACAGTGGTGTGGTCCAGATTTCATTAAGAGGATCTTCTGAGTTTAGATGGGCTTAGAGACTAGGGAGGAACGATTGAAGTATATCTGGTCAGAAAACAGGTCCCCACCCTACCTGGAATATCCCTCTGCTGGAATTTCTAAACAGAACTCCAAGCTGGAATTGTTGCCCTGAAGCCTGAGCAGGAAGCCCTTGCTGAGACTCAGAGGCTGGTGCTGCCCACTGTGGCAGCGTGCCCGCAGAGATTGCCTCGGGCCAGGGCCCCCAGCAGGAGCTGACTCTGCCCAGGGGAACCTTGCTCACTCCCTGCCCGCCCAGTGCATGCACATTCTTGAGTGGTGCGTCAGGGGCTATTCATGTGCTCCTCTTTTAAGTCTCCACTAGTAAAGTCTAAGAGTTGTTTATCAAGGGAAGTTTTAAGTTTCCACTTTGATATCACAATGATAGGCCGGTGTTGGTTTAGCAGTGTAATTAAACAATTCCTTAGCAACCACACACTTGTGGCCATTGCCTTGTTTATGGTGCTCTGGAGTGTGGTAAGAAACCGGTGTGAGTAGGGCAGATGGGAGATGAGTGAAGGGACAAGGCCCTTGGTAGTCATCAGGAAATTGGACACAAGAAGATACACAGGAGCCAGAGCCTCATTGGGCTGGATAAGGAGTTGTGTAGCCACTTGTTGGGAAAAGCCTCCAAATATATGATTTAATAACTATCTGGGCAGGGTGTGGGAGAAGTTAGAGACAGGTGTTAGGGGTGCCCAGAGAGGTTTGCTGGTCAAGACCATGGGGAATAAGGGGCACACATTTCCTCTTTCCGTCTGACGCTGGGGCTCCTAAGCAAGCTACAGTTATGTGTAGCTCACCTGACCTCTTCCCCAAGTTCTCGACCTCCCCAGGCCAGGTGGGCATAGTAGTGGTCTAGTGGAGCCTACAGCTACTTCGGTGAAAGGCACTGGGGGAGAGAGAAGGGCCGAGGCCCACAGTCCCACTGCCCGTGCCAGGCTCTGCTTTGCGGGCTCCTTCTGTGGCTCAGACAGTCTCCTGCACCCTTGGCGGCGATGGTGTGAACTGTGCTCTCATCCTACTGCCACTAGTTGACTCGGACTGGAGTGGCCCGACATAAGGTTTCCCAGGTTGTACGTCTTTATAGGGTTTCACTGCTGATCGATCTTGCAGTTAGGCATCCAGCACTCACCCGGCAGCGCCACCAGACATGGATAGTGTTCCTCAACAAGAGGGCCTTCATCTCAAGTGGGCAAAATGGGAATGCACCCATAGCTATGTCCTCAGGGCAGGGGCCAGCCACCATGAAGCCACCACACTTGGGGGTGGGGTGACCACAGGGCAGGAGTGGACAGACAGCCTTTCCTTTGACTAATCTTTTGTAGTCCAGGTCCAGATGTGGCTTCTGGAAGTAGTGCTGTGTCTAAGTTGGGTTTTTTTTTTTAATTATTTGGATCCAAATGGGGTAGGAGGTAAACGTCTCAAAGGTCTGTTTCACGGAGTGTGTCACTGTCCGGGATTCCTGACTGGCCACAGTTTCATTCGAATAGCAGATGCCATCCTGACTCATCTGCACGGTTCGGGAGATGTGGGACACAGCGGCTCCCAGTGTGAGCTGGTGGTGCTGCAGCAGTGGGGCCCCGGGCGGCTGGCCCAGACCATGGAAAACCTTGAAAGGAGACAGTCGGTTATGGGGCAGGAACTAGACCCTGGAATTTCCTGGCCTTTGTCTGCTCTAAGCTCATGGACTGAAAAGCCTGTTTTTAGCATGCACTTCCTTTTGGGGGGAGAGTTCCTGTCTTCCAGAGCACTTGTGCTTCCTGCCCTGAGAGAGGGGGATGGGACTGGGGAGGGGGAGAGGGATTCTGGGCAGGTGTGTACCTGGCTACACTTGGAAGTCCTGAAGATGTCATAACCCCTGGGCTCAAAAGCTGCCCTTACCAACCTGCCCCTTTGTCCACCCTGACCATGTTTCTTTCCTACATTGCAGCAGAAAAAATCTTACCTTGAGCGGAGTGTCAAGGAAGCTGAGGACAACATCCGGGAGATGCTGATGGCAAGAAGGGCCCAGTAGGAGGCCCCAGGAGGCCCCTCTCCTGCTTTCCCAACTTTCTTGGCAAGGGTGGGCAAGGGGCAAGGAAAGCCTCTGCTTGCCCCATCAACACTACTGGGCAACCTCACCACCCCACCTCGTCTCCACTACCCAAGTCCCTTACAGATTCCAACCCTGCAGCTGTTACCTGCCTCTGCCTGCCGCTCCTGCCCAGGACACGCCTCCTCTCCCAGGGGTCGGGGCTGCCTTCCCTCCGGGGAAGACAGGAGCCAGGGGAGCTCTGGCCGAGCCTACCATTGGTACTATGTTGGCAGACCAATAAAGGCTTCTGCCTCCCGCTACCATGTCTGTTTTCCTTGAGCTGAGGCGAGGACAGAGCCCAAGAGGCAGGAGCCACCTGTGTCCTTCAGCTCCAGCCAATCCCTGCCCCTTTCCCTGTTCTCATTCTGGTCTTCTGAGCAGTCCTCTCAGGTTCTGGCCGTCCGTGTCGCATACAGATGGGAAAGAAGGAAGACGGGGCTGTAACAGAATTCAAATGAACAGAATGGCAGTTTCTCCAGGGCATTCTTTCTGAAGATGCCTTCCCCTGCTTCCTCCCCAAAGATTCCAAATGACATTCAGTAATACCAGGCGACCTTCCTGCCTCTGCTCCTGAGGAAGTGGGCACCAAGATCCCAAGGTCTCCTAAGGCTTGGGGCCACTGGTATGCTGGAGCTGACTTATTACCTACCCTGGCTTAAATTTTGTTGCAAGCCAGCTGTTAGACACAACCATTATCAATTATGTGAATTTACAGTGAAATTATATTAAAAACAAGGGTGATGTTTAAAACGCATCTTTTCCTCACTATTTTGCGACCGCCCATCTGTGCTCTGGGTGTTTGTCCCCTGTTGTGTGTGGATGATGGAAAGCCTGTGGTGGATGGTGTGCCTGCACTTCTCTTCCCACCTCCCTGGAAAAAAGGGAGTGCTACAAAACCCTGACCTCCTCCCCCCCTTTCAGAGACATCAGGAGCAGTTAGTTCATCTACCCCCATACTGCTCAGGGAGGTAGGTGGGAAGGAGAAGGCAGTTGCCACTGTACCCTCTGGCCTGACTCGCTGCAGCTCAGTGCCACCCTGTGGCCAGAGTGGGGATGGACAGCAGGGGAGGGAAGCCTCCAGTCTGGCTCTGCACTGAGGCCCCTTTCCAAGGCTCTGGGGAAAAGCAGGTGCAATCCTGTTGACTGCTCCTGTCTGAGCTCATCTCTTGAGGGTTACCAGAGACAGAGGAACCTGCTCTCCTGACACCCCATGCTGCTGTGGTGTACTCTCCCTCCCTCCCATCAAGTCCACGCGGACTCAGTGACCTTATAGGATAGGCTAGAAGTGTCCCTATGAGTTTCTCAGACTTTAATTCTTAATGGGAGTAAAAAGCCCATCTTTATCCCTCAGCACAGCTAGTGGGTTTGAACTGGGAACCTTACAGTTAGCAGCCCAATGCAGAACCACTGCCCCACCAGGCTGCTGTGGTATACTCAGTGAAGGGAAAATGGGCTCCTCTTCAGATGTGCAGAGACATCTGAGGCAGCCAGAGTTGACAAGCCTTAGCTTAACCTGGGACTTCGGTGAGCAGGAGAGTCCGGCATAGACTATCTGGAATCATGTAGACCGTTGAGGTTGGAACAGATTTATTAAAACATACAGGTGCCAGCAGAGAAATTATTCAGTGGTGTGTTCCATGGGGCCACTACTTTGTATAATTTTAAAATTATAAACAGACATATTTCAGAAGCCTTTGGCTAAAACAAATAGAAGAGTCATTTAGCACATTCTTTAAAGACCAAGAAGAACCAGATTCTGAGCAGTACAAAGATCAAGTCACTGAATTAAAACAGCAGCAACCCCCACTATTCTAGAATCCCGTCGATTTGAAAGTAGAGGTGCCTGGGCAGAGCAATCGGAAGAGATGGGACAGGCACGCTCGTCAGGCTGTGGCAGCACTGGCAGGACCGGAGGAGCTGGGCTTGTCAGGTGAGCATGTCCCAGAGGCAGCAGCAACAGAGAGCAGTCCAGCAGGCAGTGAGACAGGTGGACGAGCCCATGTCATCCCTTCTTTGGTCTTCCACCACATACACTGGAGAGAGAAGGGAGAGGTGGTGAGAATGGCCAGCACAGCCCCACGCCCTCCAGAGCGGAGCCCCCGGGGCCAAGGGAGAGCCACGGCCGTGGACAGCTTTAAGCAGACTGGGTTACAGCCTTTCTGTGCCTGCCATTACTGATATCCCGGAGGAGGTGACCCAGCTCCACACCTTTCGCTCCTGCTTTCCCTTCAACTAAGGACCTTCTTCCCTGCAAGGACATGTGGTGGGTACCTTACTGCAGTGCAGTGCATCAGGGCAGCTGCAGCTGGCTAACCTTAGCTTATGAACCAGCCAGCACTATGGTTCCTTTCTCACAGGGGCTGGCGAGTGTCTTCAGATACAGCCAAGCTGCCACACGGGGGTAAGGGCATGTCTGGGGTGAAACCTAAGAGGGCCTAACCGAATAACCAGGACACCCTGGTTTTCATGCCTGGGCATTACACACTATCCGGGTGGGCCCCGACCTGTGTGCTCTGCTGTTCACAGCTCTCAGGGCCAATACAGTAATGCAGGGTGGATGACAACCAGCTCGAGTAAGATGATGGTTAGAACTTGCCGAGTGTCCCTTGAGCCTGGCATTCCTGCTTTTTTCCACAGAATGCTTTGGAGTTTGATGCCTAAGCCTGTTAAGGCTAAGCGCTCCATTAAGTGATCTGAACTATAAAACTGAGAGGTCAAAGACCCCAACTACATTTCACTCGTCAGCTGACTTGTGGCTGGCAATTAGTCTCTCTTCCCATAAAGATATTTTAAATGGCTGCGGGTCAGCCTCAGCCTTGAAGGATCTGTGGCTACTTATAACAAATCTCTCAGCCACCACCAATCAAACTCATAAGCAGTTAAGAATTTTCAACTTTTTCAAAGCTCACGAAAGCACGAATCTTATAATTAAGTCCCTTGGCAATCTTTGTTTCAGTTCCATTTTTGTATCTGGTGTCTATTTTTAGATCTCCTTTTGGCAAATCCCCTTTCTGAGATGGGTGGCAGTGAGCTGTAAAGTGCTCCTGTGTTCTCAGCAGCCCTCCAGGCCACATGTTCTTAAGTGCCTGAGAAGTCACCTCTGACCCGTAGCAACCTTATCGGTGTACAACAGGACGGACACCTGTCCAGTACGGTGCCACCCCCACCATCCTTGCTGTGCTTGAAACCCACTGTTTGTCATTTGTCACCCATCTGCAGGAGGGAGTCTTTTTTGTTGACTCTGCCCCGCACAATGTCCTCTCCCAGGGGCTGGTCTTCATAATCACTTTTCTAAAGCATATTGGTTGACTCTGCCCCGCACAATGTCCTCTCCCAGGGGCTGGTCTTCATAATCACTTTTCTAAAGCATATTGGATGGAGTCTCAACATCTTCGCTTCTAAGGATCATTCTAAGCCAGCCCTTAGTATATGGAATATTCATCAACACCATAGGGTTTTCCTTATTCACCGTTCAGCTTTCAAATGTGCACGAGGCAAATGGGAATACCATGGCTCGAGTCAGTTGTACTGCAGCCCTCACAGTAATACCGCTTCCACTTTAAAGCAGCGGTTCTCAACCCATGGGTCGTGACCCATTTGGGAATCAAACGACCCCTTCACAGGGGTCGCCTGATTCATAACAGTGATGAAGACTCAATGAAAATAATGTTATGGTTGGAGGGTCACCACAGCATGAGGAACTGTCTGAAAAGGTCTCGGCATGAGGAAGGTGGAGAACCGCTACTTTAAAGAGATCCTTTTGCAGCGGATTTGCAATGTCTTGTGATTTCCTGACTGCTGCTTCTCTGGCCATTGATTGTGGAGTCAAGCAAGAGCTTTTAACGACTTTAATATTTTTCCATTAACGATGTACTGATTATTGGACCGATTGTGAGGCTATTTTACTTTCTATTCTTTCATTATAATCCATTCTGAAGGCTGCAGTCTCTGATGTAAGTTAAGTTCTTCGCCTACTTTGCTTTCAGCACGGTTGTGTCTTGTCATCTGCTTAACACAAGTTGTTAGTCATTCTCCAATCAATCCTCATGCCACCTTCTTCGGATTGTTCACTTTTTCAAATTACTCGTTCAGCCTACAGACTCAGCAAGTATGGTAGAAGAATGCAACGCCAACACATACCTTTTAAAATTTAAAACCTTGTTAATGTTTCAGTGACTGCTTCTTGGTCTGTGCACAGCTTCCACGTGACCACAATGTTCTGGAATTCCCTTTCTCTGAAATAACTGTTACCTACAGTTTGTTAAGATTCACTCAAGTTGAATGCTGTGCACAGTCTGTGAAACACAGGTAAACAACTTTCTGCTCTTCTCTGCTTTCAGTCAAGATCTGCCTAACATTAGCAATGGTATCACTTGTTCCATGTTCCCTTCTGAATCCGGCTGGAATGTCTGGCAGTTTCCTGTCGATGCACTGCTGCCACTGCGCTTTGTCTACAAAGTTTTACTGATGTCAGATAACGACCCTGTGTTTGAAAGGCCACAGCAGTTGGTTGTTGAATAAAGAGAACTGTTTAGCCTCCCCCCCAAAAAAAGAAAAGCCGCAGCAGTCTGTTGGTTGGGGCACCTTTCTTTGGAATGGGCACAAATAGGAACCCCTCTCCCTCAATTGGCCAAGTCAGATTTCTGGGCACAGACAGCACTGAATCAGTGTAGAAACGTCTCAGTTGACTTGTTTTTCACCAATCCCTCAGGGCAGCTTGGACTTCTGCCTCCAGTACCACTAGTTCTTGATCCTGAACAGAAGCCCATTCCTTTTGGTGCTGCCTGCATTGTTCAATGTCTTACTCGCGGCTTTCGGCTTGAAAAGTGCCAACGCTGTTCTTCGCGTCCGGTGCTCTAGCTCCAGGTCTTTGCCTGTTCCATCACATGGCTTTGTCTTGTCAGCCCCCTTTCGAAATCCCTTCAGTTCTTTCCCTTCATCATTTCTCCTTAGCTACTTTACATTCAGGAGTAAGATTCAAAGTCTCTTGCCATCTAGTTTTTTCTTTTTCCTGTCTTTTAAATGACCTTTGGCTTTCTTGTGTATCATGTCCTGTTGTCATCCCATAACTCATCTGGTCTTCCGTCACGGGTTCAGCATGTCGCCTGTTCTTGACATGACCTGTAAGTTCAGGTGGGAAATGCTCAAGGTTGTACTTTGGCTGTTGCCGAAGAGGTTTTTCTTTAGCTCCAACTTGAACTTGCATTTGAGCAATTACTGGTCTGTTCTCTAGTTGAGCTGTCATCTCTTTCCACAGATACAGTCAATGTGATTCCTGCACATTCATCCATGCATATAGTTCTCATGTTGTTGGAAACAGTGCATGTAATGAATATGTCACTGGTCTTGCACAATTCTAGCATGGGATTTGTGGTGTTCCTTCTATCACCAAGGCCTTGGTGTTTTCCAGCTACTGATCCTTCTTCGTTTCCAACCCCCAGTAATGAGCAATGTAGCTGCAGCCGCCAACGTGGCAGGCAAGTGGTGGCTAGGCCATGTGGACACCCCTTTCCCCTTCCCTCCCGACACAGCTCATCCACTTAGCAACAGCAGCCCAGCAACTGCTCTGGGTAAAACGGTTCTGGGTCTGGGAGGAAAGAGCCCACCAGGGAAACCTGGTCAAAGGGACGAAGACGATCCATGGATTCTGAGGGCTCAAAGGACATCTCCTTGCTGCTCCCCTTCCCGCCCCACGGCTGCTGCCAGGGACAAGTCAGAGGCGTCCAACCGTTGCTCCAGAGCAGCTCCGTCAGGGAAACTTAAGTCTTGCTTCCTCTCTTGCACTTCTTCCATTTCATCTGGCCCACTGGGGCTCATCTCACAACTTCACACTTAGGAAATGAAGGGCTTTGAGGTCATGACTCTCCAGCAGTGCTGAGGTTGGAAACAGTGGCCCTGGGACAGAGGACTTCAAACCAAGGAAGGGGTTGTGTCAATGCTGACAGGGGTAGGAAGTCAGCCTACTAGAGTCCGCTACTTCAGCGTCAAGGCAAGGCCTCTAGCCGAGGGGAGCCTTCCCTCCTAAAGGCATGCCCCTCTACCCCCACCTCCCTGGGCCCTCCTGCCTGCGCATTTGGCTGGAGGATGCAGGGTGGGGCAGGAGAAAACAAGCTCTGAGGCAGGCCTCACAGTTCCTTATAGTACCTGCTTTGGACCCCCTCCCCCGCAGATGTGGCATTTTACAGCTGTATCTTAGCAGGCGCTCAGCCCACCTATAGGGGCAACAGCCCCGCATCTGCAGAGGGGCTGCTGCACTGAGCTGTGTCGCCGAGATTTTGCCTAAATCCTACTCCATTCCTGGGAGTCTCATGGCCACCTGCCCCGACCCCCGCTCCACAGCTCACGATCTCAGCCTGCAATGTCCCAGACTCAAGGGAGCTTGGTTCCCGGGTGTAGAGCACTACCATCTCAGCTCCATGCTGGGGGGTGGGCAGAGTCAGCCCAAGCGCTGGGGTCTTCCCCTCCATGGTCGCCAGTGTGCAGCCCTGCCTGCCTGGGCCATCGGAGCCAAGTCCTTGAGCCCTGCAGGGCGCTCTGTGTATTAACACTTAGTGCCATCTTGGTCACCAGCAGGCGCTGGAGTTAAAAAGTTTAGGAGGGAGTGAAGGGAGGAGGTAGGGGAAGAATAAAGTGTGTGTGTGTGTGTATGTGTGTGTGTGTGTGTGTGTGAGAGAGAGAGAGAGAGAGAGAGAGAGAGAGAGAGAGAGATTAGGAGATCAGCGTGGGGGTGGAGTGGTAGGTAGTGGACACTGCCCTTCCAGGCTAGGCAGTAGTTAGTTCAGGCCTAGGTTCCAGAACCAGCTATGCTGCTCAGATGTCACGCCCTCTTGAAGAGCAAGTGCCCCCTTGTGGCCAGCTGGGGAAGCGCTGGGCTCCAGCTCTAGGCGAGAGCTACAGGGCCTGAAGGCCTGGCTTACATAACCCTCATCCATCACTATTTAGGTGTCTTGGAAGCCCATGGTGAGGGCCTGTGCCCTGACCCTAGGCTAGGAAGACTGAAAGGACTATTCCCAGGGAACTAGAGGTGAGTTGGAGGGAGGGCAGGACCTAGCTCCCCCACACTGGCTTGTCTCTTGCCCCAGACAGCTCCTGGGCACCAACTCATGTGCTCTCAGCCTGACAGGGGCACTCCCTTCTCAGCCCGTGCTTGTGCAGAGAAGGCAGATGGGAGAGTCTGACGAAGTGCTGGGGTCTCCCCTCCAGGGTCACCAGCACCCATCGGCCCACAACCATATTATACAAGCCTCAAATATGATTCTGTAGGCAATGGGCTCCTGGGGCCAAGGATGACCTGCAGGGCAGGGGGGCTAGCCTGCCCCCTCCCAGGTATCTGAAACCTGCACTTGCTCCACTTGGACTGTAAATGATTCATCAGGTGCTTCTCCTGTTGTGTCTGCAGGCACACACAGCCCTACCCGAGCTGCAGGGGAGACCCATGTCACAAGGCAGATTGAGAGGTGACCTGGGGACTGAGCCTCCCTGGAGGGTGGTCTTGTGCCAGGAACTAGGAAACTTGTAGCCCTCATGGCCCAGCCTGGTGATGAGCCCCTCGCCTGGCTCTCAGCTGCTAAGGCCACCACAGCCACAGCCTCCTAAGAAGCGTCCCCAGAGTGGCGATAGATGGTGGCCTTGCCAGAGACGTGAGATCTGATACCCATGGAAGGCTAGCCTTCCAGAAGGATCTAGACCAGCAGTCTCAACCTGTGGTCGCACCCTTTCACAGGGACCACCGGATTCATAACAGAAGCAAAATGACAGTTATGAAGTAGCAACAAAAATAATTTTATGGCTGGGGGTCACCACAGCATGAGGAACTGTATTAAAGGTCGAGGTATTAGGAAGGTTGAGAACCACTGCTCTAAACGATGTGTAAAGAGCTCTCCTACTGCTCAGGCCAAGAGGCAGAAAGGAGGGGACAATCTTCAGGCTTTTGGGAATCAGTGAAGCCTTAAGACAGCTGGCTCCTGTCCCTCCCGCAGTGGCAGTTCGGTGGGATCAGGTACTCGGCAGCATCGGGGCTTTACCGGTAAGAGAGACTGTCTTAAAGGCAGGGCCCTGAAGCTCAGGGGACACCAGGCCCGAGTGCTGAGGGGCACAGGGGTGGTCAGCAGAGGAACCCAAGCTGACGCCAATTCTGCCAGGGATTATCCAGGAGGGGGCTGTTGAGGGCCCATAGTTTTCAATGGACTTTACGAAGTTTAAAACCAGGAAGGATTGGGGCTTATTGAGATACTTCGCTCAGAAGTCTGCTGTGGCGGCTGCCTTTACCAGTTAAGGGTTGGGCCTTCCCTGCCGGCCCTGCTCCTCACGTCTCCTTGTGGCTCCTCATGCAGCTTTGGCACTGGTCTTACTGCCTGTGAAACTGTGAGTCCAGGGAGACCGTGTCTCAAGTTCTGTTCCTTTCCCTGCTTCAGTGTCCCGAGACACCCACTCCAAGGTGAGTAGTCTGGGAGCAGGCCACCAAAAGACCCACCCATTGTGCATGCGCATCCACTGCTTGCGCTGAGCATTTACCACGGGGTGTGCAGCCGAGGCACCACCCAGGGTGGCTGCTGCCCAACGCCAGCATATACCAGCCACTCACTCTGCAGACACTGTGCACGGTGTTTATGCAGATGGGTCAGGAAAAGTTGAGAGGATAATGACCTGTACATGGGTGTCTGTCCCAAAGTCCCCAGAAGTGCAGCTGTCTCATGCTGTGAGGGAGGCAGTCCCAGGACAAAGACCATGTCCCGGCGCTGAGACCAGTCTTCTGTGAGGATGGTGAGGGGCTAGGAGCTCGAGAGAAACCAGAAAGCGCCCAGATGGCCCCCCAGAGAGGGGCTCGTGGAGTCCATAGGCAGCTGGGCTCCACGCCCCCCCCTCTTCTCCAGGCTCTGTCACAAAGGCCTCTGGCTTCCAGAAGAAATGACAGGAGAAGAGGAGGAGCAGGCAGTGTGCGTTTGGGCTCCGGCCTCGTTGCTCTACACACTGTGTGAAGATAGACTTGGGGGCTACACCTGGCCACAGCCTGACAAGTAGGGCTGCACTGCCATCCTCCTGGGCTTGAGCTGCTGGTGCGCTGGGACAGGGTTGGGCACACAGTCAACCCCTCACATGCCAGGACTGCAGTTGGAGGTGCTGGCCATTGTTTTGTCAAGAGGAGGATGCTGAGCTCAGGGAAGAAGGAACTAGACAGGTCACAAAGTGCATTAAAGTCTGGCCCTGGCCTATCACCCAATGCCCCTGCCTCCTGGCCCAGTGCCCGAGGCTCACTGTACATCGGGTAGCAGCTCAGGGAGGGAAAGGGCTTTCTCTGTATCTAAGGGTGTGTACAGGTGGATGTGTGCACGTGTGTGCCCGGGTGCATGGTAAACCTCTAGAACTTGGACAGTGTCCAAGTGTTACGATGAGAGCCAGGGCCCAGCAGTGAACGGCAAGAGCTCCTCCTGGCAGCTGCAGGCAGTTTAGTGGGTGTGCTGACCCAGAACAAGGCACCCTTGGGTGGAGTGGGAGGAAGAAAAGGGGAGACCTGGCACCTGGACATGCCCCCTTACGAGAAGCTTCACAACTTCCTAGGCCCCCGCCCCATGCTTTGTTCTCTAAGGACTGGGGGATGGGTAGAGGTAAGTGCCTGGCTCTGGAGGGACACTGTCCAAGTTCCAGTGCTGATTCTGCCACTGACAGGCTGGTGATTCACAGCAGGTCACAGCAGCTTCTCACTTGTAAACTGGGGGTGGGGGAGGAGCCCCAGCTTCAGAGGGCCTTTATGACAAAGCACAAGTGAAGTGAAGCACCTAGTCCTACGTGAACGAGAGGACGCAAGGATAGCACTTTCCTGGAGGTGATGGGACTCGAGGACGGTCACGCAGACAATGCAGACCCTATGGTTTGCAGAATACAGAACAAAAACAACAAAACCTGATTGCATGGAGTCAATGCTAGCTCACAGTGACCCTATAGGGCCAACTTGACACTATACCACTAGGGCTCCCTAGTCCCTCCAGAGGGCACCTCACATGGTTTCCTGAGGGGACGGGAAATGTGGCCATTACCTTGGGCCAGGTCAGCTTTCCTAGTGAGTTTGGAGAGCAGGCCGTTTTTATCGCCAAGTCAGCCAGGTGGGGGCAACAATGGGAGGGCTACATTGGACAAGACATGGTTTCCTCGTCCCACTGGATCCCGCCAGCGCTGTGCACCACAGCCTGAGACAGAGCAGAGAAACCGGCGTGAGGCAGGGATCCAAGGGGAGAAGGGGCAACTGCGAGGAGAGTTCAAAATGCATCTGGGAGACACACAAAGGCTCTGGTGCTGAGAACCCACTCCTGTTAGAGTAACACTAATTGCATAGGAGAGAGCAAGACATTTATTCTGTCATTATATAACAGATATATTCCTAATGTGGTCTCTGAAGAAACAGATATGAACAGGACTATTTTGCCAGGCAAAGAAATCCAGGAAAAAATGAGGAGCTGATGTCAAGTAGAAAGTAAATGTTTTGAGAATGATGATGGAAACAAATGTACAAATGTGCTTGACACAATGGATGTATATATGGATTGTGATAAGAATTGTACGAGCCCCCAATAAAATGACTAAAAAAAAACAAACCAGGAAAGGTTAAAAGAAAATTCCTGACCATGCTCAGGACACAGCAGTTCTATGACTCTGTTAGGCTTGAGCCCCTGGCCAGGAAATGGTACATCTAGGTGGACGTTACACCTGGATTGGCCCATCTGGACCAGGTGAATTTGATTTAGCCAATGGGGTTGACAAGTAATGTCCGACCACACCTCCCAACAGGGCCCCTGAAAAGCCAGAGGTTTTGCTCTGTCGTGCTCTCTCCAGCAGTGCAGTGTGGCCGAGCTGCGGTCCCAGAGGCTGAGCCGTTGTCCCATGCACTTGTGCCACTTCCATTCTCTGTAAACTCACTTGGATCACGAACCAGGCTTCGGCGTGAATGCTTTCTCTCGAGAAGCCAAGGACTGAGGTTTAGCTCTCCCATGAGAGGGAAAGCTCTAACAACTCTTCTAGTACACCATGTTGCCCACAGCCTGAAGAAGTGGTGAGGCACATGGAGACCGAGGTCCTAGAAGAGGGTGCTGCTCCGACCCCGAGCCCCTCGGCATGCTGGTCAACTGATCTGTGCATGGCTGTTCCTACTTGATTTGATGAGGACCACACCTCATCCACGTCCACGCTTCAAATGGCCCAAGGCAATCACTGGAGCTTCGGATTCAGAACCCGGAAACAAACACAACACATCAAAGGCTGCCTGCTTCATTAGAGGTTACAGCAGAGAAGAGCATGCAATTCCAATCAAGTACCTCCCAGAGTAGATTTAATGGCATTTCAATCAACATCTCAAAAGGATTTTTGGCAGCTAAAAATGGATCCGAAAAATTTACCAAAAGGCAAGAGAAATACAGCAGCTAGTTTTAAGAAATAATTTTAAAAACCCAATTTTTTTTAAACAAATAAAATTCACACTGAAGGAATCACATACTACCCCAGTTTCAGTTATTGTTGTTGCTAACTGCTGCCACCTCGACTCCTGACCTGGGGATTAAATTCTCGTGCGATCCACTCATAGACTAGAAACACCCCTGAAAGCTGCTCAGCACCCTAGCAACACACAAGCCTGCACTGATAGATGGTGGCTGCACGTGAGGTGCACTGGCCAGAATCAAACCCTGGGCTCCCCAACCACGTAACCACCCCTGCCCTCCCAGAGCCTCACACAGGAACCTGACGGCCGTCAGCAAGACAATGTGGAACTAGCAAAGCAGGGACAGAATAGAGAAGACAGTAATAGTCCCACACAAACAGGGTTATTGATGTTTCATATCAAAAGCAACTCAATGGATGAATGAAAAAACACTGAATTAAAAATTCCCTCCCAGTACACAAAAACTTCAACTCAACCATACATTTTATACAAAATAGTTCATTTCTCTTCATGTCAACATAGAAATGTAAACTTTTAAAAGGAACTCTTCATGATCTGAAGTTAGGCAGAGTTCTTCAACTCAACACCAAAAGCATGATCTGTAAGAGAAAAAAAATCAACTAGACTTTATGATAATTAAAAATGTTAACTCTGTCAAAGAGTCAGTTAAAAGAATGAGAAGAGAAACCACAGACTGGGAGAATAGAACTCTAAGTTTCCCCTGGCAATGGACTTGTAGCAAGAATCTATGAAGACTTTCAAGACAGAAGATCATCTGACGACAGTTGCAGCAGGACACTGACAGGGCTGCCAGAGGTGCAGGCTGAATTCAAGAAGATGCAAATCAAAGGACATCATTGCTGATGTCTAATGGAATTTGGCTAAAAGCAGAGAATACCAGAAAGATGTGTACTTGTGCTTTACTGATGATGTAAAGGGATTCAACTGGGTGTATCATTCATAAACTACGGAAAAACTTGAGAAGAATGGGAATTCCAGAACACTTCATTGTGCTCAAGTGAAACTTGTATGTGGATTAAGAGGCAGTTGTGTGAAAAGAACTAGGTATGGTTTAAAGTCAGGAAAGGTGTATGACAGGTGTATCTCTCACCATACTGTTCAATCTGTATGCTGAGAAAATCATCAAAGAAGCTGGATTATATGAAGGAGGAGGAGGCATTAGGATTGGATAAAAGCTTAATTAACAATTTATGTTATGTAGATGACACTATCTTGCTTGTTGAAAGTGATGATTTGACGTACTTGCTGATGAAGATCAAGGATTGCAGCCTTCAGTATGGACTACAACTCAATGTCAAGAAAACAAAAATCCTCACAACTGGACCAGTAGGTAACATCATGATAAATGGAGAAAAGATCGAAGTTGTCAAGGATTTCATCTTGCTTGGATTTACAATCAATGCTCACGAAAGTAGCAGTCAAGGCATCAAAAGATGCATTATAAAGATGGGTACATTTGCACAGGACTTCTTTAGAGTACTGAAAAGCAAGGATGCTACTTTGAGGACTAAGGTGTGCCTGACCAAGCCATGGTATTTTCAATTGCTTCGTATGCATGTGAAAGTTGTACACTGACTAAGGAAGATGGAGGAAGATTTCATGGGTCTGAATTGTGGTGCTGGAGGATAGGTAACGTACCATGGACCGCCAGAGGACACACAATCGACCTTGGAAAAAGTCATCCTGAGTGCTCCTTAGAGGCGAGGATGGTGAGACTTCACCTCACATACTTCGTACATGTGATCAGGAGAGACCAGTCCCCGGAGAAGGACATCGTGCTTGGTCAAGTGGAGGGGCAGCTAAGAGGAAGGCCCTCAAAGAGACGGACTGGCACCGTGGCAACAACGGCCTCAAACAAAATTGTGAGGGTGGCCCTGGGCCGGACAGCATTCTGTTCTGCCGTGCAGAGGGCCAGTATGTGTCAGAACGGACTTGACAGCACCTGCCCACAACAACTCAAAACTGAACAGTAGGAAACAATTGGAAAGTGTGCGGAAAAGAAGACATTCAGGCACCCAACAAATATATACAGAAATGATTGTGATCATTAGTCATTTGAGATAAAAAACAAAAATGTCCTATTACCTCAATCCAGCATTAATAGCAAAATGAAAAGAAATGAAAACACAAATGCTGGTGATGATATTATGGAAAGATTGGAACCTTCATATACTGCCAGTAAAATTATAAAATGGTACAACCACTGTAGAAAAATGGTGTGGTACTTCCTTAAAAAGTTAGATGTAGAGAAACCATTTGACCCAGCAGCCCGTCTACTTGGTATAGATCCAAGAGACGTAAGAGCCACGACATGAATAAACATATGCACACCCTGTTCACTGCAGCACTGTTCGCAACAGCAAAGAGATGGAAACCACCCAACTGCTCATCAAGAGAAGAAGGGATCAGCTCTGGTACATACACACAATGGAATACTCGGCAACGTTAGAGGATGATGAATCGGAAACACCTCAGAGCATCGTTGAACTTGAAGGGCATTATGCGGAATGAAATCAGTCGATCACAACAAAACAAACATTATATGAGAGCATTATTTAAATGCCAAGAGAAAGTGTTCATTCTTTTGGTGGTCACAGAGTCAGGACTAACTCGGCGACAGTGGGTTGGTGGGTTTACCGGGCATCTCAACAACCCGTTAACACTGCAAACCAAATCAGCAAGGTGCTCTTCCTCTCCAGGACATGTGGCTCCTCCCCTTGTTGCCCACCTTCGTAACTACCACCACCAAGCACCCAGTTAAACACCCGGGA